>NC_064924.1:44140904-44443935 GCF_023897955.1 Schistocerca gregaria
TTGACAGGTGTGAAAATTATCCAACTATAAGTTTAATAAGTCATGGTTGCAAAGTACTAACACGAATTGTTTACAAACGAATGGAAAAAATGGTAGAAGCCGGCGTCTGGGAAGATCACTTTGGATTCCGTAGAAATGTTGGAACACGCGAGGCAATACTGACCCTTCGATTTATCTTATATGATAGGTTAAGGAAAGAAAACCTACGTTTTTAGCATTTGTAGACTTAGAAAAAGCTTTTCACAATGTTGACCGGAATACTCTCTTTCCAGTTCTAAGATGGCAGATGCAAAGTACAGGGAGCTAAAGGCTATTGACAATTTGTACATAAACCAGATGGCAGTTACAAGAGTCGAGGGGCATGGAAGTAAAGCAGTGGATGAGAAGGGAGTGAGACAGGGTTGTAGCTAACGGGATGTTGTTCAGTCTGTTTAGTGGGGTGGAGTCCATTCGTCGCTAATAGGGTGCCTACGGGGTCCAGCGTTCTCGTAATGCTATACGACAGTTTCAAACAAATAACACTAGTAGTTTTGCTTCTAGAAAGCAATTGACAATACTTAACTTTGGAGATACATCAAATGCAGCTAGGGAGAGGCGACATGAGAACAGTGAAGTTCCTGCGCTACACAAAGTTCCTGGAAGTTGACACGTCACTGATAACTGCCGTCCACTACCCCGTGCCGATACCCGCGCTTTTATGCACGTCCTACAGGGGGCGTGCTTGGCGCGGAGCGATCCAGTTATGTGTACCATCGGCCACTGTTTCCTCACAGCCTTCTCTGGCCTTCGTTCCGGCGTTTGTGGTTAGCCAGAACATGCATATTAAGCAAGCAGTAAAGGAAACAAGGTAAATTTGGTGCAGGTATTAAAATCCATGGAGAAGAAATAAAACTGTGAGGTTTGCCGACGACATTGTTATTCTATCAGAGGAAGGGAGGATATAAGATGGACATCAACAAAAGCAAAACTAGGATAATGAAATGTAGTCGAATTAAATCAGGTGGCAATTACATTAGGATATGAAACATTCAAAGTAGTAAATGAGTTTTGCTATTTGGGGAGCAAAATAACTGATGATGGTCAAAGTAGGGAGGGTACAAAATATAGACAGGCTGTGGCAAGGAAAGCGTTTCTGAAGAAGAGAAATTTGTTAACATCAAGTATAGATTTAAGGGTTAGGAAGTCTTTTCTGAACGTATTTGTATGGAGTGTAGCCGTACATGGAAGTGAAACATGGACAATAAACAGTGTAGACAAGAAGAGAGTAGAAACTTTCGCAGTATGGTGCTAGAAAAGAACGCTGAAGATTAGATTTGTAGATCACGTAACTAATGAGGAGGTACTGAAAAAATTGGAGCTAAGAGCAATTTGGTTGGTAGGACATGTTCTGAGGCATCAAGGAGACACCATTTTAGTATTAGAGGGAAGCGTGGAGGGTAAAAGTAGTAGAGGGAGACCTAGAGATGAATAAGCAGATTCAGAAGGATGTAGGGTGCAGTAGTTATTCAAAGATGAGGAAGCTTGCGCAGGATAGAGTAGCATGGAGAGCTGCATCAAACCAGTCTCTGGACTGAAGACCACAACCAAAAACAACATGTTTGGACTGGTCACTGTTTCTGTTTTGCTGTCTTTTCAGAGTTCAGTATAATTTTTTCCTGTTTTCATGCTTGATATGTGTTCGGTTTTTGATGGGCTATCCACTGGGCCATCTTACGACTAAATCTGAGGGCGGTTCAGTGGGGAGTTTCCTCTGTGAATTATTCCTAATATTGATTTGGTCATTAATTATTTTCTTTTTCATTGCAAGGACACTTTGTATATGGAATTTTTCTTGCAATGCCAGATGCTTTTTATTGTAATTGTTTGCATTAATAATTTACACACACACGCAAAGAATAACACACCCACAACATTAAAACAAAGGACCCTCACAATGAATGACGCATTCAGACACAACAAAATACTCACAAAAGGACACACACAACACGCACACCACACACACGCATACACACACACACACACACACACACACACACACACACACACACACACATACACATATGCACGTACGCACAAACACACACACACACACACACACACACATGCATATACACACCAAAGAAATCACAAATATCAAACCACATACACAACACAAACAAAAGATGGGAGACAAACTCGCAGTGCTAGTTGGCTATGCTGTTAAGATGCAAGGTGCCGGGGCTAACAGTGCATTTAACATTAAATTCTTTTAGAATTTTCATATGGAAATGATACTGTAAGCCCCCCCCCCTTTTCTAAAACCGACTTTTGCTGTTGCACATGGATTAAGAAGAAACTCGAGTAGAAAAGAGTTAGGCACATGCAATAATTTAATTTGACAGAAATTAATTTGATAAACGAAAGTTTCATTAACGTGGTAAGAAATGAAAATTCTGTCCAAAATAACAATTTGATTTATTATTTCTAAACTCAAAATAATAAACAAAACACATGAAACGTTTACAATACGTCAAATTGGATACTCAAATAAATTCTGTGAAGGTGAAGTTGTCCATAAACTAGCTTGTGACATTTATGACCAAGTGGTATGTAGAGCCAATTCCTTGCAACTCAAATCTTAAGAGAAACACCCAGCCAACCAAACATTAACTGCTGCTACAGTAGGGAGAACTCAGACATGGACACCCAAGACAAAACAAAGTTAGAAAAGACGAACAGGCGCGCTCTGCTGAGCTCTGATTATCACCTAGCAAAATTCCCTAATCTACCGGTGCTTCGGACATACATTACCAAGCTGTCTTCTTAACTGCAAGGACGCGATCTGGCATACCGGAGGCGATGGCGGTTGCTTCGATGTCCCTTCGTGGTGATGATAATGTCGTGAGTATAGCCCGAAACAAATTATCCTTGTCTGGTTGTTCCAGACTAAAGACTTCCTAGCAACACAAATGCGCCTCTGACGGAGACGAAGAAGGCTCGCTACACAATCACTGACAGTACAGTGAGTGATTTTTAACAAGCGAAATCACACAATAACTCCGATACACTCAACTTTAGCCAAAACTGCTCAAGACGGACAACATAAGCTGCTTGTATGCAGAATGCTCAATTGCCAACTGTACTCGGAAAGTTACGTTGAAGTCGAAACTTCAGCAACTTCGTCAAACAGTTACAATTAAATGAAAGTATATTAGACAGCCAACGGAAGGCAGGCTGTCCAGAGCAGTGAGAGCTCAGTCTTGTAACCTACTCCGATGGAAAGGCGAGAGCCGACTCTCTCAATAGCACCCGTACAAACCGAACACAGAACATTCCCGCCCCCACGACAGTGGCCGTGGTTAAACGTTCCAATCAGCAAGTCGAAAACCGACGGAAAATTCCACTCTATTTCCGGCGCACTACCATTCCACCAATGGAGATACTTGGCGCCAATTTCTGCGCCGATTTTGCTGCGTCATGGAGCTATCCCCTGAGAAAGCCAATCACAGTTATGATTTTGCAAAAAACGCGGGAATTTGCCCGCCATGACTGCCTGGGAACACAAGTCATTCCCACGCCTCGCTGGTAGCCCGCCAGAAAGTGTTTTCACTAAGTTTCTGTGAAGTATCGGCATCTCTAGCCCAGCCGCTCCGTCAGGCCCCTGTGGGCGTGCCGCCCCCGCTCTTATGACAATGTAGTCGTCTGGAGAGCATCCACTCTACTCCCTCACACCCGTCAGCTTAGCCCTTTCAAGATCAGCAGAACCCGCCTGTCACCGGACCACCCGAGTGACGAGAGACGCTGCGTGGGAAGTCCGCGTGTGAAGGAATGGCAACTTTCCACGGCGTGCAATTAGAGAAAAAAATCTAATTACCCAGAGTAAGATATAAATGTGAGAGGGGGGTCACGCCATCTCTCAAAGACACACTTGGTGACCACACAACGAAAAGTGCAATGATGTATTGTAATAAATGTAGGTGAAAAAACGCAGGAAATCGATCAGATGGTGTATAAGGTGCGATGAATATGTCTTCAGGGCCACACTCATGGGCTAGCAACATTGTAAATCGTAAGTAAGACCAAATAATAATTTATACTCACAAAACTTGTGTTGGAAAAGTTGTTTCTAATTAGAAAAACATGTGAAAACGTAACATAGCAACATATTTGTAGCTACTGCATAATGCAGTTATACTGTGTAGCAGATATATATACAGGCCACTGAAAATGCTTCCTAAATGAAAGGAGCGAAACGCATACGGCAGAAAGCAGACTGCTTTCACAAATACCGAAAATACCTACATGAATAGTAATTACAGTTTGAACGCTGCATCCGATACAGGAGTGAAGTGATTCAAAGAGAGACACTGCTTGTTCTCTGCAATCAGAGAAATCCACCTCTCGTTATGCTGGGTTATAAACGGTGTGCTGTTAATTCGCGGTCTAATAACGGTAATTAATTTCCTCTCCCCGCAGCCTATTGCCGCAAAGACAGATGGCTGCGCCGCAGCTCTCGTCGGTGGGCCGAGGTTCACTGCCGGACTATCTCTCCACCATCTCTTCTCTCTCCAATATTAGCTCGGGAGGCACCGTCTATTATACTCGAGAACGGTTGGATAACATACAACAGCTAGGAAATACCCGCACTGCGGCGACGAAAATAATTTAACTCGTGGCGGGAATAGCGGTCCAAAGGAAGGAGAGAAGTGTGTGTTCCTCTTGTTGGTCGCTTTTCTCTTCCCGGTCCTGCACTTGTCTCCGCTCGGCCTCGGGAACAGGTTTGCGGCCTGATTATGCGGAAAATGGCCGTTCCGGTCCGCCTGTTCGATGCAGGTGTGAGGCAGCGCGCACGCGAATCAGCGGTTTACCTCGTGTGTGTGTGTGTGTGTGTGTGTGTGTGTGTGTGTGTGTGTGTGTGTGTCTGTGTGTGTTGCAGGCAGGGATCCGCCGACGCAGAGTTTCGAAACTAGACGCAAATACCGGCGCGAGTCCGGGATTAGGTTCTGGGCGGTGACGGGGTCACGGTTTGTTACCATCTATGCCTCCCCCTTTTCCCAAAAATAACTCTCCATTGCTTTCAATGTGCCACAGGTGCCTAAGATTTTAATAATGATTTCTCTGCACATAGGGCATACAAACTACGCCCTAGACCTGAAAGTAATATTGCTTACAATTAGAAGCGGAACAGAATTAGTGAAGCTGTGAGACAAGGTAAACTCAGGCATGCCAATACATTAATTGACAACAGAAACAGATCATCTCTCCTGTGAAAAAAAGATTGGTATACGCAAAGTAAAAACTCCAGCTCACCACGTCGTTCCAGCCAAAGAAAATGGTTCAAATAGCTCTGAGCACTATGGGACTTAACATCTGAGATCATCAGTCCCCTAGAACTTAGAGCTACTTAAACCTAACTAGCCTAAGGACATCACAAACATCCATGCCCGAGGCAGGATTCGAACCTGCGACCGTAGCAGCAGCACGGTTCCGGACTTAAGCTCCTAGAGCCGCATGGCCACAACGGCCGTCGCAGCCAAAGAACCGATCCGGTACGTCACATAACTCACAACCACAAACGAACAGCAAACGAAACAGACTCATTGATTCATTCATGGGAGTAAACGGCTGTAACCTCTATATACTCTATCTAAAGCATGTTACTTGTAATACACCGAAAAAGCTATCATGCATATTAGATCAGTATCTAACGGACACGATGACATGACAGTCCAAATGAAGGAGATTGTTAATGACACACTACTGTTCATTATAACAAATATCTTCAACCACTCCGTAATCACATGTGTTTTCCATGAGGTCTGGAAACAAGAGTTAGTTAAGCCACTACCTAAAAAGGACATTCTAGTAGCACCTTCCGATTAGCGACCTATTTTCATTCTTTCTGCACTGCCCAAGACAGCAAACTACCTAACTACAAGCAACCTAAAACACGGATACCAGTCAGATTTCCTTAAACATCGCAGAGCAACTTCTGCCTTAATAAAGGTAACAGACGACCTGACGCTTGACATGCATGCAGAAAATGCGCCTGCCATGTGCTTCTTAGACTTCAGTACAGTCTTTGATACTGCCGACTTCGACATTTTGATAGCCAAACTTGGTAGCCTAAATATCTCGCCAAGTAAAGTGCAATAGTTTCGCTCGTACCTGAGTCTCGCCAGCAATGCGTCATGTCCGGCAACGTAAAGTAACAATGCAGGCATTTAGTATCAAATGTCCTCCAGGATTCGGTATTAGATCCTTCAGTCTTTTCATTGTATGTCAGCGACGTGTCATCAGTTTTCTCCTATTTCAAATGACCTTCAGAGATATCTATGGCAAGCACAAAACCAATACGCCTGAAGATAGCTGTCGATAATCTTAATACCAATATGTGTGCACTACAAAAATGGACACGGAGTATGGGATGAAATCTCAACCCATCCATAAACCAAGAGATGCTCGTTCGTATTTCTGGGCCCATTAGCCAGAAATATCTGGAATCCCCATCATCTTTCATCCAACATGCTACAAAAATCGACTTCTCTCTCTCAGTAAAGAATCCAGGAGCAATGATATTTAAAAATCTAGGTTGGTCTGAGCACATAACTGCAAGTGCAAGAATGCATCAACATCTGTGCATGCCCTACAAAAACGTAAAAAGCTCTCCCCTCTGACCTGAAAAATAAACTTGTTCATACACGTACACCTGCAGTTATTGATTACAGCGATTTCATCTTGCAAGGTCGATCTCAGGAGAGCTCGCGGCGCCTGGAACTGGTTATGAATGCCTCTGTTAGTTATGTCTGCGGTGTTTGGCTCTTTGAACTAATTTCGACATCATATGCACAGTTATCCCGCCTGCGTGCAGACAAACGCAGGGATTTACATATCCTCTGCCTTCTCTATCATGTTTTGAATGTACACTGTCCCTCATATCCCTCGGCGGCCTTGACGCCCGGTCTCAACAACATGACCAGACCCGTTACCATCAGAGTAAAACTCTTTCCGTCCCGCACCGTCATTCGGCTGCTTTCTCGAAATCTACACTTACGTAGATATTCCATAAGACACAGTACGGGGTTTTGCGGAGAGTACTCCGTGCTACTGCAGTAATTTCCCTTCCTGTTCCACTCGCAAATAGAGCGAGAGAGAAACTACTGTCTATATGGCTCCGTGTGAGCCCTAATTTCTCGTTCCTTATCTTCGTGGTCCTTAAGCGCAAAGTATGTTGGCGGCGGAAGGATCGTTACGCAGTAAGCTTCAAATGCCTGTTCTCTAAATTTTCTCAATGTGTTCCTTGAAAATAACGTCACCTTCCCTCCAAGGATCCCCATCTGAGTTCGCGAAGCATCTCTGTAACAGTTGCGTATTGTTCGAACCTATCGGTAACGAATCTAGCAGCCTACCTCTGAATTGCTTCGATGCCGCACTTTAGTGAGAACTGATGGGAATCCCAAACACTCGAGAAATTCTAGAGGAAAGTCGCACCAGCGTCCTCTATGCGGTCTTCTTTACAGATAAACCACACTTATCTAAAATTCTCCCAATAAACCGAAGTCGACCCTTCGTCTTCGCTACCAAATTCGCCAAATTCTCGTTCCATTTCGCAAGCCACTGTGGCCGAGCGGCTCTAGGCGCTTCAGTCCGGAACCGCGCTGCTGCTAAGGTCGCAGGTTCGAATCCTGCCTCGGGCGTGGATGTGTGTGATGTTTAGGTTAGTTAGGTCCATGTAGTTCCAAGTGTAGGTGACTGATGATCTCAGATGTTAAGTCCCATAGTGCTTAGAGCCATCTGAACCATTTTCTTGTTCCATTTCACTTCGCTTTGCAACATTACATCCAGATATTTAAGTGACGTGACTGTTTCAAGGAGGACACTACTAATGCTGTATCCGAACATTACGAGTTTGTTTCTCCTACCCATCCGCTTTAACTTATATTTTCCAACATTTATCAAACGAACTAGAAATTCTGTCTAAGTCATCCCGTATCTTTCTACAGTCACTCAAATCTGAGACCCTACCATACACCACAGCATCATCAGCAAACAATCTTAAATTGCTGCCCGCCCTCTCAACCAAATCATTTATGCATATAGAGAACAAGAGAAATCTTATCGCATTTCCCACTGGCACTCCTGAACACACCCTTGTCTCTGCTGAATAGTCGCCATCCAAGACAAGACACTGGGTTCCATTACTTAACAAGTCTTCGAGCCACCTACATATCAGCGAATCTGTTCGGTATTCCCGTACTTTCGTTAACAGTCTGTAATGGGTCGCAGTGTTAAATGCTTAACGGAAGTCTCGAAATATGGATTCTGTTGCCCGTCGTCCATACCACTTGGTGTATCATGTGAGAAAAGGTCAAGCTGATTGTCGCACGAACGATGCTGTGTAAAACCAAGCTACTCGGTCTAAAGAAAACTTGTTGCATTCGAACTGACAATATGTTCAAGCAGTCTGCAGTATACTGATGTTAGGGTATTGGTCTGCAGTTTTTCGTGACTGCTTTTTAACGTTCTTATACACAGGAGTCACTTGCACTTTTTCCAGTCGCTTGGGACTTTCCGCTAGGACGAAAGATTCGCGTTAATGCTAGATAGGTATGGGACCAGTGCCTTATAGTACTCTTTGTAAAACCAAATTGGAGTCCAACCTGGTGGTTTATTTGCTTCCAGATCTTTCAGTTGTTTCTCTACACCAGAGATGCTTATTACTATGTTGTCCACACGGGAATTTTGCTCGATAGTTGAACGACGGTACGTTTGTACGATTCTCCTGCGTGAACGATTTCTTCATCGCGAAATTTAAAACTTCTAAATAGTAGGAACCCGACCCTGCATTACATATGAGAACTAAATAACATCTCCAGCTTTAAAAAAATTGCTCTGAGCACTATGGGAGTTAACTTCTGAGGTCATCAGTCCCCTACAAATTAGAACTACTTAAACCTAACTAACCTTAAGACATCACACACATACATGCCCGAGGCAGGATTCGAACCTGCGACCGTAGCGATCGCGCGGTTCCAGACTGAAGCACCTAGACCCGCTCGACCACTCCGATCGGCTCACCAGCTTCAGAAGACAGTCAATGACATATATACTGAATCAACAATAACAATTAACATTGTCCCTGTTCTTTCCTACCATATCTTTCTTATTTCGCAGTATTCTTCTTCGATGATACAGTCTCCTTTAACTTCATTTCCCAGAACTCGTTTTATCAGAAAACATCTACTTTGTACACCTATAAATTGTTTTCATACACACATCAAGAAAAGTTTTGCATCACTCCAGTTCCCAGAACTCCTGAAGATAGACGTCAACTGTGAATATTGCATCGCAGACATAATAACTTTGACCGTTCAGAGGTGTCACTAAACCCGCCCAAAGATGTAAACAGCCATGCATGAGCAGCGCCTACTACACGGAGGGGGTCCGACAGCCGATCAGTCCCAGCCACTCCACCAGGAAGGAGGTACACAGCTCGTGTTGTCTGTAGTTCAACCATGTCTAGACGGTCAATACCGCTGTTCGATCGCGTCCGCATTGTTACTTTGTGCCAGGAAGGCCTCTCAACAAGGGAATTGTCCAGGTGTCTCGGAGTGAACCAAAGTGATGTTGTTCGAATGTGGAAGAGATACAGAGAGACAGGAACTGTCGATGACATACCACGCTCAGGCCGCCCAAACGCAGCTACTACATTGGATGACCGCTACCTATGGATTATGGCTCGGAGGAAACCTGAAGCAACGCCACCATGTTGAATAATGCTTTCCGTGCAGCTACAGTACGTCGTGTAACGAGTCAAACTGTGCGCAATAGGCTGCACGTTGCGTAACTTCACTCCCGACGTCCATGGCGAGGTCCATCTTTGCATCCACGACACCACGCAGCACCCTACAGATGAGCCCAACAACATGCCGAATGTACCGCTCAGGATTGGCATCATGTTCTCTTCACCGATGAGTGTCGCATACGCCTTCAACCACACAATCGTCAGAGACGTGTTTGGAGGCAACCCGGCCAGGCTGAACGCCTTAGACACACTGTCCAGTGAGTGCCGCAAGGTGGAGGTTCTCTGCTGTTTTGGTGTGGCATTATGTGGGGCCGACGTACGCTGCTGGTGGTCATGGAAGGCGCCGTAACGGCTGTACGATACGTGAATGCCATCCTCTGACCAATAGTGCAGCCATATCGGCAGCATATTCGCAAGGAATTCGTCTTCACGGACGACAATTCTCGCTGCCATTGTGCACAACTTGTGAACCATTCCTTCAGGATAACGACATCGCTCGACTAGAGTGGCAAGCATGTTCTCGAGACATGAACCCTATCGAACACGTCTGGGATAGATTGAAAAGGGCTGTTTATTGACGACGTGACCCACCAACCACTCTGAGGGATCTACGCCGAATTGCCGTTGAGGTGTGGGGCAATGTGGACCAACAGTGCCTTGATGAACTTGTGGATAATATGACACGACGAATACAGGCATGCAGCACGTGCTACTGGGTATTAGTGGTACCGGTGTGTACAGCAATCTGGCCCCCCACCTCTGAACATCTTGGTGTATGGTGGTACAACATGCAATGTGTGGTTGTCATGAGCAGTAAAAAGGGTGGAAATGATGTTTACGTTGATCTCAATTCCAATTTTCTGTACAGTTTCCTGATATCTCGGAACTGAGGTTAGGGAAACCTTTATTGGCTCTGAGCACTATGCGACTTAACTTCTGAGGTCATCAGTCGCCTAGAACTTAGAACTAATTCAACCTAACTAACACACATCCATGCCCGAGGCAGGATTCGAACGTGCGACCGTAGCGGTCGCCCGGTTCCAGACTGTAGCGCCTAGAACCGCATTGCCACTCCGGCCGGCGGAAATCTTTATCGATGTGTAGATTTTACACTACCATCATTGTTGTTATTGTCATTATTATTATTATTGGATTAGTGCATAACTTCTTAGCGTTTTCTCCGTAGGTTTAATAACCACAACAGATACACATAAAAGTGACTGTAGTCACCAATAATATGGTCTCGTCTGCTATTTACGACAGTCTACCAATGCTGGGGTAGCTTTTCGAATGCGCCACTGTAGAAATCCCTTGGGTTCATTTGGAAATTGGTGGTAAGATCCTATGGGACCAAAGTGCTGAGGTTATCGGTCCCTAAGCTTACACACTACTTAAACAAACTTACGCTAAGGACAACATACACACTCCCATGCCCGAGGGAGGACTCGAATTTCCGACGTGGGGAGCCGCGCGAACCGTGGCAAGGAGCCGCAGACCGTGCAACTATGCCGTGTGGCACTCTGTTTTGAGACGGAGTATTTGTCGTCCCATGTTCGGAGCGCTTTTTCATCTAGACACGAAATTCCTTGTAGGTTGTTAGATAGAGAAAGTTGGGAATCAGAGGGCAAAAGATCAGGCAAATAAGGAGGATGCGGGGGTGACTTCCCAACCAAACTCCAGTACAGTTGTTTTCGTCAGTCTAGCAGATTAGGGGCGGGCTTATCGTGGAGTACCAACACTTGACGCAGCAGTCCTGGTCGTTGTTCGTGGATTGTGTCTTCAAGACATGTCTTTTGTTGACAGTAAATGTCAGCACTGGTGGTTACATCTCGGGGAAACTATTCGTAGTACACCAGACCGACTTTCATGGATGCGCGCGCGTTGAGTACGGGGAGTTACTGCTTTGTTCGGGCTCAACCATTCCTCTCTTCCTTATGTCAGCATAAAGACACCATTTCTCATCACCAGTAACGAAACAGGACACGAATGGTCGGTATTGTCCGCGAGCCAGCTGATGACGAGGAAACAGAGATGCACATGCGACCGCCCGCTGATTTGCGTGATTTTAGCTCAGAGCATGCAGTACCCGTAAACCCGATTTTTGAACCTTCCCCATTGAATAAAAGTGTCGCACGATGATGCAAGATTCACAGTTCATCACATTTGCCAGTGACGTGGATCATTGTGGATTAATACATTTAAAGGATCTTCATCAAACAACGAAGGTCTTCCTGAGCGTGGAGAGTCACTAATGTCAAAAAGATCCTCCTTAAAATGAGAAAAGCAGTTTTTTGCCGTACTCTGTCAAAAATGGTTCAAATGGCTCTGAGCACTATGGGACTCAACTGCTGTGGTCATTAGTCCCCTAGAACTTAGAACTACTTAAACCTAACTAACCTAAGGACATCACACACATCCATGCCCGAGGCAGGATTCGAACCTGCGACCGTAGCAGTCGCACGGTTCCGGACTGCGCGCCTAGAACCGCGAGACCACCGCGGCCGGCGTACTCTGTCCAGTGGCATTATCCCCATACACGGCGCAAATGTATCTTGCTGCCTCCGCTTCTGTCAACTCTCTATTGACTTCAAACAGAATAATATGTTCGACACGTTCCGATTTCTCCACCTGGAACTCCTTTTTGGAAGGTATATGCGACATTCACGGTGGCGCCAATCGTGAGCGGTCGATCCGGCATGTTTGCGGGCCCATCTGTACCGTGCTGCATGGTGTTGCAAAGGTGGACCTCGCCATGAACGTTAGGAGGTTGCGCATCATGCAGCCTATTACGGACAGTTTGAGTCGTAACACGACGTCTTTGGCTGCATGGGAAACATTTTCAACATGGTGTCGTTGCTGTCAAGATTCCTGCTAGCCATAGTTCGTAGGTACTGATCATCTACTGCAGTAGTAGCCCTTGGGCAGCTTGAGCGAGCATGTCATCGACAGTTCCTGTCTCTCTGTATCTCTTCCATGTCCGAACATCATCGCTTTGGTTCACTCCGAGACGTCTGGACACTTCCCTTGTTTAGAGCCCTTTCTGGCACAGAGTAACAATGCGGATTCGATCGAACCGCGGTATTGAGTGTTCAGGCATGGCTGAATTACAGACAACGCGTGCCGTGTCCCTCCTTCCTGGTGGAATGACTGGAACTGGAAGCGATCGTCTGTCAGACCCTCTCCGTCTAATAGCCGCTGCTCATGCATGAGTTTTTGGATCTTTGGGCGGGTTTAGTGACATATCTGAACATTCAAAGGGACTGTGTCTCTGATACAACCGGGGTGATGCAAACCTTTTGAAACGTCCCCTTATAAAAATTATACAAGACTGTGCTTAAACTGACACACAATACTTTTTTTATAGCGCAACGCAATCTGACTTTCAGTAATCCCTACAAGAAAATGGCCCTGACTAAATTAACCTATACGTTTCACAAATCACTTACCTCACAAAAATCTTCGTTACTCGAACTACTAAAATACAGCGAGCGCCACTACTGCCAGCTAAATATAAGATTCAAACTACGGAAGGCACTAACTACTGATAGGCATAGTTAGCAAATGAAAGATTTTGATAGAGAACAAACAATGTATTTACCTTACTAGTGTTCAAAAGTCATAATATATATAGCACTTCATGACATCCAGTCTTACAAATTTCAAAACTCCGCCACCTCTCTCCCCACATCCACCGCTGCTGGCGGCTCACCTCCAACTGCGCAACGCTACACGCCGCTAACATCCAGCTGCCCAACACTACAATGGCTAGTATTACAACAATGTCAACCAGCCACAGACTGCACACAGCACAGCCAATGATTTTCATACAGAGGTGGTGTTACAAATAAAAAAAACCTAAACAGCCTACTTACACTTTCTTTGATGTGTGTGCTATTTGTGATGTTAAAACTTCATTTCTCAGTTCTTTGATATAAAAAGTGTACTGTATGTGTGAAACCCTGTTCGATTTAAGAGATCGCCTGACGGACACAACCAGGAATATTAAACAAAGGATTTAATTTAACAGTAATAATAATTTGCTTACATTAGATTTTATTTATTTATTCAACGTAACAAGTTAGTGGCTTCAGGCGCCCTCCTATAGCCGATGATGGTCTTTCACACACAGTATTCTCTACATCGTAGTTACGTACACGAAGAGAATATTTTCAACGTGGTAAGTAATATGGAATTGTAGTCATAGAGTAAAAATCGTTCTTCTGTTATATAATTTTTTTCTGAACGGAGCTGCTTTCTGTCTTGTCTCACTCCTGTGGTTACCTGGTTGTACCTGTCGACCACGCCACGCTTCTTACTTTTTTTTTAATTTGTCTGAGTTACCAAGCTCTGAGCTTCCTCAGTATTGGCTTTCTCTGATCTTCCCAAACGAAACTCACTTTTCCAAATGCAGTAATCATTTCCTCCATTCTCAAATACATGTAAATTACCCCTGCTGTACTTTATATTGCTGACTGGATGTGGGCAGCGCGCGCAAGCAATCCAACTCCTGTCTCGACTGCCTCTACCGCAACTGCACTGACCACGCTGCTGGCGGCTAGCGACTCAGACACGGCCAGCCGATGCGGCTCAGATTTGGCAGGTCGCTTGTGTACAACCTAAACTTGAAGGACTCTAAGATATTTTGGGTCAACACCCCCGTGTTTTTGAGAAAATCACCCCTAAAGGTTATGGCGAGGAATCAACTCAAAATTGGTGGGATCGATAGATAATTGTAAATATAGCATTTTTCATCAGGTATGGGGTCCGAAAACGCATACTTTTCCAGAAAACGAGATAAGAAACTTTTACAACTGCCGCTTCTGTACCCACATGGTAAACGCTTTTCGCCGACAGCACCGATACCGCAACGGCCAAGGTAACTGGCTGGGAATCGGAGAACCCGGGTTCGAATCTTGAAGAAACCTCGCGGATGTTCTTATTTTCGTTCGTATTTTTTATATCTCAATTGATAACGATAGGAGGATTAATAAGGTAAGTAAATAAACAAGGATTGATAATAATAGGGTAGGCAAATAAATTTCTCAAACCTCTTGGGATAGTAAACAACTAAAATATTACTCCAGGTCACTTTCCAATGGCTCTTCCAGTCACTGTTACGTGTCTTCACTTTTCTTCGAACAACTAGTCATATAAACATTCGAAACAAACATACTCACGGCACCAAGAACATCTAATGAATGCAGTCTTTCGACGGCTACACTGTTCTTTCCGAAGAGAAAACAAACTTGGTTTAAATTTAAATATATGTATTTTTCGGGAATTAATTTTTATGAGTACCACGCATACGATATCATTGCCTGAAAACTCGGTGCTGAAAGTTGGTTATGAGTTATGCTGTGAATAGTTATTGCATCCGTGCGGTTGTGCATTCCCCCTGGGTTTCCAGAAGCAGACTGCAATTCTGAAGCCTGGAAATAAAGTTTTTAACCTGGCAATAGAAATAAACACCACACGGCTGGCACACAGGTGTGCAGTTAGGCGGTATTACTTTTGCTGTCCACGTCGGCTGACCCTCGCCATCTATAAACATTGTGTCATATATTGTAGTATTAGTTTGTCCACTCCAGGAATCCAATATTAGACAAAACTTGTTATCAGAAACGTATGGTTTTAAAACATTTTCAATAAATGTTCTGTAAATCGCATTCGTCAGTTTCCCGGTTTTGGAGCAGGTAATGTAAACATTTTTCAACTAGTCGGTTAAACGATTGACCTCTTCTATAACACGAGGAGCAAATGTAACATTCGTTTCTTGTAAACACAGCAAAACCTTAGGCAACACTTTTCCAGAGGCTGTGATGCCATATTGCGCCGTATACGAATGTGTTTGTTTTTACCACCAACTGCGACAAGGGTTCGAATGTTCACCCGATACTCGCATCCTGTTTGATCGGTGTTGATAACGTAATTCCAATTAAAACCGGTCATAAGTGACGCCCTTTGCGTGCTGAAAAGAGCCGCCACTTTATGTATTTCTCCTATATTTTGTACCTCCTTATGAGAGACGGGTTTAGTGATGTGCCGTTGACGAATTTTTTACTCCGATTTGAAATCTCTTGCCCAAGATAATGATGCAGCAATCGTAGAATCCTTGTTGGCCGTATATTGAAGCGCTGCACCTGCAGCCAACTCCTGAAGTATTCTCGTTGTTACGTTCTCGTTACGACAACGAGATTCGACATATCGTTCGTAGTTCCACTTATTTATCGCTGGTATTTATCGTATCTTGTCCGTTTAACGATCTGACTTTCCCACAATTTCAAGTCCTCCTTCCTTTTCAAGTCTGTTGTTGCTCCATTCTTTTTCAGTCCCAATTTGGATGATTCCTGGGTAGCGCTACCGCCTTTACTTCTACTTCAAGGTTCAATAGTTTAGTAACCGGTTCGTAATACTCATCGGGAACAGATGAAGCACATATTCCCAGTGATGTGCAGATTTCCAAAACATTATGACCTTTTTGCAATTCACTCGTCGGGGAATCTTCCACTGAATTACCTTCTACATCTACATCTACATCCATACTCCGCAAGCCACCTGACGGTGTGTCGCGGTGGGTACCCTGAGTACCTCTATCGGTTCTTCCTTCTATTCCAGTCTCGTATTGTTCGTGGAAATAAGGATTGTCGGTATGATTCTGTGTGGGCTCTAATCTCTCTGATTTTATCCTCATGGTCTCGTCTTCATGGTATAGTACTTCAGTATCAACAAAAGTAATTTCGTTCGTCAGTTTCAAAAATCGCTCGACGGTAGCCGCTCCTATCAATCTGGAACGCCAAGAAACAGAACTGCCTGCTTTCGATAATGCATTGCTAATGCATCTGTCTTGCAACGCTTTTACAAACAAAAACACAGCGGAGGTAACATTCCGCTTGCCATCGTCTGTGACAGGCTCCCAACTTTATATTACAACGCTAGTCGAAGGGTGTACATCCTCCATTATTCAGATTATACACCTGAAAGATATGACGCAACAAACAATAACTAGTTACTACGGCATAAACAGACGAACTAATTACTACAAACTACATACAGTACGCGTCATATGTTACTTACGAAGAACACTGTATTCATTCACAAAACGTATTTCATTCGGTCCATTAACGATGGAAAAATGACTACATGTATCCGCGAAGTTGGAGGCAGCCTAATGACGGAAAAAAAACCTTTCCGATTGACTTCTATATGGCTCGTGCTAGACACCTTTACTCTTCTAGGTTCACAACTATGATACGACGAAGAGGCAACCGGCACAACATAACTCTCCTCGCTTGCATTCTGTCCCGTGTCTCGCTGTAAACAACCGTCGCGAGGATGGTTATCTGTGATCCTTCGTAAGGAATTCGCAGCACTCTTACTCGGAGTTGTTTTCATGTGACAAGGCTTAAGAGTTTAATATTTTACTAACTCACGGCGTTTGGGAAATTAGTTGGCCTACCGTATTATTATTATCGTTCCTTGTTGATTTACTTACCTTATTCACCCTCCTGTCCCTATCAATTGAGATATGGAAAAATACAATCGAAAAGAATAAGATCCGCTAGCTGTCTTCGGGATTCGAACCGGGGTCTTCCGATTCCCAGCCAGTTACCTTGGGCGTTGCGCTATTTTTTTAATCTCATATTGTTCGTTTTCGTTTGTTGTATCTGCTCTGGGCGGACGTCGAAAGACACTCGTTTCAGTTGCTCGTTGATCCATTAACTCATTTTTTTTATTACAGAGGGCAGCTAATCCTCTGACCGAACAAGCTGAGTTACCGTGCCAGCGCGCTCTCGGCGCTGTCGGCGAAAAGCGTTTACCACGTGGGTAGAGAAGTGCCAGTTGTCAAAGTTTCTTTCCTCGATTTCTGGAAGTTTGCGTTTACGGACCCCATACCTGCTGATGAAAAATGCTCTATTTACAATTATCTATCGATCCCTCCAATTTCGAGTCGATTGCTCGTCATAACCTTTAGGGGTGATTTTCTCAAAATTGCGGGGCTGTTGACGCAAAATATCTTAGAGACCTTCGTTTTAGGTTGTACACGAGCGACCTGCCAAATTTGAGCCGAATCGGTTGGCCGTGTCTGAGGCCTTCCCCATGTCAAACTAACGGCTGCTCTATCACCAAGCTACGCTACACCTATACAGTGAGTCCAAGGCGGATCCCTGTGCCTCACGTATTAAAGGATGCTTAACGTTCAGTGTATCGCAAATCGCTTCCGTTCTATGCATTTGGATGCTCGGCGCGAAGCTGCCTTGTTTGTTTCTGGAACAGTAGACCTGCAGCCTTCGATTCCAGCTATGATTCGCCGTTGACGTCATCCCATCGGCCAATAGCAAGTCGTTCCGCTCTATAGAATAACCTTGGCTGCTCAAAGTGGAGATCCAAAACAAAACGCCGACTGCAAAGAAAGATTTTCACTGATACCTTAACTGCTTGCATTTCCTTTCGAAGAGAGATCCTGTAACAATCTTTCTGCTTGCCTTTAAAGTATCGGCATCCAAACAGTTTATATTAAAATTCGTTCCGGAGGTCTGCAAGGCGTTCAAAGATTAGGTGAATGTGAGAAACTGCATTTCAGTTAGGTTTCAACATATTTTCTAAACCAATTACAGATTTTTCTTGTGACCCGTTACGAATCTTATTAACCAGCATGCTTGGGAGACACTTGGCTGCGTAGAGCACTTGCCTGATTTTTATCCATATGATGCGGAATAAATAAGTATACACCCACATATGCATAACCTGTTTCTGAGTATGACTACATGCGGGCCATTTATAAGTTATAAAACAGCATGATGGTTGAATTTAATAAGAATCAGCCTACAAGTCGTTAATACTACTCATGTAATTAGTGACACACTAATATATAGTTTTTTTCTAGAGATCCTATCACTATAAATTATTTGCCTACTGAAGAAACAAACGATTTTAGACCAGATTGAGAATCTTCTTTTCTAGCTGTCACACATAATACGCTATTGGAGTAATGATCAACGATTTCACTGGCTGAACGCTTCTGCTACTGAACCACGAACAGGATGATTAAGTAGTATTAATAATCATTATCTGCAAAATAGGAAATGAGACACTTAAAGTAGTAAACGAGTTTTGCTATTTGGGGAGGAAAATAACTGATGATGGTCGAAGTAGAGAGGATACAAAATGTAGACTGGCAATGGCAAGGTAAAGGTTTATGAAGAAGAGGAATTTGTTAACATCGAGTACAGATTTAAGTGTCAGGAAGCTTTTTCTTAAAGTACTTGTATGGAGCGTAGCCATGTATGGAAGTGAAACGTGGTCGATGAATAGTTTAGACAAGCAGAAAATAGAAGCTTTCGAAATGTGATACTACAGAAGAATGGTGAAGATTAGATGGGTAGATCACATCACTAATGAGGAGGTATTGAAAAGAACTGGGGAGAAGGGACGTTTGTGGCACAACTTGACTAGGAGAACGGATCGCTTGATAGGACTATTCTGAGGCACCAAGGGATCACCAATTTAGTATTGGAGGGCAGCGTGGAGGGTAAAACCCGTAGAGAGAAACCAAGAGATGAATACACTAAACAGATTCAGAAGGCTGTAGGTTGCAGTAGGTACTGGGAGATGAAGAAGCTTGCACAGGATAGAATAGCATGGAGAGCTGCATCAAACCAGTCTCAGGACTGAACACAAAAACAACAACAACAACAACAACTATCTGCAAAAAGTACTGCCACTGGTTGATGAATGTTAAGTGTTAAGTTATCCACATATAACATCATCGGGCAAAACATTAATAGCTCCCGTGCGCACGGACAGATGAATTGTTAACCTTCTACATATACTATGTGATCAAAAGTATCCGGACACCCCCAAGAACATACGTTTCGCATATTAGGTCCATTGTGCTGCCATCGACTGCCAGGTGCTCCATATCACCAATCCCAGTACTCGTTAGACATCTTGAGAGAGCAGAATGGGGGCCTCCGCGGAACTCACGGACTTTGAACATGGTCAGGTGATTGGGTGTCACTTGTGTTATACGTCTGTACGCGAGATTTTTACACTCCTAAACATCAATACGACCACTGTTTCCGATGTGTTAAACGACAGTTGAAGAGTGTCGTAATCAGTAGTAGGCAAACATCTATCCAGACCATCACACAAGAATACCAAACTCCATCAGGATTGACTGCAAGTACTATGACAGTAAGGCGGGAGGTGAGAAAACTTAGATTTCGTAGTCGAGCGGCTGCTCATAAGCCACACATCACGCCGGTCAATGCCAAACGACGCCTCGCTTGGTGTAAGGAGCGTAAAAACATGTTGTGTGGAGTGAGGAATCACAGCAAACAATGTGGCAATCCGATGGATCGCATTAAACAATGTGGCCATCCGATGGCAGAGTGTGGGTATGGCGAATGCCCGGTGAACGTTATCTGCCAGCGTGTGTGGTGCCAACAGTAAAATTCTGAGGTGGTGGTGTTATGGTGTGATAGTGTTTTTCACGGAGGGGGCTTGCACCCTTGTTTTGAGTGGCACTATCACAGCACAGGCGTACATTGATGTTTTAAGCACCTTCTTGCTTCCCACCGTTGAAGAGAAATTCGGGGATGGTGTTTGCATCTTTCAACAGGATCGAGCCCCTGTGCATAATGCACGGCCTGTGGCGGAGCGGTTACACGACAATAACATACCTGTAATGGACTGGCCTGCACAGAATGCTGACTTGAATCCTATAGGATACCTCTGGAATGTTTTGGAAAGCTGACTTCGTGCCAGGCCTCACCGACCGATATCGATACGTCTCCTCAGTACAGCACCCCGTGAATAATGGGCTGCCATTCGCCAGGAAACGTTCCACAACGTGACTGAACGTATGTCTGCGAGAGTGGAAGCTGTCATCAACACTTATGGTGGGCCAACACCATATTGAATTCCAGCATTACCACTGGAGGGCGCCACGAACTTTTAAGTCATTTTCAGCCAGGTGTGAAGATACTTTTGACCACATAGTGTAGCAAACATACCAACCACCAGCAATGTCTCCACTTCGACAGGTGCCACCAATTTCATACCAAGAAGTCCCTTCCATACAGCCGAGCCACCGATGGCTGCTGCATCTGAAGACATCACAGACAGTAACTACCCTCCCAACCTCGTACAAAAAGAGATCTCTCATGATTTATCTCTCCATTCACCCTGCACCTCCTAAAGTCCCACCGTCCAGCCACAGAGGAGTATTCCCCTTGTGACTCTGTACCACCCAGGACTAGAGCAACTGAATGGAATTTTCTGACAGGGTTCTGACTACACCCCGTCGTCCTCTCAAATGAGGATTGTCCTATCCGCTATCCTTCTCACCCCTTCCACAGTGTATTCCACCGCCCACTTAAGCGACAAAATGTCCTTCTCCATCCCTCCACAACACTGGCTTCCAACCCCTTGTCTCATGGCTCATATCTTTGTAATAGACCTAGATGCAAGAGCTGTCCAATACATCCTCTCACCAGCACCTACTCCAGTCGAGTCAGAGATGTCACCTATCCCATCAAAGGCAGGGCTACCTGTGAAACCATTCATGTGATCTACAAGCTAATCTGCAACCACCGTGCTGTATTCTACTTGGGCATGGCAACCAAAAATCTGTCTGTTCTCATGAATGGCCACTGATAAACTGTGTACAAGGACCACGCCATCGGTGAGCACGCTGCCCACCATGGCGTTCTTCATTTCAATGTTTCACAGCTTGTGTCATCTGAATCCATCCCACCAACAGTAGCTTTTCTGAATTGCCCTAGTGGGAACTCTCCCTGCAATTTATCCTAGCTCCCATAACCATCGATGCTTTTCTGAATTGCCCAGGTGGGAAATCTCCTAGTACCCATATCCCTTCTGGCTTCTAACTTTGTTAGTCATTGTTCTTATTCATTTACCCCCTCCCTTTTCCCGTTCCAGCACTACACACTCCTCTATTCCACCGAGGGGCCCAAAGTCCTTTTACTTGTCTCCTTTTGCACTATCCCTCCCGTCATTCCGTCCTCTGTCTAACCTCCTGACTACACCTAGTTGCCCCACCCTCTCTCCACCATCTTCTTGTATGCTCCCACAAGCTTCACTTTACCATCTCCCGCCCCTCTCCTGCTATTCCTTGTCTCCTCACCCCAGCCTGCTCGTTACTTCAGCAACCAGTTACTTCTCGCATAATGTGCTGCTGCTTGACTTCTGGCTTAGCAGAGAGACTGTGGTCATGTGTGTGTGAGTTGCGCTTGTGTGTGTGTGTTTTGTCTACTTCCTATGTAGGCCTTGTTTTCTGACAGTGTTTTTATTGTGTCTATCTGCAACTCAGCATCTCCACTATATTGTCACGTACAACGAGGTGTATTTAGATGAATGATGAACACTGACTTCACTTAACGAAGGTTTATTCAGCACTTACACATACAAGAGCGCGGCCAGAACAGATACAGTATATACACAGGTACAGAACATTCCAGTACAGTGATCCTTGACATTTGTGGCTACTTCTAGAATGCACCAGGTGAGCTTTGAACTCACAATCCTCTATGCTGCAATTTAGTATGATAACCACTATCCCAAGTTGCTACTCAGCTTCTGCGGTGACATTGTTTCTTCCTTAAGAGAAAAGCGCCTCAGTGTTACAATGTCCTAGTGCGGGAACTAGGCATCGGTCCTGCATACTCCGACTACCGATGACTGACGCTCGCCCTGGCAGTGATCTTCTTAGAACTTCTTTTGCCGCTACGCTCTTCGTCACCTTTCCGCTTGTTGCCTGTAGCTGGAGCTTCGAATTTACCCTGAGCTGCAGGCACCTTATAGGGCTTCATTCGAAGGACGTGGACCGTATCTCTGACCAAAGTAACGCCTGAGGAGCTTTGTCAGAGAGACCAACCTTCCGAACAGGAGTGAAGATCCAGACGAAGTCACCAGGCTGGTGGACAATAGGGCGATGGCTCGTGTCATGCCTTCGGCGATCGTTTTCTTGAGCCTGTAGCGTAGGGAGTCGAGCTAATTGCCGAGATTCCTCAGCTCTGGTTAACACCTGGCAGATGTAGTCGTCGTCCACATCATCAGGATTGAACGGAAACACAGTGACCATCGTCGTAGTCGCCTCACGCCCATGCACCAGGAAAAATGGCGTAAAACCGGTGGTGTCTTGTTTGGCGGTGTTGTAGGCAAACGTCACGAAAGGTAGCACCTCAGCCCAGTTGCTCTGCACAACATAGACGAACATTGATAGCATGTCGGACAAGGTCTTATTAAGGCGTTCAGTAATGCCGTTAGTTTGCGGATGGTAGGCAGTCGTCATGTGATGAGTTATGTTGCACCGAGGATTTATCTCTGCTACAAGATTCGATTGAAAAACTTTCCCTCGATCCGTAATTAACTACCTTGGGGCACTGTGTTTTAATACAATGTCTTCCACGATGAATTTGCCTACCTGGGATGCTTCGTCTGTTTTCACCG
Source organism: Schistocerca gregaria (assembly GCF_023897955.1). Classification (NCBI taxonomy): domain Eukaryota; kingdom Metazoa; phylum Arthropoda; class Insecta; order Orthoptera; family Acrididae; genus Schistocerca; species Schistocerca gregaria. Next base: position 44,164,162 of record NC_064924.1, read on the forward strand.
CTTTTGTAGTGGCATAGTGTGTCAGATAATCAGTGCAAAGAATAATCCATCTAACTCTTCAGGCTTTCCCAGCGATCTAATGACATCTTGGGTTGTCGGGTGTTCTGCTGGATATCAGCGTCGTACTTGCACGATATTTCGGTCACGTACCTCGTAACCTTCATCAGGTGCGACCTGAGACTGCTCCTCGAGTGGACCTGGTCCAGTATTTATGGCTATGGCCTTCCCCCTCCACCAACGGCTGCAGGCGCTTCCTCTGTGGTCCGCGCCCATTCCCTGCGACCTGCTGGAGCGTTGCTGCTCCGTTTTCCGTCCGCTGCGGTTCTACGTGTTCCCTCTGCGGTCTGCGCCCACCAAGCGGTGGATGACAATCAGAGAGGCTCTGCTATGAAATTAGATTTCACCCCAGACCATCAGCCATGTTTGTCAGGGCACTTCTACACACGTCTACGGTGGTCATCAGGGCATAATTAGAATCTAGACTCGTCAGTGGAGACAATTCTACTGCAATCAATCAGATTCCAAGCTGAAGGCATGTCTGGAGACGCCCTGGGGTATTAGCCTGACTGTCGCCTGCCATAAGTTCCGACAACCAGGAGTGTCGGCGACAAACAGACCTGATCTTTTTGAGGAAGTTAATCTAGAAGAAGGTATTAGCGACCATAATGTCGTTGTGGCTTCCAAGTGAGGGGAAGTCGCAATTAAAAAAAAAAAAACAAAAAAAAACAACGAAACAGCGTAGAGTTATCTTCTTTGGTTCAAAATGGTTCAAATGGCTCTGAGCACTATGAGACTTATCAGCAGTGGTCATCAGTCCCCCAGAATTTAGAACTACTTAAACTTAACTAACCTAAGGACATCACACACATCCATGCCCGAGGCAGGATTCGAACCTGCGACCGTAGCAGTCGCGCGGTTCCGGACTGCGCGCCTAGAACCGAGAGACCACCGCGGCCGGCTATCTTCTTTGGGAAAGAAAATAAAAGTGTTATTAATGAATATCTTCATAGTGAGCTCCAAGCATTCACCGCAGGACACGAAGATATTGAGCACATTTGGTCACAATTTAAAGGTATTGTCCAACATGTGTAGAGAAGTATGTGGGAGTATTGGGGAGGGAAAGGATCCACCTTGTTACAAAAACATATTAGGAATTTTCTGAGAAAGCAGAGAATTTTGCACATTCGTTTTAAACGTAGTCACTGCCCCGCTGACTAACAGTAATTATGCGAAATGAATCAGATGTCAGAAGGACAATGAGAGATTCTTGTAACGAATTTGAAAGCAATATCTGATGTGCAAATTCTAAAAATAACACTATAAAAAATTTTGGTCGTACGTAAAATCTATGAACGCTACAAATAATTCAGTACCTTATCTTGCTGACAGTATGGGTAATGTAACTGATGATGATAAACAGAAGGCCGAAATTCTAAACCTAGCTTTTAAAAACTCGTTTACGGTAGAGGACTGCAGCACCATTCCCCCTTTCAACTATCGAACAAAAGCAAGGATGGCTGACAATAGTGGTTAGTCTATCTGGGATTTTGAAACAGTTAAGATCCTTAGACGCCAGGAAGGCATCTGGCCGAGACGGTATCCCCGTAAGATTTTATGTTGACTATGCTACAAATATAGCACCATTCTTATCCATCATCTGTCGGAGATAATTTGAACAGCCGGAAGTTCCACCGGACTGGAAGAAGGACCAAGTGATAGAAATCTACAAAAAGGGTAGAAAGTCGGATGCACACAATTATCGGCCAATTTCACTGACATCGATTTGTTGTAGTATCATGGAACATATTTTGAGTTCAGACATAATGACCTTTCTAGACTCTGAGAAACTCAGCTGCAGAAACCAGCACGGTTTTAGGAAACATCGGTCATGCGAGACACTGCTGGCCCTCTTTGTGCATGTTATACAACAGGCTCTAGATACAGGCTCTCGGGTTGATACCATATTTTCGACTTTCGAAAGGCGTTCGACTCAGTTCCGCACTGTCGCTTGCTCCAAACAGTGCGCGCTTACGGCCTACCTGATGACATATGCGATTGGATAGAAAATTTTCTAACAGACAGGGAGCAGTATGTCGTCCTGAACGGAGTGACTTCAACAGAAACAAGCGTAATTTCAGGTGTGCCCCACTGCAGCGTAATAGGCCCTCTGCTTTTACGATTTACATAAACGATCTGGTTGATGGTATTGACAGCGGCCTTCGACTGTTTGCCGATGATGCTGTAATCTACAGGAAAATAGTATTACACCAAAGTTCTGAACGAATCAATGAGAATTTGCAGAAAATGAATGCGTGGTGTAACGACTGGCAGTTATCGCTCAACATTAGTAAGTGTAACCTACTGCGCATAACAAGGCGAAAATCCCCATTAATGTATGAGTACAAAGTAAATGATCAGTTTCTGGAAGCGGTAACATCAGTCTAGTATCTGGGTGTGACTGTTCGAAATGATGTCAAATGGAATGACCAGATTACACAAGTAACGGATAAGGTGAACTCTAGATTGCGATTTGTTGGTAGAATCCTGAAGCTATTCAGTTCTTCAACAAAGGAAATAGCTTACAATACGTTAGTTCGTCCAGTCTTGGAGTATTGTTCGTCTGTGTGGGACCCTTACCAGTTGGGTTGATTCAAGAGATTGAGAAAGTCCAAAGAAGAGCGGCAAGATTCGTGACTGGTACATTTAGACATCGGGAAAGAGTTACAAAGTTTGAAGTGGGACACACTTGCAGATATACGGCGCGCTAAACAGAAGGGCTGCTCACTAAATTCCGAAATCCGATCTTCACCAAGGATGTAGAGCATATACTATTACCACCAACTTTCAAATCACGCAGTGATCACCATTCATAGATAAGGGAAATGAGAGCTCGTACTGAGGCGTTCAGACAGTCGTTTTTCCCTCGCGTTATCCGCGAGTGGAACAGAGAGGGGGAACATGACTTTGGCACGAATTGTGCTCTCCGCCACACACCGCTTCGTGGCTAGCAGAGTATTTATGTAAATGTAGATGTAGAGTGGTGGTCTGGGCTACCATTTCATTTCATAGCAAGACCCCTTTGGTTTTCGTCCGCAGCACGCTTATTGCATAGCGATACGTCGATGATATTCTACGACCGTTTTGTGGCCCACCATGTCAAGCTATCCTGTATTTACACTTCAGCTATATAATGCCCGCAGCACAAGGTGATTGTTTTCGTGATTGCGAAATCGTACTGTGGTGTCACCGCCATACACCACACTTGCCAGGTAGTAGCCTTTAAACCGGCCGCGGTCCGTTAGTATACGTCGGATCCGCATGACGCCACTGTCAGTGATTGCAGACCGAGCGCCGCCACACGGCAGGTCTAGTCTAGAGAGACTCCCTAGAACTCGCCCCAGTTGTACAGCCGATTTTGCTAGCGATGGTTCACTATCTACATACGCTCTCATTTGGAGAGACGACAGTTTAGCATGGCCTTCGGCTACGTCATCTGCTATGACCTAGCAAGGCGCCATTTTGTGTGTTCGTAGATTTTCCCGGCGAATGAGATGCTTGAAGGTCTCTCGGGCATGCAGCCGGGTTGACTGGTCGTTGTTGAACGAATTTTCGACGGCGTAACGTGCCATCATCATCAGGTAACTCCTGTTGACTGACGTCCTAGGCCGGCGGGTGGTGTGGTGTATGTACCTGTCGCCTCTCCCCTCCACTGACTCCACGTATGGACCGAGGGATGTGCAGGCCGTGGTGGTGGGGGAAGCTTGCGCTGACGAGATGACTGATGGGCGTCAGTAGGAGTGCCACCTTCGGCGGGTGTGGTGCCCCGTTTCCGCTGCTCCTGCAAAACTTTTATTGCTTGATTCCACGCTTGGCTGAGTTGTAATCCGTTGTCCTTGTTAATAAGGTTCTCGTGCAGCCGGATTTCAATTGCTTCCTTGTATACACAGGCCCAAAAGCGGGAAGTGTTGTGCAGGACTTCTGTGTTCTCGTATTCCATACGGTGATTTGTCTCGAGGCAATGTTCTGCGATGGCAGATTTTGTAGGCTGTTGGAGATCGGTGTGCCGTTTGTGTTCAGTACACCTTTCCTCGATGGTGCGAATGGTTTGACCCACATATGCTTTCCCACACTCGCACAGCATGAAATGAACTCCAGCTTTCCCGAATCCTAAATCGTCCTTCACTGTCCCTACAAGGGCCTTGATCTTTGGCGGCGGGTGGTAGACGCATTTGATGTTACGGCGTCCTAGAATCCTGCCTATTATCCCAGATACGTTGCCCGCATGTGGTATGTAGGCTGTCGTTTTCTGTGGATCATGATCAGGTGTCGGCTGTGGTGTGGTCTTCTGCTTGAAGGAGCGACGAATTTGACGGTCACTATAGCCATTCTTCTGGAAAACATCCTTGAGGTGATCTAGTTCCAGTTTTAAGTTTTCTTCGTCGGAGATCACACGGGCTCTGTGAACCAATGTATTTAGTACTCCTTCTCTTTGTGAAGGGTGATGACAGCTGGAGGCGTGAAGGTATAGATCTGTGTGGGTTGTCTTCCTCATTTAGCCTCACGGGGAAGAGATGCTCCAACTGTTCTTACAACATCTGAACTCTATCCACCCCCAAATTCAGTTCACCATGGAGGTGGAGAAAAACGGGCAGCTACCATTCTTGGATGTTCTGGTACGGAAAAAGCCTGATGGAACACTAGGACACAGCGTCTACCGGAAGACAACCCTACCACCGCGGCCTGCACATCCCTCGGTCCACACGTGGAGTCAGTGGAGGGGAGAGGCGACAAGTCCGCCGGCCTAGGACGTCAGTCAACAGGAGTAACCTGATGATCATGGTACGTTACGCCGTCGAAAATTCGTTCAACAACGACCAGTCAACCCGGCTGCATGCCCGAGAGACCTTCAAGCAAGGCGCCATATTCTTCAAGAATGTATTCTGAACAGATACTATTGTGAATCATGTACCGTCAAGAGCGACGTTCTCCATTAATGGATTAAAGTTAAGTATGAAACTAATTACGTCCATTCCTTGTCATGTTCCAGACCTCACGTCAGTATAGTTCTTCCCTCCTCCTGCCAGCCTGCGTGAGCTGAAAAGCGTGCATTTCGGCCTCCTCTAGTAACACGGTGTTGGCTCTTCTGCCGGATCTCTGCCCAGTTGAGAACGTTTGGAACATTACGGACATGGGCCTCCAGTCAGCTCGGGATTCTGAATATCTAACGTGCCAGTTGGGCAGAATTTGGCACGATACCCCTCAGGAGGACATCCAACACATCTATCAATCAACGTCAAGACGAACAAATTCTTGCATAAGGGCCAGAGACAGACCAACGCATTATTGTCTTACTCACTTTGTGAAGTTTTTTCTCTTGAATAAATCATCCATTTTCTCTCAAATTTGTAATGAATTTTTTGTCTGTACATGCACATCAGATATGACCATTTCCGTCTTATTCGGATTCTTCTTCGTGGTGTGTTTTCTGTATCAGAGTGCAGTTATGTTTTCATAAAGATTCACAAACGTACTAAGAATGAATCCCACAGATTTAACTGGGTAAAAAGGCATTGAAATAGGTAGAGATACAGAAAAGTTATTGCTTTAACAGTTGATAGAGCCAGGTTAATCAAGAAAAACGACACGCATAAGCAATCAGAGGACACAAAATGAAGAAATAAAACACGTAATTAGGTGCAAGCAGTAGAGATACTAACGATGGCACATGCCAGTATAAAGTGATAGAATATTAGCTTGGCGGCAGCATGGAGGTGTCGGTTAACCAGACGCGATCGCAATTACGAGTTGCCTTCGTAATTCCGGATGATCAGATGGTCGCAATTGGCGTGCACCAAGACAATAACTATTCCTCCGACTAATGGGCAATCTTTCTGAAACCCTTCTCGAGCCTGTAGCACTCAGCATAACTGTAATAATGGTGCTTCATCTTTATATATGTACAGATATGTTTTCGTCAAATGCTGCCTTACCGCTTACAACTGCCCCACTTGTATCTGTGTAGTAACCAGCAAATAATTTTTTGTATTTATACAGTGATCTCCAACAGTACAAACATGTAAATGAATTTATAAACACCTGAGGATGGGCGCAAGCCCGAAACCGGTCGTGTGACAAATAAATAACCTTTTATTGTGACTGGTAGCGGATATTTTTCTACACCCGATAAAGGAACAGTCACGGAGTTCGGCAGTATCCACTATGGATAAAATTCACTCAGGTAAACTGTCTCAACGTGGCGGTAGGCATATTGTCCTGGAGAATCAGTGCACTTACCTCCGAAAACAAATACTGATAGCAGAAGAAGCGGGTCCCAACGAGACAGAGGTCTTGCTGCGGGTTTTATTTAAAAACCCATATTTCTGTGAAAACTGCTGACTGCGCATAAACCTCTACTCTTTATAATCATAGTCATAGTCACAGGTTGCTTTGTTGGATCAGGTTGCAAGACACATGACTTCTTGTAATGGCCAGAACCGTTCTCTGACGCCTCTCTATTGTGTCATGCGCAAAGGACCATTAAATGTAGCACAAAGAGCTTCCTTACAACGGAAATCGACATCTTGGTGAAAATTACGTCCATCAAAAATTATAGGTAATAACGCTATACTGGGGCATCATTATTGTTTGTTTGGAATCTCGTGTACATCACTGCGACACACACAAAATCAGGGACCAAAGTATAGTCAAAATTAATTAATATCGTAGCTAGTCTCTATAGCTCGTTACTCTCTAATTAACGTGTATATGGTGTGAGAAAAGTAGTTCGCCACCCCTGGATAGTGTAGCATTTCAGATTGTCACAAAACGATTAGCGCCTTCGATCCTTCCCTTGTACTAAGGCTTAGAGAGATTGTGCAGGTCAACATGAGTGGGGTGGGAGGGAGGGAAGAGCATCATTTTATAGGTTTCCTCCCCACTGTGTGACAACGATGTTATCTTTTAATATGTGCTGGTAAAAGCTCGGCGTTGAGCGCCCATACGCTCACACACACACACACACACACACACACACACACACACACACACACACATTGTCACAAAATTTTCTGCATAGCACTTGTTCTCTGTTTTAAAGTGTCAGTAATCAACTCCTTCGCCATGCTACAGTTTTTACCTCCATTTTGTTTTATGAAATTTCCTTCTTGTAGCAAGTGGTCGAACTTGTTTTTCTTGAGCTGTTGTTTGTCCATCTGCTCTTTTCCGGTACTCTAGTGAGAAACCATAGACTCTGAACGATAATGTTTCAACGGCTACATCTACATATATACTTTGAAAACCGCTGTAAAGCGCAAGACAGAGGCTAGTCCCACTGTACCGGTTAATAGGGCTTCTTCCCGTTACATTCACTTGTGAACCGCGGGCAAAATCATTTATAAAATGCCTCAGTGCGCTCTGTTCTTAATCTAGTCTTGCTTCCACTATAGCGAACCAGGTGGTGCAGTGGTTAGCACACTGGACTAGCACTCGGGATGATGACGGTTCAAACCCGCGTCCGGCCATCATGATTTAGGTTTTCCATGATTTTTCTAAATCGCTTCAGGCAAATGCTGAGATTGTTCCTTTGAAAGTGCACTGCCGACTTCCTTCCCTAATCCGTTGGGATCGATGACCTCGCTGTTTGGTTCCCTCTCCACAGATCAACCAACCAACCAACCGCCAATATCCTTATGGGATGGATATGTAGGGGTTGTAATATATTCATAGAGTGATCATTTAAAGCCAGGGTAGATTCCGTCTATCTTCAACAGTGCCCGTTCAGTTCTTTTTTTTTTTCAGATCTCAGTGACATTCTCTCGCGGGTCAAACAAACATGTGACCATTCGTGCTGCCCTTCACTCTGTATGTTCAATACCCCTTGCCAGTTCTATTTGGCACAGGTCCCACACATTTGAGCAGTAATCTAGAATGAGTCGCACAAGTGATTCGTAAGCAGCCCTCTTTGTAGAATTCTACCAATAAACCGTAGTCTGCTAACTGCTTTACCCACGGCTGAGCGAATGTGATCTTTCCACTTCACATCCCTACTAAGTGTTACATCCGAGTATTAGTATGAGTTTACATATTCCGTAGTTGCACACTAGTATTATATTCACAGGAAATATTCTTTAAGCACAAGATTTTACTTTTATGAACATTTTTTAAGTAGGCTGCCAATCATTCCACCACTTTGTTATCTAATCAAGGACTGACCGAATATTCGTATAGCTTCGTTCAGAATGTATGTCACTGTAGATAACAGCATCATCTGCGAAAAGTCTGAGCTTACTATTAATATTGTTCGCAAGATCGTTAATACACAACATGAACAGCAAGGGACCCAACACGCTTCCCTGGAGTACATCCTATGTTATTTCTACATCAGTCGGTGACCCTCTATACAAGATCAACCTACCAAGGAATCTTCAATCCAGTCACATATCTCATCTCATACCGTACTTTTGATAATAGGTATGTGGCACTGAGTCAAATGGTTTTCGGAAATCGAGAAACATTGCACCTGATTGAGTGCCTTGATCCATGGCTTTCAGGATGTTATGTGATAAAAGTGCTAGTTGGGTTTTACATGGTCGATGTTTTCGAAATTGTTGCTGATTGGTATGGAGAAGGTCATTCTGTTCGCGATAGCTCATTGCGTTCGAGCTCAGAATATGTTCTAAGGTTCTACAATAAATGGATGTCAAGGATATTGGACGGTAGTTTTGTGGATCACTTCCGCTGCCCTTCTGGTAGACAGGTGTGACCTGTGGCTTCTTCCAACACTGGGCACAGTTTTTGGTCGAGGGATCTGCGACAGATTATAGTCAACAGAGGAGCTAACTCAGCTGCGAACTGGGTACATAATCAGACAGGGATTCGATCGGGTCCTGGGGCTTTGTTCAGTTTTAACAATTTCAGATGTTTCTCAACGCCACTGACCTAAATATCTGATTCAGTTGTCTTTTCAGTCGTACGAGAATTAAATTTGGAGCAATAATCCTGGGTTTTCCTTCGTAAACGAACATTTCAGAACAGAGTTAAGAGTTTCTGATTTTTCTTTGCCACCTTCAGCTTCAGTTCGAGTGTCGTCTACGAGTGACTGGGCTTTAACATTTGTGCCAGTAACAGCCTTGACATAAGACCAGAATTTTTTGGGTTGTAAGGAAGATCATTTGACAATATTCTGCTACGATAGTCACTAAAGGCTTCACGCATTGCTCTCTTGACTGCCAAATGTTCTTCATTCAGAGTATCTATGATTCGTTTTATACCTATTATGCAGTAGTAGCTGTGTCTTTAAAAGTTCCTGTATAGTGACTGTGTCCCATGGAGGATCTCTCCACCGTAATTATTGGTCGGACTGACATGACCTGTTCAGATAATCGAGTCTGCGGACTCACTAGCTGCAGCTTCCAATACACACGAGGTATGTGTTTATCCAGCTGTCGAACTCCTCCTCGTGCGACCCTCGCGCCCTACTTTGCCGTGGAAGCAAACAACGGACCCCCAACCGCTACCGCTGCCTCCTTTCCTGCAGCGTTGACTGCGCAGGTACAGACCAAGTTGTTTTTTGAACATTCCACCTAATTACTTGGCTCCATCCACAAATGAGTGGACAACGCGATTGACTGCCATGCGAAGGACCTGGACTCGATTCCCAATACTGCCAGGGATTTATCCGTGCTGGTAGCACTGGAACGGGGTGAATTCACCTTCGCGATGCCAGTTGAGGAGCTACTGGACCGAGCTCCAAGCCGTGAAAGCTGACAATGGCCGGGAGAGCAGCGTGCTCTCTCCATGCCCCTTCACACCACACCCAACGAGGTCAATGGCGAAGGCTGACACATCGCAGTGTGCTAATTCTCTTCAAAACGTGGAGAGAATAAAAAAAAGGAGTGCGCGTTCCGACTTGAGTCCCGCGAAATGTTGAGCATATTGCATTGTTGCATACTTGTTTTTTTTTCTTCTTCACCTGATTGTCTGTTCGTCCGTTTCTTGAGACCCCTTTTTCTCACTAACGAGTAGATGTATCGAGATGAAATTTATGTCACATTCTGTCATCTGTGGTCCCCTGGATAATGCAATCATAACGTGTCACATATTTTGCCACTCGCTAACTCCCTCATAAAAAAAAAACTACAATGTACCTCCCGTTGGCATAGAATCATGAAATTTGGTAAAAAGGGAGGTTTAACGGTATAATCAAAGGATAAAATCCGAAAATTGTAAATTTGTAATTAAATAAACCGAAAAAAAATTCTCATTTCCCAACCGACTGTCTGTTCGTCCGTCTCTTAAGACCCCTTTCTCTCACAAACGAGTGGACGTATCAAGTTGAAATTTATGTCACATACCAACGTCTGTGTACCCTCGCAATAAGTTACCTCCCGTTGTCATACATTCATGACATTCGGTGATAAGTAAGGTTTCCCTGTACAAGTAAAAAAAAAAAAAAAAAATCCGAATACGGATAATCCGTAATTATATCAAACGAAAAAAATATTTATTTTGTTACTTGTTATCCGACGTCACACTTGAAATTAAAACAATGAGTAGAAGTCTGAAACACAACTTGTAATATAACAAAAATGGCCCTCAATGGCTTAGCGAAAATAATCGTAGGTAGACTTCACAGTACATAGCGAATGCAATCCACAACTGTTGACTGGATAGCAATGGTAAAAGCCAAACATTAGGGGAGGAATGACTTCGTTGGTCATACAGAGGGTTTCGGAATTTATCCATCATCAGATGTCTGATATGGAGAAATTCCGAAACGCATCGCATGAGCAATAAAGTCATTTCTAGCATGATGTTCGACTTTTACCACTGGAACCTGGTCGCCCTCAGTAAAGAACTATAATAGTGGTCGCCTGCTTCTTGCATGACTCTATATCACATTTATACACACATCAAAAAAAGTTTTGCAACACCTGTTCCGAGAGTTCCGGAACCTGTACAGAAAACTGAAATAGAGATCAACATAAACATCATTTCCGCTCATTTTATTGCTCATGAAAACCACACACTGCATGTTGTGTTGTACCACCATATAGCGAGACCTTGAGAGGTGGTCGTCCAGATTGCTATACATACCGGTACCTCTAATACCCAGTAGCACGTCCTCTTGCTTTGATGCATGCCTATATGCGTTGTGCCATACTATCCACAACTTCATCGAGGCACTGCTGGTCCAGATTGTCCCACTGCTCAACGGCGATTCGGTGTAGATCCCTGGGAGTGGTTGTTGGGTCACGTCCTCCATAAACAGTGCTTTTCAATCCATCCCGGACCTTTTCGACAGGGTTCATGTATGGAGAACATGCTGCGCTCTCTAGTCGAGCGATGTCGTTATCCTGAAGAAAGTCATTCACAAGATGTGCACGATGAGGGCGCGAATTGCCGTCTATGAAGATGAATGCCTCGCCAGTATGCTGCCGATATCGTTGCTCTATAGATAGGAGGATGGCATTCACGTATAGTACAGCCTTTACGGCGCCCCCCATGGCCACCACGTCGGCCCCACATAATGCCACCCTAAAGAAGCAGGGAACCTCCACCTTGCTGCACTCACTGGGCAGTGTGTCTAAGCCGTTCAGCCTGGTCTAAGGCGCGGCTGATCCCGGCGGAAGTTCGAGTCCTGCCTAGGGGATGGATGTGTGTGTTTGTTCTTAGGATAATTTAGCTTAATTAGTGTGTAAACTTAGGGACTGATGACCTCAGCAGGTAAGTCCCATAAGATTTCACACACATTGGGACATTTTTTCGTTCAGCCTGACCGGGCCGCCTCCAAACACGTCTCCGACGATTGTCTGGTTGAAGGCATATGCGACACTCACCGCAGAAGAGAAAGTTACGCCAATCCTGGGCGGTGCATTTATCATGTTGTTGGGCACATCTGTACCGCGCTGCATGGTGTAGTGGTTGCAAAGACAGACCTCGCCATGGACGTCGGGAGTGAAGTTGCCCATCATGCAGCCCATAGCGCACAGTTTGAGTCGCAACACTACGTCCCGTGGCTTAGTGAAGAGCGTTATTCAACATGGTGGCGTTGCTGTCAAGGTTCCTCCCAGCCACAATCAGTAGGGAGCGCTCATCCACTGCAGTACTAGCCCTTGGGCAGCCTGAGCGAGAATGTCATCGACAGTTCCTGTCCCTCTCTATCTCCTCCATGTCCGAAGAACATAGCTTTGGTTCACTCCGAGACGCTTGGACACTTCTCTTGTTGAAAACCCTTCGTGGCACAAAGTAACAATGGGTACGTGATCGAACCGTGGTATTGACCGTCGAGGCATGGTTGAACTACAGACAACACGAGAAGTGTATCTCTTTCCTGGTGGAACAACTGGGACTGATGGGCTGTGGGACCTCCTCCGTCTAATAGGCGCTGCTCATTCGTGGTTGTTTACATTGTTGGGTGGGTTTAGTGACATCTCTGAGCAGTCCAAGGTACTATGTCTGTGATTCAATATTCCCAGTCAACGTCTATATTCAGGAATTCTGGGAACCGGGGTGATGCATAACTTTTTTTGATGTGTGTATTATTTAAATTAGAAAATTCTTAAAAAACGTGAAATATCTGGAACCAACATCCTACTAGAACTAATTACTGGCAAAAATGTTCAAGATTCTCGGTTCTCGGAATGGATGAGCTACCTGTATAACGTAATTAACTTCGTACGGAACACCCAGTGCGTGACTCCTACTCTCACCTGGCCACTTTTTCTACTGTGTACAGGTTTTGAAGCCACTTGATCCACGATGTGGTGAGCGGTCTCCCCCCGCCAAGGTGTGTAGCCGGAGTTTATGGTTTTTGTTTCCTAAGTATTTAATTTCTTTTTTTGCCTGCTTGAAAAAAGGAATTAGTGACATCAAATGAGATCGACAGGAAGTGAAGGGAAAGCAGAAAGATGGAAGGAGTATATAGAGGGCCTATACAAGGGCGATGTACTTCAGGACAATATTACAGAACTGGAAGAGGATGTAGATGAAGAAGAAATGGGAGATATGATACTGCGTGAATAGTTTGACAGAGAACTGAAAGACCTGAGTCGAAACAACGCCCTGGGAGTAGACAACATTCCATTAGAACTACTGACAGCCTTGGGAGAGCCAGTCCTGAAAAAACTCTATCATCTGGTACCAAGATATATGAGACAGGCGAAATACTCTCAGACTTCAAGAAGAATATAATAATTCCAAGCCCAAACAAGGTAGGTATTGACTGAAGTGAAACTTAACGAACTATCAGTTTAATAAGTCACGGCAACAAAATACCAAAGCAAATTCTTTACAGACGAATGGAAAAACAGGTTGAAGCCGACCTCGGAGAAGAGCAGTTCGGATTCCGTAGAAATATTGGAACACGTGAGGCAATACTGACTCTACGACTTATCTTAGAAGAAAGATTAAGGAAAGGCAAACCTATGTTTCTAGTATTTGTAGACTTTCAGGAAGCTTTTGAAAATGTTGACTGGAATACTCTCTTTCAAAATTTAAAGGTGGCAGGGATAAAATACAGGGCGCGAAAGGCTAATTATAATTTGTACAGAAACCAGATGGCAGTTATAAGAGTCGAGGCGCATAAAAGGGAAGCAGTGGTTGGGAAGGGGGTGAGACAGGGTTGTAGACTATAAACTCTGTTATTCAATCTGTATACTAAGCAAGCAGTGAAGGAAACAAAAGAAAAATTTGGAGTAGGAATTAAAGTCCATGGAGAAGATATGAAAACTTTGAGGTTTGCCGATAACAAGGTAATTCTGTCAGAGATAGCAAAGGACGTGGAAGAGCAGTTGAACGGAATCTACAGTGTCTTGAAAGGACGATATAAGATGAACATCAACAAAAGCAAAACGAGGATAATGTAATGTAGTCGAATTAAATCGGGTGATGCTGAGGGAATCAGATTAGGAAATGACACACTTAAAGTAGTAAAGGACCTTTACTATTTGGGGAGCAAAACAACTGATGATGGTCGAAGGAGAGAGGATATAAAATGTAGACTGGCAATGGGAAAGAAAGCGTTTATGAAGAAGAGAAATTTGTTAACATCGAGTATAGATTGAAGTGTCAGGAAGTCGATTCTGAAAGTATTTGTATGGAGTGCAGCCATGTATGGAAGTTAAACATGGAGGATAAATAGTTCGGACAAGAAGAGAATGGAAGCTTATGCAATGTGGTGCTACAGAAGAATGATGAAGATTAGATGGGTAGATCATATAACTAATGAGGAGGTATTGAATAGAATTGGGGAGAAGAGGAGTTTGTTGCACAACTTGACTAGAAGAAGGGATCGGTTGGTAGGACATGTTCTGAGGCATCAAGAGATCACCAATTTAGTATTGGAGGGGAGCGTGGAGGGTAAAAATCATAGAGACAGACCAAGAGATGAATACACTAAGCAGATTCAGAAGGATGTAGGTTGCAGTAGATACTAGGAGATGAAGAAGCTTGCACAGGATAGAGTAGCATGGACAGCTGCATCACACCAGTCTCAGGACTGAAGACCACAACAACAACAACAACAATTATTTAATTATTTCTTGGATGACACCGACTGCTTGGAGATGTCCTCAGTGATGAATAATGTGTCTCATACAGGAGGAAAAACATCGGCCGTGACGGACTTCACCTCAGCGCGGCACGGCCTGCAGATGTCGCCGTGTGTGCGTGGCGAGGAGCGCCCCCCGCCGCCAACGTATTGAGTGAGATTGGTGCCCGGCGGCGCTTTGACGCAGCCCGGCCTCGGCGCCGCGCTATTCATCGGAACGAGTTGGGCTGCGAGAGCGGTTTGGCCGCTGGTTATCTCCCGTTATGCGGCGCTGAGCAAGGGCGCCGCACAGCCTAGTTCGGGACGATAACGCCGCTCTGTAATTTCCGAGGTGCGCCGTGAAATAGCCCTGGAGGAGGGGTGCTGGGAAGAGGGGAGGCGCCGGCGATGAGCCAGCGGGGCAGCGGGTAGGGGTGGGGGCACGACGCGGCGAGGAGAGGGGAGGGGCGGCAGGCGGCGTACGTGTTCTTCATACACTCGGCGGGCGTCTGCGGCCGCCTCCAGATCTTATCTGCGGTGGCCGCTACCGTGCTGGTCGCACGCACCCGTCGTCCGAGCGTTAAACCACTCCTTGCTCCAGTAAGACGGGCCTCTCTCGCTTCTGTAGCTACTGCAGCCGGTCCGAACGGCTTAAACGTCACGAAGCGTTCATCACTCGCGTTCAGCGCTTGGAAGGCTCTGCGTGCTGTCCGTTAAAGACTCCGGCATTAGAATCTTCACGGCCTTCATTTGTTGTAAATCCTCGTCGCCAGTTATGTAAAGCCTCGCTGTTAGTTTCGTAAGGGCCTCGTAAGTAATGCTGTGGAGGCGGAGTTTGAGAGTTCGTCGTTGGGTTGGGTTGATTTGGGGGAGGAGACGAAACTGCGAGGTCATCGGTCTCTTCGGATTAGGGAAGGAAGTCGGGTGTGTCCTTTCAAAGGAACCGTCCCGGCATTTGCCTGAAGAGATTTAGGGAAATCACGGAAAACCTGAATTAGGATGGCCGGACGCGGGATTGAATCGTTGTCCTCCGGAATGCGTGTACAGTGTGTTATGTGAGTTCGTGAAACGGCTTCCGCTGCAATAGACCGCTAAGACAATTTCTCCCTGTCACTGTTAAAAGGGAATGCCACAGGGTGAGATAATAGGGTTGGAATACGAGTTAGTAACAAAGTCGCGCAAACGAGTTAAAAGGTTTACTTACCTGTGTGCCGTGCCAAATAACAAGTCCGCAACACTACTTGTAATACTACACAAAAGTGGCCCTCAATGGCTTAGAGCAAATAATCGTAGGTACACTTTACAGTACATAGCAAATGAAATTTACATCAACCGTCTGTTCCCTTCTAAGTGTTTACTAAACGAAGTTTCCTGTTTAAGTCCCCGTGTGTGGAGACGGAGGGACAACTTTGATATCTTAAATGAAACCCCACCATTTTTCATTGCAGATTCGGATTCTACCAAAAAAAAAAAAAAAAAAAAAAAGCTACAAGAGTTTTGTCTGAAACACAAAACATTTTTTTCCGCTGCGCGACTGATAACACTGTAATCGGAAAAATGAAAATGGGTAGAAAAAGATTTGTTTAATATGCTCTCCAATTGCGCTTGAATTAACCCCCCCACCCCCACCCCCCACTTCCACGGCGCGAGGGTAGCAGAGGAAATTATTTCATAAATTTTAATTGGACTGCACTCCCTCTTATGATAAGTTGTAGTTCGCTACACGGCCTCAGTGATTCGTGGAGTAGTCCATTTTTTGTTTGCTTGGAGGAATACAACGGTGAGAATTATGAAATAATTGCCTGTCGTATCCTCGCAGTATTGAGGTGGGGTGGGGGTTAATTCAAAACATACGATTTTCTCCCATTTCGGTTTTTCCGATTACGGTGACATATGTCGCGGAAAGAAAGAAGTGTGTTCCAGACAAAAGTTTGTATTTTTTTAATAGATCCGATTCTGCAGAAAAAATGAGGTTTTCCCATTTAAGATTTCAAAATTGCCTCCCCACCCCCGCACACGAGGTGGTGTGGGTGGTCAAGTTTGGAATGATTGGTCGTCTCCCTCTGAGATGAACATATTTTAAGTGTAAATTGTTTGGATCCGATGTGTAGTTTTTTAAAATATTTCAATACCTTCAGATAAATTGAACAGTCTGTAGGTACCCAGTTTCAGCCAGTTCAATAGCTATCTTCAGGTTTACAACGAAATACAGGTCAGTACATCTTATCCGAACTAAAAATGTTGTAATACAATTAAGCACAGTATATAACGTACACAGTAATATCAGAGCTGTTAAGTAACTAATCGCATGTTTTTGTTGAGCAGGCAAGAATATAATACCTTACGCAACAGACCCGAAGTCACTATTAACATTACGCCAATGTGCTGTATGTACAGTACCTACCCACAATCCCAGAAACTGCAACGTCTTACACATTGCATAGAGCACTGAGGAATCTCACAAAGTCAATACGATGAACCCCTCAAGGAATCTTGTAGGAAGCTGTTGGATATCCCATGCATCATTGAATAAGTTAGTTAGCCCTCCTTTCGATACGTCCCAATAAGTGAGGTAAAATTCAGCTGGCATGCCATCTATACCTGGTGACTTTTCTTTCGGACCTGTCAGTGGTGCTTCATATATTTCCTCCTCTGTAAATTCTTTGCTGAGAGAAATGTCGTCTGCTTCTGTGCGCACGCCGTCAATATCATCCAGAGAAACTCATTGGAGGTTCTCTCCTACGTCTGCTGCAGCATTCAACTCACAGTAACGTTGCAGACCTCCTCTTTTAATATCAACCTGCTGTTGTATTCTCTCGTTTCCGATATTGAGTTTCTGGGTTATTACGATTTTGTCCTTTTCCATTACGTGACAGAGTGACGCAGTCCCCTCTTGGATAATACTGTCAGTTCTGGACAGCACTTTGTGGCCCTCTAGTTTTCTTTCCTGTATTGACATTCTTTGTGCTTTAATCCGTCTATCTGAGAAATTTTGGTGATTATGTATCATGTATCTTGATACGATTCTCGGAGACACGTAAAATAAAATTCCTCTGTGCTTTCCTTCCACTCGTTTTGGTTTTAACCGCATTGTTTACCCAATCTCCGTAGCTTGGGTTTCGCATGCGCCACCCATCAATTTAATCTGCTGGGTTACTTTCTTGTGTTAGTTATACAAGCCTTCCATGTTTCCAGCACCGAAATTCTTAATTCCTGGTCTGTAAGTAAGGTATTATTTAATTTGCAATATCCTTTTCCGCAAAAAGCTGTTTAACTTCTGTAAGCTGATTCTGGTGGTATAAGCAGATTGATCAGAAAAATTTACAGACCACACTTGTGAGATGAAATCCGGTCTCTTCAGCTCGCTTAATGACCAGTGATGTAGGTGTACATAAATGAGTCTTCGTTTGTTGCCTCCCATCTGTCAAGCATATGTAAGTTCCGAACCATGTATTCGAGCTCCACGCATCCACTGAATCCATTTGGCTTTTGGTCTGTTTTGAATATAACAGAGTTAAAATGACCATCAAATACGACTTCGTTCCACGTCGTTGGCAAAACAGACATGATTTCCCTTTCGAAAAATGCGACCCTTTCCTCACTACGATTGCTTCCAGACGGGGCACAAACATTTACAAAGATTGTATCTTCTATTTAGGCTGATATTCTGTTGCTGCCTCATAGCCTCCCTGTTTCATCTACTTGAATGCCGTCTTTTGTTAATATCGCCTTACCCCCATTTTCAGATATGTTGAACATTACATTGTATCCTGCGATTCGTGTACACTGTTACTTTCGATTTCATGCAGTAATGGTGTATCTGTATCAGCCGCGTATTGGAACCATTGGAGAAGGTCAGTTTGAATTTAGTTGATATTCTATTGTTATCTGACGAACAAATTTTACAATTTTGAAAGGTCGTAAATGTATATTGCAGTTGCGAATTAATTTTTCTTGGTCCCTGTGTCTATTCTTGATGTTTATAATATTGTAATGATTTTGGATTTTGGACTGAGAGTGAGATTAGGCTTCGCGTCTCTTTTCCTTTATATCTGCTTGGTTCCGCATTATTCCTCATTCCCTAGCTTCTGTAGTTTCTTTCTGTCCTTACGATTTTTCGCAGACAAATGTTTTCGGCATAGGACCTCATTTCTCAGTCAGACATTGTGACATCTTCAATCAGCCGGCCAGTGTAGCTGAGCGGTTCTAGGCGCTTCAGTCTGGAGCCGCGAGACCGCTACGGTCACAGGTTCGAGTCCTGCCTTGGGCATGGATGTGTGTGATGTCCTTATGTTAGTTAGGTTTAAGCAGTTCTAAGTTCTAGAAGACTGATGACCTCAGATGTTAAGTCCCATAGTGCTCAGAGCCATTTGAACCGTTTGTAAAAATTGGCTGCAGCGCGCACAAGTAAAACACCTTCTGACCGACCGCTATGACAGACGGAATGGAGCTCCCGATTTTCTCCTTCTTAAATTTTCAGTATTGCCGAAGCTCCCTGGTCTTGGAATAGCACCCCATCTTTGTATATAATGGGCAACTGAAGGTTGTGTTAGGTATGACAATGGACTAGGTTAGTCCATCCAGCTGCATCAGTCATAATGTTATAATAGTGTAATGGTTAGTACATCTGCGAAGTGCCTTGCTGCCTCTAGATCACGGGATCCCAGGTCCTATTCCCGGCCTGATTGGGGATTTTCACTGCTCGGGGACTGGGTGTATGCGTTGTCCTCATCATTTCATCATCATCATCATCATCATCATTCGTGACAGTGGCTGGATTGGACTGTGAAAAAAATTGTGGACTGTGTAAAAATTGGGACTTTGTACTGGTGCTGATGACAGCGCAGTTGAGCGTCCCACAAACCAAACATCACCACATCTCCGAAGTAAGCAAAGACCTAGGTTCAAGGACAACTGTGGCGGAAATTTTAGCTAATTTCTTCAGCTGCTATCATTAGCTAAGGTAAAGTTGAGAATCATGTGTCTCAAAGAAATTGTAATTCCATCAGATCCTTAAAAATATGTGTTTGCAATGGGAAAGTCAACACGTTATACATTGGGTTACAGAACCATGTTTTGTTCCTTGATTACATTTGTTTTCTATACTGAAAAGTGATAATACGTAGAATTTGATTTGAAGGGAAGCCAGAATCATTTAATGTCCATTAAACACTAGTGACAGGAATATCTTCGGATGTTGTCCCTGTCTTGGTGCTATGTTTTTTCGGTAGTTGACCGAATGGAACGTTGTTACTATAGAGAGCCGATATCGCTGATAGTTAAACGTGTTCTAATTCCACTGCACTAGGTGATGATTTCATGTTACAAGCCAAGAAAGCCAAACCACGAGAGACGAATAACTTCAATAGCCAACAATCTAGCGAACAGAGTGCTAATTTCAGTCTCGCCCAGTGAAGTCCAGTGTTGGGATTCTCACTAGAGAGCTGATACTACCCGTAGCCTGTAGTCCTTTATTCAAGACATTTGTAACGATGACAGCAGCTTAGCAAGAAGAATACCGTTCACGCACTGCTGCTATCAGGGTTGCAGCATTTACAATGTGACATACCATTCGTTTTGGTGCGTTTTTACCTGTGACAATAAAGAGATCATTTACACACCTCAAACGAATCCTGAGTTGCTACATAAATTCCTTGCCTGTAACACACATTTTGTCTTTGATTTTTTGCGATGTCACATGATATGCACTTTGGGTGCGTTACATCACTTACGATGCATGTCGTTTTGAGGTAGCCTTGTATTTGATAAGCCACGCGGGATTAGCCGAGCGGTCTAGGGCGCTGCAGTCATGGACTGCGCGGCTGGTCCCACCGGAGGTTCGAGTCCTCCCTCGGGCATGGGTGTGTGTGTTTGTCCTTAGGATAATTTAGGTTATGTAGGGTGTAAGCTTAAGGACTTAGCACTTAAGTCCCATAAGATTTGACACACATTTGAACTTTTTTTTGTATTCGGTATTTGTCCTTATTTACTGAAACGAGTTACAGATTCTGCGGTGCAGATTTTGTTGCATAACATCTTATGCGTGATACGCACGAGAGCTGCACCTATTGCGATACACAAAATGGAAAGATATACTGAAATTTTTACACCTAACTGTAACTTCGCTGCACTCAAGAAACAATCACAGCCTTTACAGGAGTCGATGTGAATTCGAGATCGGTAGAAGACGACAATAACTTTCCATCAGAGGACAAAGCTGGGCAACCGATATTAGTGATGGAAGGACTACAGATTTTAGGATTACAGCCAGTTTTCAGTTATTACAAAACATTTTTTCAATCACCAGTGTCGTCACGTTCTGTAAGAATGATTGAAGATCATCTGGTATGACCACAGAATCAGTTTATCTGGAGAACCTGAATGTGGGAGTACGTGAGACGTAAGAAGATCGACGGTAAATGTAATCAAATCTTATGCTGTCCAAAGGGAGAAAACCGCGCGCCCGCTACGGTCGCAGGTACGAATCCTGCCTCGGGTATGGATATGTGTGATGTCCTTAGGTTAGTCAGGTTTAAGTAGTTCTAAGTTCTAGGGAACCGATGACCTCAGATGTTAAGTCCCATAGTGATCAGGGCCATTTAAACAAAAGTGAGGCTGCATCGCTGCGTTAAAACGAGCAGGGCCATTGTATACTGGATCTCACGCACTCCAAGCTGAGCGATATTTCAGGGTTCAAAGTGGCTTCTGTTGATAATTATTTCGATAGCCGCACTTCCTGAACATCTTCTGCTGGAGACAGATTAGTGGATGAAGTTTCTGCATCTTCACTGCAGGTTTTTTGCCTGTGTTGATACAGTATCGTGCAGTAATGTTGCTCTGTACCAGACTACCACAGTAAATATCCGTGTTCTTGTATACGTTCTCCTCAATCGTCAGGCGGAAATGCTGTCGAAGTGTAAGACGCACGTACCACCTACTCACAATAATTGGTCACTGAAATGTCGCAGTTATTTTTAACTACCTTCTACCTCACCCCATGTAGTTAAACACGTTTCGTTAAGAGGGACATTTCTGAATCGTTTTGCATGAAGTATATGTGACACTACAGTACATGCATTTACCAGATTTGCACTTATGCCGGGTTGTTATAATTCACAGAGCTGCATTAGCGGCTGTAATTGCCGTATGGCAGCGAAACTCTTTAGATATTCTAATGCGATGGAAAAAAATAGTTTCGATTTTGGCCACCAGTTGAAAATCTGGTGCTGTGGATGCGAGAAAGACGTATACAAATGTTTCCGTGTGTAATAGTTTGGGACGGGACGAGGGAAGGAAGGGTGAAACAAGTGAGAAACGCATAATGTTGATTTTATTATTAAGTGCCGCTTACACAATTTGTTCGGTATGAGGACCTAACGAGATGCGGTATCCGTAAAACGACGTGATCAACAATTGATCGGAGCAGTTCTGGAGAATGCATCTGGAAAACCTCTGGAGATAACACGTTCGTGTGAGGTTGCATTAAACAGATGTTTCATTGGGCGGGCAACATGAGATGTTGTCCCATCTAGCATGAGAGAAAGTCGTTTCCACATCCTTACGCTCTTCCAAACAAGGAATCACATGCAATAGAAGGAGCTCTCGATAACACGAAAACGTCACAGTACACCCGACAGGCCCTCCGGGTGTACTATTTTCAAACAAGAACGGATCGAAAATAAAGGTGCTTTTGAACCTAAGGGCAACGGCCTTGCCGCAGTGGATTCATCGGTTCCCGTGAGATCACCGAAGTTAAGCGCTGTCGGGCGTGGCCGGCGCTTCGATGGGTGACCATCCAGCCGCCATGCGCTCTTGCCATTTTTCGGGGTGCACTCAGCCTCGTGATGCCAATTGAGGAGCTACTCGACCGAATAGTAGCGGCTCCGGTCAAAGAGAACCATCATAACGACCGAGAGAGCGGTGTGCTGACCACTCGCCCCTCCTATCCGCATCCTCATCTGAGGATGACACGGCGGTCGGATGGTCCCGATGGGCCACTTGTGGCCTGAAGACGGAGTGTTTTTTTTTTTTTTAAATCCAAACCACACAGTCAAATACCACGAGTGCAACGGGTTTTCGTGCCCAAGACGCGATTTAACAGCACCGGAAATTCGGCAGTTCTGTGTATTCAATGCATCCTGTAGTGTAAAATGTGCCTCGTCACTCGATGTAATATCGCCTAGCCACCTGTCATTAACTTCTATCTGTGCCAGAAACCGAAAAGCAAGTTCAGAACTTTGCTGCGGATCAGGAGGTTTCAGTGGTTGCCCTACCCAGAGCACGTCCTATATGGTCAGTTACAGCAACAGCAACCTCATCAATAACTTCCACCGTTATAGGATGGCTTCGTCTTCCAGGTACCAAGATCACCCGTGTTTCCGAATTTCATTATCATCTTCTGTAAACCATTTAACGACATTAGGTCTCTCCTCAGACTTTTCAGTCATCGGTACTCTCTCATTGCATCATTGTAATTGCTGCCGTTCACATTAAACTGTTTCACTGAAAGCACACGATCTCTCCTCGATTGTCATACTGTTCACTCAGGCTATGGCCTGTCAAATGAGAGCTTGTGTGTCATACTATCACACAAACAGTGTACAGCACCTGAGCAGCAACAGGTCGACAAAACTACGAATAGTCTACCTTCCAAGTCGTATACCTTGTTGTTGCACTTTTCACCTATTTTGTGTTATGAAATTCCGAGGTTTCCTTGTAATCTGTTAAACGTTAGTAAGTTATACGTAATGGTATAGTGATAGAGCACCACACCCTAACCTGGAGAATCAGGGCTCTCCTAGGAGAACTGCTTTGCCTGGAGCTTAAAAATGTGAAAAGAAGAAGGATGAGGAATGGGAAATAGGACGCTGTGAGAAGCATGCAGTTTGATTTCGCATGCTTCCATGGTCAGTGTCAACTGGAATAAATTCGTTCTGTCTGTTAGGTCGCGTCTTACACAGCACTAAAACAATATCGACGTTTCGACCTACTTTGCAGCGATCCTCTTCAGGGCGACAAACTGCTGAATTGTGATAATGGTGTTCGCCTTTATACTGTCTTACTTAGGTTGTCAGGTTACTACCGACTTCACATTGTAGGATACCATTGGACAATTCAGAATAAAGATAGTATGATAGTACGGTCCGATACACAGGTCACTTGCAAACAGACCGTCGGTAACTTGTAACCATCCTCCTTGTAGATGCTGTCAGGGCGTTTAAATATTTACATAGTCACGCTTATTTTTCGCTGTCATGGCTTCCGAGCAAGCTCACGACGTTCTCCAAAATTAATAGCTCGGCCATGGCCCTGGTGGTGTTCTCCGATAGCTGATTTGTTGTGTTGCCCTAGTCGAGCACTGCGTTCATGTTCCGACACGCGAGCCCAGCAGTTAATTGCTCTGAACAGGACTGCAACGAAGTCGGTCGAAACGTCGGTATTTTACTTGTTTTAGTGTTTTGTAGTGACGTATCGCAGTACTCAAACTGATGTTATTCAGACTTGGTCCGGTTCATCGTTTAACACCTGTAAGGATTGAGAAACACTGCCAGTAGCTACGCTACTACAATACTACCGGCATCCCTCTTAGTGCCATATGAACAGGCAAACATCTGCGTTCCATGCACAGAGCTACTCTAAGACGGCGTCTCCTGCAGTCATGCACTTTCTGTTACTTGGTAATTCCAACACGTAAGAACTTTTGCAGACCGATCATGTCCAGTTTGACGCTCATCTTGCGCCACGCACTTTCTCATAAAACGTGGAAGTTGAACATTTTCGGACGCTATTTGTCTTATTTTCATTAACTAAACACTCCCTATAAAAATTATAAATAAATTGTATAAGTGTATATCCCGAGGAATACACTGAGGCGCCAAAGAAACAGGTATAGGCAAGCGTATGCAAATACAGAGATACGTAAAGAGGTAGAATACGGCACTGCCCTCGGCAACGCCTATATAAGACAATAAGTGTCTGGCGCAGTTGTTAGATCCGTTACTGCTGCTACAATGGCAGGTTATCAAGATTTAAGTGAGTATGAATGTGGTGTTATTGTCGGCGCGCGAGCGACGGGATACAACATCTCTGAGATAGCGCTGAAGTGGGGATTTTCCGCACAACCATTTCACGAGTGTACCGTGAATATCAGGAATCCAATCTCCGACACCGCTGCGGCCGTAAAAAGATCCTGCCACAACGGGACCGACGACGGCTGAAGAGAATCGTTCAAAGTGACAAAAGTGTTGCTGCAGACTTCATTGATGGGTCATCAACAAGTGTCAGTGTTCGAACCATTCAACGAAGTACCATCGATATGGGTTTCAGTGCCGAAGGGCCACTTGAGTACTCTTGATGACTGCACTACACAAAGCCTTACGCCTCGCCTTGGCCCAACACCGACATTTGGCTGTTGATGACTGGGAACATGGTGCCTTGTCGGACAAGTCTCGTTTCAAATTGTATCGAGCAGATGGACGTGTACGGGTTTGGAGGAAACATCATGAACCAATGGACCCTGTAGGTCAGCAGGAGAATACTCAAGCTGGTGGAGGCTCTGTAATGGTGTGGGGCGTGTGCTGTTGGAGTGATATGGAACCCCTGATACCTCTAGAATCGACTCTGACTGGTGACACGAACGTAAGCATGCTTTATGATCACCTGTTTCCATTCATGTCGATTGTGCATTCCGAAGTACTTGGGCTATTCCATCAGGATAATGCGACAACCCACACGTTTAGAATTGCTGCAGAGGGACTTCAGGTACATTCTTGTGAGTTTAAACACTTCCACTGGCCACCAAATTCCCCAGACACGAACATTATTGAGCATATCTGGGTTGCCTTGTAACGTGTTACTCAGAAGAGATCTACACCCCTCGTATTCTTACGGGTTTATCGACAGCCCCGCAGGATTCATGGCGTCAGTTCCCTCCAGCACTACTTCAGACAGTAGTAGAGTCCATGCCACGTCGTCTGGTGGCGCTTCTGTGTGCTTGGGTCCTACACGACATTAGACAGGTGTACCAGTTTCTTTGGCTCTTCAATGTATATCTAAACTAATAGTCGATTGATTTCCTTTCTGTAATGTACATGGTGACAATTACAGAACTGTATGAAAAAAATCGTAAATTAGTTACAATTTAGGGCGTGCACATTCCTTATTCAACATGTAAACGTCACTATAAACATTCGGATTTAGGTTATGACATGTTCGATATGCGTGCCATCATTGTCGATGATGTGGCGCAGACGAATACCGAAATTCCGCATGACCTGCTGAACTGTCGCAGCATCGATGTTCTCGATGGCCTCCCGAATGGATGTTTTCAGTTCATCACTGGTTTTGGGGTTGTTCCTCTACACCTTGTCTTTAATACAGCCCACAAAGAGGAGTCACATATTTTCAAATCTGGAGAATATGGTGGCCAATCGAGGCTCATGCCAGTGGTCTCTGGGTACCAAAAGTGCTCCTGCAGGACAGAAAACACTCTCCTGCTTCGATGGGGTCGAGCTTCATCTTGCAAGAACCACATCTTGTCGAAATTAGGATCGCTTTGGATATCTTCCAAAACCTTCACGTACTTTCCGGCAGTCATCGTGCCATCAAGAAATACGGCACCGATTATTTCGTGACTGGACTTTTCACACCACACAGTCACCCGTTGAGAATGGAGAGACTTCTCGATCACGAAATGCTGATTCTCAGTTCCCCAAATGCGTCAATTTTGCTTACTGACGAACGCATCCAAATGAAAGTGAGATTCGTCGCTAAGCCAAACTTTGCATATCCATACTAATTCCTATCATGCCGCGCGGCCAACCGTGCACTTTGAACGTTCTAGCGCAAACCGTTCAGATATTATGAAGATTTTATTTAATTTAGTTCAATAATTCCCACCCGTATGTCTTAGGTCATCATTTTAACTAATTTAAATCTCATACTTCATATTATTCACCTATTATTTTACAAAACATTTCCGTTTCTAATGACCCCAGAGGAACAAAGTAAATTGTTCTTCAAATGCTTTACACTTTATCCACTTCCTAAACAAACCGTGAAAGTACGTAGCTCAAGATTTACGATTTTAAAAAG
The DNA here is from genome assembly GCF_023897955.1 of Schistocerca gregaria. NCBI lineage: Eukaryota > Metazoa > Arthropoda > Insecta > Orthoptera > Acrididae > Schistocerca > Schistocerca gregaria. The sequence goes on from NC_064924.1 coordinate 44,190,782, forward strand.
GTAAACGACTGAAACGCAGAAACACCTAGAAGTGAATATATTACGATAACCAGCTCTGGGATCTGGTGCACTACAGGCACATGTTCACTCAGTGAAGCCACAAACGTTATTCCCGCCGCATGTCTTATCCACTGAACAGTATCGCAAGTCACAATTCTTTTCTGGGCTCTAGATACACCTGCCAATGGGTATTTTGCGGTGGGGTATCCAGCACTTTAAATGATCGACCACACACGGTTTGACATTAATTTAGTGTGCCACTTTTCTTTCCTTGAATCTGATCGTCATCTCTCTTACCAGCCATTGATCTTCCTGACTCGTTCATTATGCTACGACGAAGTTTCTTTCTCTTCTCTCATTAGATTACAAAGTCTGGTCCCTAAAATAAACTCACCGCGCTTTGCATGGTTCGCTTTATCGAATCGAAAACTCTCAGTTGTTCAGTTGTTCATTGAGAAATTTAAACAAATTAGAGCTGGTCCAAGCCAACGGCCTTGCCGCAGTGGTAACACCGGTTCCCGTCAGATCACCGAAGTTAAGCGCTGTCGGGCTGGGCTAGCACTTGGGTGGGTGACCATCCGGTCTGCCGAGCTCTGTTGGCAAGCGTTGTGCACTCAGCCCTTGTGAGGCGAACTGAGGAGCTACTTGATTGAGAAGCAGCGGCTCCGGTCTCGTAAAGTGACGTACGGTCGGCAGAGCGGTGTGCCCACCACATGCCATTGGCGTTTTTAGATGTTTTTGTGGAACAAGCGTCGGTTGGACGCCTTTTCTACTCAGTGTACCACAATCCGACGCATATTGATTTACGTCTTAACGCCCAGAGTTTTCAGCACCCTATCCGCAGAAAGCAGCTTTAAATACACTGGTGCACAGAGAAAAAAACTCTTTCCGACGAGGACCACTTGGATTCCGAAATTAATCATCTGAAGTAAGTGTACCGAAAGAACGGCTATGGGTCACGTGATATGAAATCAGCATTCTCCAAGAAATGGAAACGTGAAAATTTAAAACATTCAAGTTATGAACCAGCGATTGCATTACTTTCCTTCTGGAGCACTACATTCATGGAAATGGGCAAAACAGGGAAGACGAAGTATCTGACCTCTTTACCGACATCGTAAGAAGATAAAGGAGATGCTACGCCCTGTTAAGGACAGTCTCGGCCTCAGGTTCCTGGGATTTACAACAAACATTGCAAGTGCGGCAGCAGTTACATCGGTCAGTCCATTCGCACCGTTTCCGATCGCCGTGCAGAACATCAACGGCACACTGAAAATCGAGACCTATAGATATCTGTAACTGCTGAGCACAAACTCACAAATAAATATAAACTATTGTTGACCAAACGAAGGTTTTGACCCAGGCACCTGCATAATGAGATTATGTAATTAAATTGGCTGCAGAAATAAGAATGTGTAAGAAAATCTCAAACCGTGACAATGGGTATCTTAGCGGAGCGTGGAAGCGAGCTCTCTAAGCAGAGAAGAGACAGAGATATTCGTCGTACTACAGCATGACGTAATTACCGACTAAGCAGAGGCCTTCTTTGGGGTATATAAGGTCACTGTAGCAGCAGTTTTGGCAGTCAGTTGCTCCTGACGAATACGATGGAGGTACTCGTCGATAGCTCGAACTTTACCCTGAACTGGCACGACAAGAATTCCAATAATGTTTTACGCAACGGTGCCATCGCAGGAAACTTCGTCCTCATTTTAAAAGTACTTTGCATTAGGAACTAAGGATTGAGCTACGATAAGTATAGGAAAAACACTGCGTACTTAAACGTAGTAATGGCCACTGATCACGTAGAAGTAGAAACTTTGTTTGTCGCGAACTTGAAGGGCACAGCGGCAAATGAGGTTTCTATACACACTTTCATGATAGTAATGTCAGCACCTGGTATCTGAGTGGTCAGCGCGACGGAATGTCATACCTAACGCCCCGGGTTCGATTCCCGGCTGGATCGGAGATTTTCTCCGTTCAGGGACTGGGTGTTGTGTTGTCTTTGTCATCATCATTTCATCCCCATCGATACTCAAGTCGCCGAAGTGGCGTCAAATCGAAAGGCTTGCACCAGGCGAACGGTGTACCTGACGGGAGGCCCTAGCCACACGGCATTTATTTATTTATGATAATACTGACGTATTTATAGTGTATCATAATCAACAGCGAAAACTGGCACAGGTGGAAGTGCTGTGTCGTCCAAATAAAACACAGTCAGGAGAAAAGCACCACAGGCGCAAGGATGCGAGCTGGCGCCAGTACTTTAAGAGACTCGCCACTTGCTTGAGTTCCACCAGCGCCACGGGCGGCGCTGAGGGTGAAGATGTCGACTTCGCCTCGGCCAATTGGCGGACGAGTACAATACGCCAATGAGAGGACGATAACGGACAGAAGCCCACTCGGAAGACAGAAGAGCACCTCTTGCCCAGTTGATTTCAGATCGTCGTCCAGGGCGGACTGGGAGCGTCGTTAATGAACTGTTAAGTGAACACACAGTTGTTGTAAACTGCATTTTCTCTGCACCTACGACTTTTTGCACTTAGCCATTGAGGGCCTTTTTCGTGTTATATTACATAAAGTGTTGCAGACTTAATCATTCAACAAGTTACGAAGATCAGTAAACCTTTTAATTCATTGTGTGACTTTGCCACTAATTGTTGGACTGTTCTACAGCCTTCGTTGTCCTACCCTGTTACCTGATAGTAGGCCATAGGTGTGTCATATCGGGAGGGAAAAATTATCTTAGCGGTGTACTGCACCAGAAGCCGTTTCACGAACTCACAGACTCGGCCTACCGTAACACAGTGGCAACTCGGCCTCCACAGCAGTAGCGACGAGGCCTTTACAAAAACTGGGGACAAGGGTTTACAAAAAAAATCATAGTACACTACTGGCCATTGAAATTGCAACACCAATATGAAATGTAGATGATAAACGGGTATTCATTGCACAAATATATTATACTACAACTGTCATGTGATTACATTTTCACGCAATTAGTGTGCATAGATCCTGAAAAATTAGTACCCAGAGCAACCACATCTGGCTGTAATAACGGCCTTGATACGCCTGGGCATTGAGTAAAACAGAGCTTGAATGGCGTGTATAGGTATAGCTGCCCATGCAGCTTCAATACGATACCACAGTTCATCAAGAGTAGTTACTGGCGTGTTGGGACGAGCCATTTGCTCGGCCACCATTGACCAGACGTTTTCAATTGGTGAGAGATCTGGAGAATATGCAGGCCAGGGCAGCAGTAGAACTTTTTCTGTATACTGAAAGGCCTGTAGAGGACCTGGAACACGAGGTCGTCCATTATCCTGCTGAAATGCAGGGTTTAGCAGGGATCGAATGAAGGGTAGAGTCACGGGTCGTAAGACGTCTGAAATGTAACGTCCACTGTTCAAAGTGCCGTCAGTGCGAACAAGAGGTGACCGAGACGTGTAACCAATGGCGCCCCATACCATCACGTCGGGAGATACTCCAGTATGGCAATGACGAATACACGTTTCCAATGTGCGTTCACCGCGATGTCGCCAAATACGGATGCGACCATCATGATGCTGTAAAAAGAACCTGGATTCATCTGACAAAATGACGTTTTGCCATTCGTGCACCCTGGTTCGTCGTTGAGTACACCATCGCAGGCGCTGCTGTGTGTGATGCAGCGTCAAGGGTAACCGCAGCCATGGTCTCCGAGCTGATAGTCCATGCTGCTGCAAACGTCGTCGAACTGTTCGTCCAGATGCTTGTTGTCTTGAAAACGTCACCATCTGTTGGCTCAGGGATTGAGACGTGACTGCACGATCCGTTACAGCCATGCGGATAAGATGTCTGTCATCTCGAATGCTAGTGATACGAGGCCGTTGAGATCCAGCACGGAGTTTCGTATTACCCTCCTCAACCCACCGATTCCAAATTCTGCTAACAGTCATTGGATCTCGACCAACGCGAGCAGCAATGTCGCGATACGATAAACCGCAATCGCGATAGGCTACAATCCGTCCTTTATCAAAGTCGGAAACGTGATGCTACGCATTTCTCCTCCTTACACGAGGCATCACAACAACGTTTTACCGGACAACGATGGGCCAACTGCTGTCTGAGTATGAGAAATCGGTTGGAAACTTTCCTCGTGTCAGCACGTTGTAGGTGTCGCCACAGGCGCAAAACCTTGTGTGAATACTCTGGAAAGCTAATCATTTGCGTATCACAGCATCTTCTTCCTGTCGGCTAACTTTCTTTTCTGTAGCACGTCATCTTCGTGGTGTAGCAATTTCAATGGCCAGCAGTGTATAATCGACGCAAAAACGTTCCAGAAAACGTAGGTTGGGACAAGCTGTTTGCAAGATAACTGCAAATCTGTGATTACGTGACGTCACTAACTACAGAATGAATTTATTTTTGTAGTTAGTTAATTTATTGTTTATATTAAGGACAAACGTGGCATGGCTCACATTTCACTCGCGCTTGTGGTACCTATTTGAAATACCACATTAATATAAAGAACCTGCTAGTTGCCGGAGTACTTGGAGTATCAGTTTCTCTCCCATAACTAAGCAGAGGAAGGGATATGAGTGCGGTCCTATTCACTACTGTTGCTTGCTTGCCATTAAGTACGACAACCATTGTCACAGGCCTTTTTTAGAATAAAACATGGTATTTAACACTTCCGTAGTGCATTCGTAGCATTTGTTTTTAAAATTATCACACATTTCTGGAAATATTTATGATTAATACGAGCCGAGAAGAATGAAATGTTTTCGTAAACGAGTACATCCGCCATAAATGCTTCTGGTAGGCGATGTGATGTCCGTTAAGGTACTCCTGTCCCTTCCACAAGCACGATACTTCGCCGCTGTAGCGCTCGCCACCCAGGGTCGAGCTCCACGTAATTTACCAGCAGGTGCGGAACCCGGTTCACCAAGTGGCCACGCGGCTGTAACCGTGGGCAAGGTAGAAGCGAATCGTTTTCGGGAACACGGTTACCACGAAAAACAATGGTTTTCAGTCGCAAGGTATGTTATACAGGGGTGCACTGTGTTAGAAAGTACGGGCTTTGAGGGGTACAATAAAAGGATACTCCCCGTGGGCAATTAAAAGGCGCAGACGATTCCAGAGACCTCACAACAAGTCACGGTCCAGGGGAAAAGGCGATCCGGCGCCGTATCGGCACAGCGACAAGCTGCTTATTATCGAACAATGAATCGTTATACGGCAATTTACTCGTCTGAGCCGGACCTTACGTCGTTAATGATTGTATTACTGCTCGTACAGATTGGCTTTCTCTGGACCTCGTGACGCAATAGGCGTCACAAGCAATACGCCAGCTGGTGGAGGATCGCTCGCAGACCTGGAGATGCCGGGAGCATAATTATCGCTTTGTGTAAAGACAAAGTGAAACTGCACGCGTTTAGCGGCTTCGATGTGTAGGGTTATCTACATTACGTGGTCGTACAAAAATAGAATTCATGTAATCAACACTAACACCGCATCACACTATCTTTTACAAGATACTGATAAAATTCTCTGTGGGGACTTTTCACAGCTGCTGTTGGTTCGTGTCTGGCATTGTAAGGAAGTAACTTTGACCCTAGGAGCTGTTTCACGCCTTCTGTGTAGTTAGAATTTTCATCTGTGCAACGCACTTCGTCTGCACGATAGCAGGCGGCTGTGAGCAGATCACTGCTGCTGAATTGCTCTTCACAACACTGAATTCAGTGATGTACGCACCACGGCTCGGCAGATAGGGAATCTTTGGCAGCAAATGTGTTACGTTGCATTTGTTTGATTGCAGAGCCCACTACTATCAGTCATGGTGGAAGCTTTCTTAGCTTTGATGCTAACCAGTATCGACCACTTAATGTTTCTGTTGTATAAACGGGGGCGCGATTTTGAGTCACGTTATAGATGAAACCTCCTGGCTTATTAAAAGTATGTGCCGGACCGAGATTCGAACTCCGGACCTTTCCCTTTCGCGGGCAAGAGCGCACAACTCCGCTGCAGAGTGAAAATTTCATTCTGGAAACATCCCCAAGGCTGTGGTAAGCCATGTCGCCGCAATATCCTTTCTTCCAGCAGTGTTTGTTCTGTAAGGTATGCAGGGGAGCTTCTGCGAAGTTTGGAAGGTAGGAGACGAGGTACTGGTGGAATTAGGGCTGTGAGGACAGGGTGTGAGTCGTGCTTGAGTAGCTCAGTTGGTAGAGCACTTGCCCGCGGAAGGCAAAGCTCCCGAATTTGATTCTCGGTCCGGCACACAGTTTTAACTGCCAGGAAGTTTCATATCAGCGGACACTTCGCTGCAGAGTGAAAATTTCATTCTGGCACGTCATAGATGTTTTGCCAATCTCAAATTTATATTAATGAATAGGAGTTAACGTTCTATGTCTATACGTGTTCACTTTGCATATGTTTCTTTCAGAGTTATTTTTTATAATAAACATATTGTCAGTACTCAGTCGTTCTGCTCTTAGGAATAAACTCCAAGCACCGATTCTAATCAAGTTAGAGCAGAGTGTTGTCACAATTTGGGGAACTAACCCACACATTACTCCTGGCTGCACATTGTTTGTGGCAAGGCTAATTTAATTTACTTTTTAGACGTGACGACACCGTTACGAACACGGTATTGATAGCTATCAGACATCGAAACACAGTTAGAGAAGGTAGTGTTGGAAGGTGTGAAGAACGAAAAATAGAACAGTTAATTTTACTATGCAATGAACGATCAGAGTACCAGCTGGAGTAATACGCATTGGGCAGGGACTGTATAATCTAGATTTGAGCTTCGCAGTGAGAACGTGGCTAATAGTACTGTTCTACAGAGAGAAGATTGAATAATTATCAGAAATCTAGAGTGTTTGGCGCTATTTCAGAAATTGATGATTCTGGGAATGAAACGAAATCCATATAGAGGGTATCTCAATCCTTTAGGTCCAACTGAAATAGGTAATGGTGGGTCTACAACCGATTATACTGAGATAGGGAACCGATGATGGCAAATGCATATTTATTGTGTTATGGACATGTACAGTGAACACAGCATAACAACAACGTAGCTCATACTAACTTATCAAAGTGACGATCATCAGTCTCAATGCATGCATACAACGGCACATGAGGTTCTACTGCACTCTCTCAAAAATTCCTGGTGTATGTTGTACCAGAAGACAGTCAGCTTGGCCCTAGCAAGCAAGTCTTCATCCGTTTCTACGAGGGTTTCATACACCAAATCTTGACGTAACCCCAGAGTAAAAAGGGACTGCATGATTAATTACAACATATACACATTGCAGCTGCAACTATAAGAGTTGATGGACATGCATAGAAGTGAGACATTGTTGTTGCTTACCCCCACGTCATTCACTCCACACATAGAGGGAATGGTAAAGGAAACCAAGGAATATTTTTAAATAGAAGTAACTTATATGGAGGAGAAATCAACGCTTCGAAAATTGTCGATTTCATTGTATTTCTGTCAAAGACGGCAAAGGAATTGGAAGAGCAGCTGTACAGCACTGATTGTGATATAAGATTATAAAATGAGCGTCAATAAAAGCAAAATAAAGCTAATGGTACGGATTCGAATTAAATGCGGCGCTTAGCTACAAAAGTGACTATAATAGTGATATACTGTTATTTTGGCAGCCTAAATCTGATGATGGTCGAAGTGGATGGAGTATAAAACAAATGCTGGCTATAGCAAGAAAAACATATCTAAAGAAAAGGCATTCGTTAACATATGATACAAATTTAAGTCTTAGGAAGTCTTTTCTGATAGTATTTGCCTGTAGTTTAGCCTCGTACAAAAGTGAAACTAGACAATAATCTATTCAGCTAAGAAGAGAATAGATGTCTTCAAACTGTGGTGCTACAAAAGAATGCTGAAAATTGGGTGGATAGATCTGTTCAGTTAACTACCGTGAAGGTATGGGAGAGGGTAATACTTTGGAACAAGCTTCAAACTTTCGCCTCTAGCCAGCTATACAACGAAAGTTTCATATAGTTTCTTATTCTTTATGAAATGGTAACAATCGCGTTATGTGTTTGTAGTATTTTATTTTAGTTAGAAAAATTTCTCTTGAACAATAAGGTTTTTTCCAAATCTACTGTTCCAAGATACAACACGGTCACGTACCTAGTAACAGCCGGCCGCGGTAGCCGAGCGGTTCTAGGCACGCCCGTCCGTAACCACGCGGTTGCTACAGTCGTAGGTTCTAATCCTGCCTCGGGCATGGATGTGTGTGCTGTCCTTAGGTTATTTAGGTTAATTAGTTATAAGTTCTAGGCGACTGATGACCTCAGAAGTTAAGTCGCATAGTGCTCAGAGCCGTTTGAACCATTTTGGAAACCAACCTAGTAACAAACAGTCTATTCAAAATTGAAAATGTTGCAACTGAGACATGTAGTCTGTACGTCAAACTGTTACTCTACTACATACCAACAAGAAGTGAAATGAAATTGAGAAGAAATTTTATTAAACAGCAGTTACAACTTAAAAACTTGGTCGAGATCCCATGACTGTTAGCAGAATATGGAATCGGTGGGTTCAGGAGGGTAATACGGAACGCCGTGCTGGATCACAACAGCCTCGTATCACTAGCAATCGAGATGACAGGCATCTTATCCGCATGGCTGTAACGGATTGTGCAGCCACGTCTCGATCCCTGAGGCAACAGATGGGGACGTTTTCAAGACAACAATCATCTGCACGAACAGTTCGACGACGTTTGCAGCAGCATGGACTGACTATCAGCCGGAGACCAGGGCTGCGGTTACCTTTGACGTTGCATCACACACAGGAGCGTCTGCGATGGTGTACTCAACGACGAACCTGGGTGCACGAATGGCAAAACGTCATTTTTCCGGATGAATCCAGGTTCTGTTTACAGCATCATGATGGTCGCATCCTTGTCTGGCGATATTGCGATGAATGCACATTGGAAGCGTGTATTCGTCATCGCCATACTGGCGTATCAGCCGGCGTGATGGTATGGGGTGCCATTGGTTACACGTCTCGGTCACCTCTTGTTCGCATTGACTGCACTTTGAACAGTGGACGTTACATTTTAGGTGTGTTGCGACCCGTGGCTCTACCCTTCATTCGATCTGTGCGAAACCCTACAATTTAGGAGGATAATGCACAACCACCCTGCACGGGCCTTTTCGGATACAGAAAATGTTCGACTGCTGCCCTGGCCAGTAAATTCTCCAGATCTCTCACCATTTGAAAACGTCTGGTCAATGGTGGCCGAGCAACTGGCTCGTCACAATACGCCAGTCACTACGCTTGATGAACTGTGGTATCGTATTGAAGCTGCATGGGCAGCTATACCTGTACACACCATCCAAGCTCTGTTTGACTCAATGCCCAGGCGTATCAAGGCCGTTATTACTGCCAGAGGTGGTTGTTCTTGGTACTGATTTCTCAGGATCTATGCGCCCAAATTGCGTGAAAATGTAATCACACGTCAGTTCTAGTATAATATATTTGTCCAATGAATATCCGTTTATCATCTGCATTTCTTCTTGGTGTAGCAATTTTAATGTCCAGTAGTGTATTTTGAGTCAGTCACCACTTTTCGCACCATGCATATATCTTGTCAATTTTGCAATTGGTTTTGAATTACAGTACGATCTTCAAACAATCTGAGATGACTGTTCAGATTGTCTCTTATGCAGTTTATGAACATCAGGAACAGTAGAGGTCCATAATACTTCTGTGGGGAACGCCCGATACTACTCCTGTGTTACTCGTTTCCTTTCCGTCATTTACTACAAACGGTGACCTTTCTGACGGAAAACTAACGAATACAGTCCCCCCACTGAGGTGATTCTATGTAGGCACGCAACTTTATTAGAAGACGCTTGTCTCATTTCTATTATAATTCTTTTTAAATAACAGTTATTTATTAGCTCCTAAAGACTGACAGAGCAAAGTTATTTAAAAGCTCAAATGAAATTACAAAATGATGTGGAGTGGGGAGGTGCCAATTTGTATGGAAGACTTCACGTCAAAGTCTGCTCAGCTCACGAATTCAAAATTGACGAGATAAATTGAGACAACAAATTGTAACCAACTAAGAATAGAAGTTGCGTAGCGAAGTTAAGAAGCGAGCTGACCCGCCCGGTTGGCCGTGCTGTCTAACGCACGGCTTTCCAGAGTGCGAAGGAGCGCCTCGTCCCCGGCACGAATCCTCCCGGCGGACTTGTGTCGAGGTCCGGTGAGCCGGCCAGTCTGTGGATGGTTTTTAGGCGGTTTTCCATCTGCCATGGCGAATGCGGGCTGATTCCCCTTATTCCGCCTCAGCTACACCATGTCGGCGATTGCTGCACAAACAAGTTCTCCATGTACGCTTAAAACACCATTACTCTACCACGCAAACATAGTTGTTACACTCGTCTGGTGTGAGACGTTCCCTGAGGGGTCAACCGGGGTCCGAACCGCACAATAACCCTGGGTTCGGTGTGGGGCGGCGGAGGGGTGAAGTGGACTGCGGTAGTCGTCGTGGGGTTGTGGACCACTGCGGCTGCGGCGGGGACGGAGTCTCTCCGTCGTTTATAGGCCCCCGGTTAACATACAATACAATACAATACAAGTAGCGAGCTGCTCAGAGTATCGATCGCACTTACGTTTCCCCAAAACTCTTTTGGCTTGTGCTGATAAGCACCATATGGCGGCCGTGAGGCAAACTGCTAGAATCTGAGACAAAACCTTCAACTGCTCAAACAAAAATTAAAAAAAAAATTAAATAATCTCTCCATGGAGGGCACAAATTAATTTTTTGCCGATGTGACGAAGAAAAATATTGCTTATTTTACGAAAAACTTCACACCCGTCGTGTTCAAAATGGTTCAGATGGCTCTGAGCACTATCAGACTTAACTTCTGAGGTCATCAGTCGCCTACAACGTAGAACTAATTAAACATAACTAACCTAAGGACATCACACATATTCATGTCCGAGGCATGATTCGAACCTGCGAACGTAGCGGTCGCTCGGTTCCAGACTGTAGCGCCTAGAACCGCACGGCCACTCCGGCCAGCGGCCGGAGAGATATGTGGTCTTCTCTCGAGTGACATAGAGTAGTGTTGGTCTAGCTATCAGTTGGGCTACCTCTTACGATTGTGATCATAACCTTTCCTTGATGTATAGCTACGGCGTGAAGTCATGTATTTAGGGGTTGTTGTGACAGGCTTTTCATCGTGGCGTCATGGCCAGTACGGTGGATTTGCGTACTGCGTAGTATTCGTCTGAGTAGCTGAAGTGCTTAAAGTATTGCGACCTGTTACTTGATCGTGGCTACTCTTTAGTCACATGATGGAAAAATACGATTGGATTCGTACCTTCTGTTATCTGTAGTAAGAGTGGTTTCTTGTATGCACCAGTAACGTCACGTCCCTGTGGTTTGCAATAAATATAATGTATGTTTGTGTTTCTAATGTGTCATGAATCACGCGTCCTGAAATGTGTTGGCGCTGCTGCGGGTGGTTTTGCAAACGACGCGTGCTTAATGGTTAGGACTATGTGTTGTGCTGGGTTGTTGTGTGAACTGCGCCTAGTAATAGTTGTTAGTTTGGTGTCAGTCCCAGGTTTTGCGCCAATGAACGTTTGTGTTGCTGGCATCGATTGGCACCGCGTCAAATGAAATCGTTTTGATCGCTTGGAGAAGTTTCCAGCGTGACTTGCCGTTCGTAATGGATATATACTTTTCCGTACTTGCGAAACGTTTGAATGTTTAGTTCTCGACAGTTTGTCCCAGATGTTCAAAAGCGTCAAATGCACATTGAGATTTGACTTTCGTAATCCGATTGAAATCGTGTATTTGATCTGGATAATTGTGGTTGCAGCACTCGCGTAGTGACCTCGATCTTGTGCATCGAATTTGGCACAATGTTAGAAGTTATGCACTATGCGCCTTGAAGAGGAAGTGTTTTATATCTGTTTCGCTCCACTGTGACATCGCTTAGTAACTTATTTTTAATTGTACAAGTTCTCGCCACTGGCGGTCATGTTCTATCAGCACCAGGTTTTGTTTCCTGCGGCAGGCACCAAGAAGCTGCTGTCCATATAGTTTTGTAGAGTGTCTGGTTGGCGTATGTGTTTCTGTTCTACCATGTACCACGTGTTCTGGAATCGGTTATAATAGCTACATAGTGAGTGGTTCCACTGTGGCAGCCCGCATCTCGTGGTCGTGCGCTAGCGTTCTCGCTTCCCACGGCCGGGTTCCCGGGTTCGATTCCCGGCGGGGTCAGGGATTTTCTCTGCCTCGTGATGGCTGGGTGTTGTGTGACGTCCTTAGGTCAGTAAGGTTTAAGTAGTTCTAGGGGACTGATGACCGTAGATGTTAAGTCCCATAGTCCTCAGAGCCATTTGAACTATCGTGGCATGTGATCGGTGATTAGGGACACGTGTTGATTTGGCTTTGGTAGTCCAACTACGAAAAAGTTTGGAGGCTTAAAGTTCGTCCGTCTGGTGCCTCACGTTAGCTGATGTATTTTTGTATCCTTGTGGCAACTGTATGAAATATGATTCGCATCTCATTGCTATGATACCACTAATTAGTTTATTGACGAGAAAATAAGATTTGCACGTTAATCGATAGAAACGACCAGAAAGTCCGCGTGTTTACTGCGTGGAAGTATGAGCTATTAAATTAAGACTGGAGGCAGCGGTCATTGAGTCTTGTAGTTCGACGACATGTGGCTTGTGAGGGCCGTATCTCACAGTATTAAATTTAACTGGTTGCGTTGTATTAATCTGTTATGACCTTGTTAACTGTTCGGCTGTTGGTCGAACGTATGCCTTCTTAGTTGCGTCGTCGCCTTGCGCTGCTCTGTGTTTGTTTTGAATATTCTTGTGGTGATATTGACATTACTTTTGTGTTGAACACACGCCCGCTCATTTATGCTAAGCCGGCGACGCATCCTGATCAACGTGTGGTTTGAGGACTGCCGTTCTGTGTTTTAGCTCGTTCTAAGGTAAGAGGTTCTGGTTGGTTGTGTTACGCAAACAGTTTGTATAATGTCCGTGCTGCTTATTTTACAGACGTGCACACATTTATTAAGTTACGCTCTTTTGTTGCGTTAGGAACAACGGACTTGTGTTTGTTGCCGTAGTCGTTTGCTTTTCTCCGTGTCTATCCTGAGCTCTCATCTGCAAAGTCCTACAGCAAGAACTGTTGTAATTCTTCAATGATAAATTGTTCTAGAGTCCTGTTTACTACTAAAGCCACTGCCGTATGCTGGGATTTACGGTTAGTGTTCTTCAGGCTAGTTTAGTTATTTCGTGAGGCTAGTGCCTGTTTATTTACAAACGTGTTAACTATCCACTCTAAACTGAAAACCTAGTATAAGTTACGGCTAGTGCCTGTTACTTCACTCTCATTTTACTACAAAGGCCTACTAGGATAGTTTTAAGTTATGTTAAGCTGAGTAAAGTTAATAAGTGAGCTCTCTAGCTTAAGTAGCTGTGTGCGTAGTTAGAGAGCGGCAGCTAATATGTCTACTAACATATAATAACCTTTACTACTAGTATGCAGCTTGTTGTGAACGTTTGCTATTACGTTTGTTTACTGAATTGCCTCTCTGATTAAGTTTTTGGACAACGCTCAGCTGAATTTTTCGGTGGGATTTTAGGTGTCGCCAACCAGGGGTCTTCTTACTTTAAGTGAGATCAGTTCGCTTACGCAGATCTCTGTTTCATAGTAAGAGTGTTTCCGTTTTCCGTACAGCCCATACTCCAGCAGTTGTGCCGCGTGCGACGTCTTTGCTAACGGTGCTACACTGGATGTCATAGGGGACTTCTCACATTTGGAGTCTACCCCAATCCAAGGTCGATGTGTGTTACAACTTTGCGTCGGATCTCAAGATTTTGTTTTCGGTGAAATTTGCTTCGAAAAAATTAAGTAAATGATCGAAAAACAAATGTGTGTCAGCCCAGCCACCATCAGTCGCAAACATTCCAGCGCTCCACACACCACCCGCGTTCCTTTTCAACTCTGGTGGAAGCGGAGAGGGAGGGGGGGAGGGAAGGGGTGACAGTGGCAGTTTGGTATTCTCTACCCTGAGCGATGGCAGACAGTGGCCTGCCAATAGAAGCACGGAGCAGATCGCAGCTCAACATCCGTTAAAATTAAAACTACCTCACTCCCTCTCGATGGACGCCCTTCATAATGATACCCACTAAGCACCTGAGACCACACCGAGAGCACACCGTCCTAGCGAGAAACACGTAAGCTTTCCTCCCGGGGACTCATGTCCACTTGTTGTGGTCTGCAGTCCTAAGACCGGCTTTACGCAGCTCTCCACGCTGCTCCATCCTGTGGAAGTCTCCTTATCTCCGAATAACTACTGCAACCTATATCCGTTAGAATGTGCTTCTGTATTCATCTCTCGGTCTCCCACTGTAATTTTTGCCGGCACACTTCTCACCAATACGAAACTGAAGATCCCTTGATGTCTCAGAATGTGTTCTGTCAACCGATCCTTCCTTTTAGTCACGTTGTGTGACAAATTTGTTTTCTTCTCAAATCTATTCAGTACCTCATCTTTAGCTACGTGAACAACCCATCCAATTTTTAACATTCTTCTGCAGCATAATAGTTCAAAAACATCTATTCTCTTCTTGTCTGAATTGTTTATCAACCACGTTCCACTTCCATACAAGTCTACACTCCAAACATGGAGCTTCACAAAAGTCTACCACTTAAGCCTATTCGATATTAACAAATTTCTTGTCATCCCAAGACTACAACTGAAGCGACAAAGAAATTGGTATACGTGCCTAATATCGTTTAGGGCTCCAGCGAGCACGCAGATTTGTCGCCACACGACGTGGCATGGACTCAACTAATGTCTGAAGCAGTGCTGGACGTAACTGACACCATAAATCCTGCAAGGCTGTCCATAAATCCTTAAGATTACCAGGGGGGTGAAGATCTCTTCTGAACAGCAAGGCACCCCAGACATGCTCAATAATATTCATGTCTGGGAAGTCTGGTGGCGAGCGGAAGTGTTTAAACTCAGAAGAGTTTTCCTGGAGCAACTCTGTAGTAATTCTCGACTTGTGGGGTGTCGCATTTTCCAGCTGAAATTGTCCAAGACTTTCGGAATGTACAATGGACATGAATGGATGCAGATGATCAGATAGGATGCTTACGTAAGTGCCACCTGTCGATGGATTCATGGGGTTATCTCCATACCTCTACACGTCCATCCTCTCAATACAATTTCAAACGAGACTCGTCCGAACACGCAAAATGTTACCAGTTATCAACAGTCCAATATCGGTGTTAACGGGCCCAGGCGGGGCTTTGTGTCGCGCAGTCAGAAAAGGTACTAGAGTGGATCTTCGACTTGGATAGCCCATATCGATGATCTTTCGTGGAATGGTTCCCACGCTGACACTTGTTGATGGCCCAGTACTGAAATCTGAAGAAATTTGAGGAAGGTTTCCACTTCTATCACGCTGAAAAATTCTCTTCAGTCATCGTTGGTTCTCTTCTTGCAATATCTTTTTTATGGCGGCAGCGATGTAGGAGATTTGATGTTTTACCGGATTCCTGATATTCACGGTACACTCGTGAAATGGTCGTACGGGAAAATAACCACTTCATCACTACCTCTGAGGTGTTGTGTCCCATCTCTAGTGCGCTAATGTAACACCACGTTCAAACTCACTTAAATCTTGATACCCTGCCACGATGGCAGCAGTAACCAATCTAACAACTACAGCAGGCGCTTGTCGTCTTAAATTGGCGTTGCTGACCGCCGCGCCGTATTCTGCCTGTCTACATATATCTGTATTTGAATACGCATGCCTATACCAGTTTCTTTGGCGCTTCAGTGTAGAACCTCCATACTTCATCCATCATCAGTTAAATTCACTGCGCAAATAGTAAAACTCCATCAGTTAAATTCACTGCGCAAATAGTAAAACTCGCCTACTAAATTTAATAGCTCGTTTCCTAATCTAATTCCCTCAGCATTTCGTGATTTAATGCCACTCCTACCTCTATTCTCCTTTCGTTGATGTTCTTTTTCTGTTTTACTTTCAGTACACTGTCCATTCCATTGCTGTCTCTGACAGAATTATAATGTCATCAGCGAACCTCAAAGTTTATATTTCTTCTCCCTAAACTTTAATTCCTATTCCAAATTTTTCTTTGATTGCGTTTACTGCTTGCTAAGTGCACAGACTGAATACAATCGAGGATAGGCTACAACTCTGCCTCACTCCCTTCTCAACGACTGCTTCCCTTTCATGCTCTTCGACTCTTGTAACTGCCGTCTGGTTTCTATACAAGTTGTTCATATTCTTTTTCTCTCTGCATTTTACCCCTCCTACCTTCACAGTTTTAGTCAACATTGTTAAAAGATTTCTCCGAATCTATAAAAGCTATTTCCTCAACCTGTCTTCTAAGACAAGTCGTAGCGTCAGTAATGCCTGAGGTGTACTTACATTTCTCCGGAATCGAAAGTGGTCTTCCCCGTGGTCTACCAGTTTTTTCGTTCTTCTGTAAGTAATTCATGTTAACATTTTGCAGCCACGACTTACTACACGGATATTTCGGTAATATGCACACCTGTCAACGCCTGCTTTCTTTGTTACATTCATAATGAACTCAAACAATAGTTATCCTGTTTCATATATCTTGCACACCATGTGGACTAGTTTTGTAATGGCAGGTTTTCGTAAGGGCATCAATAGTTCTGACGGAATGTTATCTACTCCAAGGGCATTGTTCCAATCAAGGGCTTTCAGCGTTCTGTAAGACTTTCCTCGCAGTATCGTACCTCCCATTCCATCTTCATCTACGTTCTCTTCCTTTCTATGATACCGTCTCCAGTTTCATTTCCCTCGTTAGTCCTTCTATACAATATACTCCTTCCACGTTTCACCTTTCCATTTTTTGCTTAAGACTGGTTTTCGCTCTGAGCTCTTGATATTCACGCAATTGCTTCTCTTTGCCCACAAGTTTCTTTAGTTTTTCTATAGGCGATATCTATCTTTCTCTTAGTTATGTATGCTTCCATATCCTTACATTCCTCCTGTAACCACTCCTGCTTAGCCCTTCTGCACTTGTCATCATTCTCACTTTCCAGACGTTTGTATCACATTAACTCCTGCACTGTGTTACAGTTTTGAGTGTGGTTCCTGAATCTCCGTCTTACCATTTTATAATCAGTCTCAAACTATCAGGTGTCTCCAGGTCTTTTCCACGTATACAACCATCCTTCGTGATTTCTGAACCAAGATGATTAAATTATGCTCTGTGCAGAATTCTATCATGTGACTTCCCTTCCATTCTTTTCCCGCAGTCCGATTTCACCTACTATTTTTCGTTCTGTTCCTTTTCCTCCTGTTGAATTCTAGTCCCCCACCTCAAATTTTCGTCTTCTTTAACTGTCCGAATATTTTCTTTATTTCATATATCCTTCAATCCCCTCACAAGGTGGGGAGCTAGTTGGCACAAAGACATGTACTACTGTGGTCGGTGGTGGCATAATATCTATCTTGGCTACGGTAATTCTTTCACTATGGTGTTGATAGTAGCTTCCCCGCAATCCTATTTTCTTATTTATTATTAGACCTCATGCATTACTGCTATCCGATTTTGTATTTATAACCCTGCATTCATCTGACCAGAAGTCCTTTCCCCTTGCCACCGAACTTGAGTAACTCTGACTATAACTTCAATCTATCGATTCCATTTTTAAAATTTTCTAAACTTCCCGTCCGATTGAAGGCTCTGACGTACCACGGTCTGATCCGAAGAGTAGCACACGCCCAGAGACACGAATGGGGGACTATTTTACCTCTGTAATATTTTAACCAAGAGGTTGCTTTCATCATTTAACCATGCCTTTGGAAATACTACAGCTGTAGTTTCCCCTTGGTTTCAGCCGAACGGAGTATCAGCACAGGAATACCATGTTGATAGATGTTTCAAAGCCACATCAGCCAACCATCTAGACTGGTGCTCCTGCAACTACCGAAAAGGCTGCTTCCCGTCTTTTGCATTTGTCTGGTCTCTCAAAAGATCCACTCCGTTATGGTTACATTTACGGTACGCCTATCCTTGTCGTTGAGGCACAGTACCAAATGAAATACTTCGATAGGTTGGTACAAGACCCCACACTGGAGTTCAAAGCACAAACGCCTTGACAAACGTGTGGATTCTTGACTGGGACTGCCCACTCCCCTGATTTGTCGTCCAAACAGTATGTTTGGTATCTGTTGGAAAGACATACATTTTTCTACTGGACTCCAGTCAGCAATCGTCATGAAATGTCTCTGCTTGTGTTTCAGGCATGAATAGGAATTCTTCAAGATGACATGGATCTTTCATTTCTTTTCCGATTAGTCTTTCTTCACACTCGTTTTGCCATAGAAAGTCACTACGTTGAGCCGCCAGTGTAATGCAGGTAGACGTAAACTTGTATTCTCGGTGAAGTTCACTGCAGGTCGTCTTCTGTGCAATCGTGGGCGCTACACGATGACTTGTGTATTCTTGTTCACTCTGTCAACATGCTTCCAAAAGTTGAAAATGGGCTACTGCGAAGCATACTTCAACCTGTGTATTCATGCACACCCGTCAGTAGGCACCTGTATGTCTCAAAGAAGCTGAAGCCGCATCTTTGTCTGCTAGGCAAATTCTCTTTGACTGAAGACTGTTATTTGATGTCTCAGCGAGTCATTCAAATTTTGGCGTGAAGCCGCGTAGTCAGGGGGCAACAGGATCCATTCTCGTCTTTCGCCTGGTGCCACGAGGACGCGTTAAGCCGTTCAGTATAAATACACTCCTGGAAATTGAAATAAGAACACCGTGAATTCATTGTCCCAGGAAGGGGAATCTTTATTGACACATTCCTGGGGTCAGATACATCACATGATCACACTGACAGAACCACAGGCACATAGACACAGGCAACAGAGCATGCACAATGTCGGCACTAGTACAGTGTATATCCACCTTTCGCAGCAATGCAGGCTGCTATTCTCCCATGGAGACGATCGTAGAGATGCTGCATGTAGTCCTGTGGAACGGCTTGCCATGCCATTTCCACCTGGCGCCTCAGTTGGACCAGCGTTCGTGCTGGACGTGCAGACCGCGTGAGACGACGCTTCATCCAGTCCCAAACATGCTCAATGGGGGACAGATCCGGAGATCTTGCTGGCCAGGGTAGCTGACTTACACCTTCTAGAGCACGTTGCGTGGCACGGGATACTTGCGGACGTGCATTGTCCTGTTGGAACAGCAAGTTCCCTTGCCGGTCTAGGAATGGTAGAACGATGGGTTCGATGACGGTTTGGATGTACCGTGCACTATTCAGTGTCCCCTCGACGATCACCAGAGGTGTACGGCCAGTGTAGGAGATCGCTCCCCACACCATGATGCCGGGTGTTGGCCCTGTGTGCCTCGGTCGTATGCAGTCCTGATTGTGGCGCTCACCTGCACGGCGCCAAACACGCATACGACCATCATTGGCACCAAGGTAGAAGCGACTCTCATCGCTGAAGACGACACGTCTCCATTCGTCCCTCCATTCACTGGACACCACTGGAGACGGGCTGCACGATGTTGGGGCGTGAGCGGAAGACGGCCTAACGGTGTGCGGGACCGTAGCCCAGCTTCATGGAGACGGTTGCGAATGGTCCTCGCCGATACCCCAGGAGCAACAGTGTCCCTAATTTGCTGGGAAGTGGCGGTGCGGTCCCCTACGGCACTGCGTAGGATCCTACGGTCTTGGCGTGTATCCGTGCGTCGCTGCGGTCCGGTCCCAGGTCGACGGGCACGTGCACCTTCCGCCGACCACTGGCGACAACATCGATGTACTGTGGAGACCTCACGCCCCACGTGTTGAGCAATTCGGCGGTACGTCCACCCGGCCTCCCGCATGCCCACTATACGCCCTCGCTCAAAGTCCGTCAACTGCACATACGGTTCACGTCCACGCTGTCGCGGCATGCTACCAGTGCTAAAGACTGCGATGGAGCTCCGTATGCCACGGCAAACTGGCTGACACTGACGGCGGCGGTGCACAAATGCTGCGCAGCTAGCGCCATTCGACGGCCAACACCGCGGTTCCTGGTGTGTCCGCTGTGCCGTGCGTGTGATCATTGCTTGTACAGCCCTCTCGCAGTGTCCGGAGCAAGTATGGTGGGTCTGACACACCGGTGTCAATGTGTTCTTTTTTCCATTTCCAGGAGTGTAGTATATAGATAATGTGATAGCGTATAGATAATATATAGATTATGTATAGACAATGTGGTTATGAAGGGACATCGTCCTTCTGCATTATGGTTGGTTATTTGCTGAATGCTTGTTTGCGCTGCATTGACATGACTGTACATTACATGATTTTTCAATTGTGGAACATCGGATCTATTTTCGCGAGATGTGGGAAACGTTGGGTGTTTGTAAGAGTTACTATCTCTGTTAGAACACAGGAGAATAAATATCGAAATTTTATTCAGTAATCCAAGTACTGGGGGCCACGGTGGCCGAGCGGTTCTAGTCTCTACAGCTAGAACCACGCGTCCGCTTCGGTCGCAGGTTCGAATCCTGCCTCGGGCATGGATGTGTGTGATGTCCTTAGGTTAGTTAGGTTTAAGTAGTTCTAAGTTCTAGTGGACTGATGACCTTAGAAGTTAAGTCCCATGGTGCTCAGAGCCATTTGAACCATTTTTTATTCATCTATCAAAGTACTTGAGGTATTTATTTCGTTGCTCTTCCAGTCATCACATAACATTTTGTCAGGTAATAGAAATAATTATGAGTTGCTGTACTTTTTTTTATATGGATGGTCATGTCAAGACACGTGGTGTTTGAGTGGCATTTGTATGCGAAACATGAGATTTTCTTTTCAATTTCGAACAATGTATTAAATGTTGACATAATCTGATCTTTATCTGAATCTCTCTATGAGTTAGATTAATAACACGTTGTCGAAGGTACTACTATCGTTTTAAATACATTGAAAGCCGAGAGGTAATAAACTTCTTCAGCACTCTTGAGATGTTTTTGTTTTAAGGAACTTTCAAGCTACCCCGGTATGTTCGTGTGGTTGCTGAACTTCAAGACACGTTCTTGCAGAGATGTAGACTTCAAGATAAAATTCTGTTATCAGACTATCTCAGATCTTTCTCATGAACAAGATGTTGTAGGAAGCACACTGTGAACATACTTGTACCGCATTATATCTATTGTAAAACATAAAATTTTGAAGATGTCCCTAATGGTGATGTCCTGCAGCCGACACCGCCAGCTGATGGCAGATGGATACAGATCACGGCTTCTAGGCACCCAGAGAAGGAGGTAAAAGAACTGCGCCTTTTTGGAGGCAGCAGATAGTGGCGTGTCTTGGTAACGCAGGCCTTAGAGAAGAACAGTAGAACCCCCAGCACAGTGGTGGGATGCCTCTATTGATCCTGGATCGGTGGCAAGGCGTTGTTTTCGCAGACGGGTGAGGAAATTGTCTGACACTTGAGGATCGCCGCAAAGCAGATTGGAGGCGGCCAGGTACCAGTGCGTGACTTAGGCATGCAGTTCGACAGGTTCAGAACGGAGGTGGGTCGTGCATGTTTTTGGGGATGACGGACGCCTGCCATCTCTAACGATTCTGGTATGAGGGCTGTAGGGTTTCAGTAAACGATCCTCCAACCAACGGCCCAGCGCCAACCTAAGTGGCCGTGCTCTTCTAGGCGCTTCAGTCTGGAACCGCGAGTCCGCTATGGTCGCACGTTCGAATCCTGCCTCGGGCATGGATGTGTGTGATGTCCTTAGGTTAGTTAGGTTTAGCTAGTTGTAAGTTCTAGGGGACTAATGACCTCAGAAGTTGAGTCCCATAGTGTTCAGAGCCATTTGAATCATTTTTGAACCAACGGCCCAACACTGCAATCAACATCTCAGTGATGAGTTCGTCTTTGAAGACTGCACACACCTCTTGAACGTCTTCCTACAGAAGGCAAGATTTAACCAAATGTAATGCCGTGCGGTGTCTGCTGACTTGAACCTGATAGAGCATACGACGGGCGTTTGAAAAGTCTGTACAAAACTAAAATTTACTTACGTGTTTGGGGTTAACATTTTTTATTTTTCGACATAGTCTCCTTTTAGAATTATGCACTTCTTCCAACGCTGCTCTAATTTGTTGAACCCTTCCGAATAATAGGAGTTGTCCAAGTCTGCAAAATAGCTATTAGTTGCTACGATCACCTCCTCATTTGAATAAAATATTTGCCCCGCCAGCCATTTCTTCAAATTGGGGAACGAATAGTAGTCCAAGGGTGCCAAGTCTGGTGAACAGGGGGGATGTGAGACGAGTAGGAATCCTATTTCCAATAATTTTGCGACCACAACTACTGAGGTGTATGCTAGAGCATTGTCGTGGTGGAAAAGGACTTTTTGCGGTCCAATTGCCGGCGTTTTTCTTGCAGCTCGGTTTTCAAGCACTCCACGATGAATAACATACACCTGTAATATTTTTACTCTTTTCCAGATAGTCTATGAGGATTATCCCTTGCGAATCCCAAAAGACAGTAGCCATAACTTTTCCGGCCGGACGAATGGTCTTTGTCTTTTTTGGTGCAGATCCTCCTTTGGTAACCCATTATTTAGATTGTTGTTTGGTCTCAGGAGTACAGTAATGTATGCAAGTTTCATCCACAGTGATGAAACGACGCTTAAAGTCCTGTGGATTCTTCCTGAACAGCTGAAAACCATCCTTGCATCTCTTCACACGATTTCGTTTTTAGTCAAGCGTGAGCAACTGCGGAACCCATCTTGCGAATAGCTTTCTCATGTCCAAATGTTTATACAAAATATTATGTACCCGTTCATTCGAGATGCTCACAGCACTAGCAATCTCTCGCACCTTAAGAGGAGCCGGAGGTGGTCAAATCCAAAAAAATTACGATTTTTTTTTGCTACCGAAAATTAATTGGAACATTCCTCTTAAACGTAAACTTCGAATTATTGTTCTACTCGCCCTAGAAGTGGAGTTATTATCATTTTGCCCCATGCCTGCAGAGGAAATGGGCGGCCGCTGAATGCATCTAACACCCTCTCGTGACTTCCTGGCGAACTGCTTGGGATTTGTCTTATGTTACGCATACAGTGAGTGTGCAAGTGTTGGCTACATTGTTTTCTGTGACAAATGAAGCACTAAGAGCGCGGAACATTGTCTCTTTGCTGTTTACCGTTTCGAATTAGTTCAGTGTTGCGCCTGTTGTTGGTAGTATTATACTTCTAGTGTAAGGCGTTGTTCTGCTTACGATGCCACGTTTTAGTAAATGTGTATATAAGAAGAGGAAGAACGTAGGGAAAAGAAAATTAACACTAATACCAAGTTGTGATACTACAATTACTGAAACAGTGCGTTCTTCTGCTAAGCAACACATGGCGGGCCATAGCCCTGTGACATCTAGCAAGAAGCTGACTGGTGGAAGTGACAGGTTTCGTGAATATGATAATGACAGTGATGATATTAACGAATACTGAATATTGGATTATTATCTTCTGTGCTGAAAGAAAGTGTTCTGTGCAAAATGTATTCAAGTGGAGTGGGGCTAGAGATAACAAAGCACTTTGGTTTAGCTTGTGAGATGAAGATAATCTGTGTATGTTGCAAGTATCAAGTGACTTTCTACAATTCACATACCAGTCTCTTTGGTGAAAATGGACGATCTAGAGTGCTTGTGTGAATGTTCGACTTGTTTATGGTCTTAGATCCATTGGAAAAGGGTCTGCTGCTGGTAAACTGTTTTGTGCTATTATGAACTTGCTGTCGCCTCCAAGCAAATTTGGGTACTACTGTGAACTGGTGGGATTCTCTGTTGAAGATGTGGCTTTAAAAACCATGAAGAAAGCAGTGGAGGAATCTGTAGAAATGAACGGTGGTTCTAGGGACTTGGTGGTGGCATTAGATGGTTCCTGGCTAAAGAGGGGACATAAATCCCTGAATGGGGTTGTAACTGCTACTTGTGGTGATAGTGC
Organism: Schistocerca gregaria; assembly: GCF_023897955.1. Lineage (NCBI taxonomy): Eukaryota > Metazoa > Arthropoda > Insecta > Orthoptera > Acrididae > Schistocerca > Schistocerca gregaria. The sequence continues at coordinate 44,214,787 of NC_064924.1, forward strand.
AAAAGCGATATATGTTGCAATATTATCAAAACATTGTAGTTGCAAAAATAAAACCAAAGGAGAGCACAGTGGAACCTGTGAGGCAAATTTTAGTGGATCAAGTGGAGCAATGGAAGTGGATGAAGTGAAACAAATTTTTGAACATTCAGTTCCCAGATACAACGTTAGGTACAAATACTACCTTTGGGATGGTGACTCCAAAGGTTTCAAGACTACAGAGGAACTGAAAACATATGGCAATGAATTTGTAGTTGAAAAGCTGGAATGCATTGGGCATGTGCAAAAGCACATGGGTGCACGGCTTCAAAGGCTCAAACAAACTTTGGGTTCAAGTAAGCTCAGTGATGGAAAAACAATAGGAGGGAGAGGCAGGCTTACTGATGAGGTGATTGAACGTCTACAGAGATATTATGGATATGCTATAAGGCAAAATGCTAGTAATGTTAATGACATGCGAAAAGCAGTGTGGGCATTGTTCCTTCATACTGCCTCTTCCAATGAATACCCTCAACACAGCCTGTGCCCAAAAGATTCCTGGTGCAAATATAATGCAAAAAAGGATTATGATCACAAACATAGTTTGCCAGCAGTTGTGATAAATGCAATAAAACCAATTTTTCATGACTTAGCACAGCCAGAATTGTTACACAAATGTCTACATGGAAAGATGCAGAATCCTAATGAGAGCGTAAACAATTTGATTTGGAAAGTGATTCCTAAAAGGGTGTTTGTAGGCATAATAACACTGAACTTTGGCATTTATGATGCAATAGCAACCTACAACCAAGGGAACAGTGTGAAGTGGTAAGTTCTGAAAGCATTAGGATTTACAGCTGGGGTGAACACTGTAGGAGCACTAGGAAATATTGACAGAGAAAGGATAAGAGGAGCAGAAGGAAAAGAAAGGCATATGAAGTATGATTGAACAACAGGCCAGAAAAGAAGACAGAAAAGGAAGCTTTTGGAGGATGAAGAAGAAGACCCTGACAATCCATCCTATAGTGCAGGAATGTATTGAGAAACTTTGATAGCCATTTCCTGTAAATTAGAATTTTTCGAATATAAGGAACATTTTCTCAAAATCCACTAAAGCTAGAGAGATGAAATTTTTATACAGCACTCCTAGTGGTCAAACGTACATTGTAACACAGCCATTTGGCAATATGTTCAGTAGTTTCATTTCAGTTTAATTATAAAGCAATTATTTGTAAAAAAAATGGGTCATTAATAAAAAAATAATTGGAGGGAAACTAGAAAAGATTTTCCAAAATCCCTCTGTCATAACTGCAATACTGAACCACTCTATATGTAAAAAAAAATTCAAATTTTTCTATTTGGTAGTTTATTCATAAATGTTCCTCAAACTTAGTGATTTTAACATGGGCAGCATAGGCACATCCAGCTCCCCTTAACTCTTCTGTCATCCATCACCATATCATGGATTTTATCTTTTATTTCCGGAGTCGTAACCTCGACACGGCGTCCAGAACGTTCAGCATGACTTGTTCCTCTATGGCGACTCCGAAAATTTTGAAACCACTTATAATTTGTTCTAATCGAAGGTGCAGAGTCACTGTAATGTTTATTAAGCTTCTCTTTAGCCTCCTGAGGCGATTTGCCTTTCATAATGTGATGTTTAATCACCACACGAAATTCTTTTGCGCCAGTTTCCTGACAATCATTCGACTTCCTTGATTCACGCGAATGCCAAACACAAAGAAATAGACCAATGTGGCCGAAACTTGGTGTGCGTTCTTTCCAAAGATGCTACTAACTAAATATGACCTCGATACGGGCGGTGGTCCCATCTCTCGGACTTTACACGGACTTTTCAAATGCCCCTCGTATTTGAGACCGGCTGAAATCTGTGTTGTGTCGCCGCAGGAACCTACGTCTCGACCACCTTGTAATCAGCATGCCAAGGAAGATGCAGTATGTGACCGCACGCGTTTAAGCAACATGACACTGAATGTTATCAGACAGTAGATTTTGATTTCACGGATATTCAAATACTTGCGCTTTCAAAGACATCTTTATATGGGTTATTATTTTGTTATTGATGCAGAGTAAAGTTGTTTTAAGGTTTCCGCACCTCCATCGGTGAAACGGGAGCCTTATAGGATCGCTTTCTTTTTCGTCTGTCTGTCCCACAGTTGAGTCAGAAATTGGTAGACGTATCAAGCTGAAATTTGTCACATACCAAGATCTATGGTCCCTTGCCAATGCAAAAAAATTTAATCTTCTAAGATAATGCAGTCGAAAGATAGGGCCATGTATGTCACATGTTTTGATACTCACAAACTCACTCATCAAAATCTCTGTGTTGTAGCTCCCATCGATCTAGAACATGAAATTTGACAAGAAGTAAGGTTTCAAAGTACAAGTAAGGCAAAAAATCCTGAAATTGGTAAATTGTTGTTATGACACATGATTTTTGTTTTTGTCATTTGTTTTCCGATTTTCAGTCTGTCTGTTTATTAACTCCCCTTTTTCTCAAGCACGGATAAACTTATCAAGTTGAAACTGATTTCAGATACATTTCTATGATACACTGGTGATGTAAAAAATTTAAGCTTCTAAGTCTGAGCCGTGTTACACCTTGTGTTTAGATTGCTTTGGTTTTCGTTTTCTTCCCCTGACATGTTTGGTTGATATGTTATCTGTCATTAACTGGCTGCTCAGTTGTCTTTTCCCTCTGCTATCGATATCTGCGTTTTTGCTTCCGGCAAACTGCTATGGAGGAACTGAGATCTTCGACCGGTTTTGTGGCGCGGAAGGAGGGGCGTTGCGCGCAGAGAGTCTGGTGGACACGGGAGAGCAGTGTGGCTCTCCAGCGCGAAGCAGGCCTGGTCGGTTGTACCGAGTCGTCACTTGATGTATGTCGGTTGTGTGTAACAAGCGGGTCGAGTTGATGGAAGAGCTCCACGCGTGTTGGTTGTATACAGAATTGCCCTACGAGTAGTTGCTGTTCATTTCGCCTTGGTGGGACGTTAAAAAGCTTCTTTAAATCCTCCGTTTCAGCACTGGAGTTTAAAAGGGGACACCTAACATGAAGGAGCGGTCACTACCCGTCAACGTTGCAGAGAAGACGTGAACTCCGGTGACAGAGCGTGTTGTCGCGTGACCGTGGCGTGTTGGGTACGCTGGCGACGCGTGCGCGGTCGGATGTGTGGATCCTTGCCATCGGAAGTCGTGTACTGTCTGTTCGAGCGGTTTTACTTTCCCTGGCACCGGTGTAATTGAAGACAGTGATCTTTCCTCCTCCTCTCGGTAGTGTCCGATGGGAGGTGTAGTTTTGGCAGTTTAATTGTTTCGCTATTCTGTCGTGGGTTATGAGTAAATTCATGATTCTTGTTGGTTGATCATGTGATAGCTCATTCAGGACTGTGTGGTGTAATGTTTCCTTGCACGAGGTTAGCTCTAATTCTGTCAGCAAGTTAAGCCATCTTATAACAATTTTTCGCTGGCTAAAAGTCGGTGCAGTGACCAGCCTGAGAGTGGCAATTGGGTTCACGGGCAAATTTAAATTGGTCAGTACTCTGTCTAGCCTAAGCATCCCTGAGTGGGTGATTTGTGGCCGCCTTACACGGGTCCGTCATATCTGTTATGTTCTAATGATATTCCAGCACACTTTTGTTCGTAAATTCCTTTTATTGCCATTAATCGTGTGTTTGCTGAGACCTGTTTAATTTTTTTAATGGCGTTGTTGCTAGCTTCACTACCTCACCGTACCTTATTAACAAAGTTCTGTATTTACTTTAGTAGCCTGTTTGCTAATGTTCCTTAATTTGTTTAAATTGTTGTACTGCTATAACTTATTTTGATTGCCGTTAGCGGCGTGTTTAAAAGGCTGTTTATTGCCGTACTGCTAGTTTCTGTAAGATACGAATAAAACATTTGTGAAAATCTCAACTCGACAGTAAACTACTAGAAATTTGTAACTCTTCAGGCTTTCCCGGCGATCTAATGGCATACGTGTACTTGTGCAAATACGACCCTGATATCCGGCAGAACACCCGACAACCCAAGGTGTTACTAGAAATTTGGTCCGTTACCCAACTTGTGGTGTGGCTTGTATTAACCGTAACCACTGTGTGTGTCAAAGTCAGCAGAATCAAAAGGTACGATGATTTATGTCAAATTTTGACGTTCGCAACTCACTCCTCAAAAACTATTGCGTACAGCCTGTTAGGGTACTTCCTATTGACCTAGAACCATAATGTTCGGCAAGAAGCAAGGTTTCACAGTACAAGTAGGAGAGTAAGTCTGAAATTGTTAATTTGGAATTATGTTACACGAAAACAACTGTTCTTTGCTGCAAATCCGTTAATCCGACCGTTTGTTGAGACCCCTTTTCTCCGAAGTTACAATAGCAAAACCAAAATTATGCTTAATACATGAACTTAAACCCTAAAATTAATACATTCTCCAAACTCCTGGAAGTCCCGGAACCGACAGCTTGCCAGTATCGACGTCGATAACGAGGAAAAGTCGGCGAGACTACCAATTCCCGGGATCCATAACCTATCTAGGTAAATAATTAAGTTTGTACGAATTTTCAGAGTGCGAGTCCCCTTCGCACGTTGACAATTTTTATAATCTATGCAAACACGTCTCCAGATGCGTAGGTCCTGCAGTTATTTACGAAAAGTATTTTGTGTAGTACTTTTACGCTGCACCTAAGTATATAGATCAATTTAAGTAAGTCGGTTCATGTGATTTGCAACAACTACGCATGAAATTTTACTTTTGTCACGTAGAATAGAGTAGATGCCGGCAATTCTCAATCTTTCGAGCGTGCATCCGCGAGGACAGTACTCCATCTTCCAGTTTTTCGGCTGGGGACCGTGCAGCCATCTTCAAGGCTAACTTGTGAGCTTCTAAGCGTGCCTATTTATTCGCTGTGGTGAAAATCCCAACTGATTCAAAAATATACTTGAACTAAAGCGCTCATACGTTTCAGATAAGACAATTGGCACCACATCGTCAATCGCAGATACAGCTTACGCGTCTAATATAAAAATGTGGGAAGCACCGAGACAGCAAATTCACAATGCTCCCAAATTAGATGGGTAATTATTAAAATAGATGGAAAGTTAAAGAGCGCCAAGCACCAAATACTAAAAAAAATCCTCTGAGACTGAAGACGTGAAATGAGTTGTTTCTATGAATTTTAAAGATAGAAACACTCGTCTTGCTTGAGTAGGTTGTCTGAAAATTGTATTTCTACGGGATCGTTGACTACTGAATACAAATAGGATGAGGCTGTGCCCAATGTTTTGACTTCCTCGTAAACCACGGAATGACCAGTGGAAATAAAATGTTCGGCCACAGCAGACTTGTTGCGGTATAGGAGTCGGGTGTGTCGCTGGTCTTCGACGTAACGTTCTTGTACAGTGCGTGTCGTTTGCCTTTTATCACAGTGACAAGGGTTTTCACAGATACCCGTCTTTGTGGATCCTTTCACATATGCCACATGCCTTTCAGCCTATCAATAGGCGCACTTGAGTACTTTGTGGTTAACGGATGAAATATCGGAAAGCGAAGTATTGCAGTCCTAGACGCACGTCCGAAAGATGATGCAATGTTCTGTATAATATTTGACAATGGCAGGCTCACATTTCTGTATTACTGGTGGGAGAAACCAATCCGCCAACTCTCAAATGTTAACTATATCACGATCATCTTCTTTGCCACAGCCGTATATTTGTTAAAAGATCTTTTAAAGATTTCTACCTCGGCTGTTCTTGACAAGCGCTGACTTCATCTCGCAAGACAGGCCAGTTTCGGCCCTACAGGCCACTTTCCTGTGCTGTCTACAAAGAAACAGAACAAAGATAGAGCAAGTATACGTTTTTCATACTGACATAACAAAATAATATTTTACAACCGACAACCTAAAATTATACTGACACGTGTCAGTAAATTGTAGCATTATACAATTGGAAAACGAGCTATATAACCGATCCCAGAGTCAGCACATAACATGCAAGCATCTAAATTAAAACCAGAATTTCTTATTGAATATAGTAATAGTCATCTTCATAACTAATGCCAAGTTATACATCACTGTATTGCTTGCTTTCATTGTTGAACACCAACTGTCACTTCTGCCCACGCGGGAAACAGCTGCAGCAAATATACAGCAATTTAAATCAGTGTGTCCATATGTCGATACTGTTAATGTGTCAGAGACGTAAAGTACTAAACGTATATTATTGTTAGCATATATTAGAAGTACAGTATTACGAAATTTTTTCGCAGTTGCAAATATTTTTGACATCTGTTGTGTCAGACGTGGACATCATACCTACTAATGTCAAAAATATTCACAATTGCGACAAAATTTCGTAATATTACTACAGCGCAGATAGTCTCCCTTGTAGTACGATAAACATTACATGTTTCATTGTGCACAAGGGCCTAACACAACAAACAGTAGCTTAAAAATTCAGAGAAGTTAAGGGGCATCCATTCACTAGATTTTTAAATTGAACAGAGAGGGCGATTTCGATTTCTCTCTTGGTCTATTACTTGGTTTTACGTTGTTTGATGATACTACGACTAAAGACTTTTAAGACACAGATCAAAACCTTCATTTAGATCCTTACACAGCATCTTCCCTTTAGTTTCTGTCGATATATTGCAGCTAAGACGACACAGTAAGACACATCTTGGGGTGCAAAAAGTTGTAGTGACGATTTCTTTTGTCCCATTTTATATTTTCTTATGTGTTATTCCGCAGCTAGAGCATATGCTGCTACGGCGCATGTGAAGTGTATGTACTTCGTAATCCGTAATTCGTTTCGCTTTGTGTGTGGTCCTATTATTGAAGATTTAGTTGGTGTAAATTGATATTATGTTTGAACAACTTTATTTGCTTGGTGTCACTTATGTACATCAAATTTCTGTCAGCGATAGTTGGCTGTGTGGTAGGCATCTGAAGACATTGTTGAAACAAGTGTAAGGCTAGTCGAGAGTGAAGATTAAACAGGTCTGCTAAAGGGAATGCATACGCAACGCTCGATCACCCTCTTCTGGAGTACTGTTCTGCGGTGTGCGATCCGCATCGGATAAGAGGATATCAAAAACGTTCAAAGAACAGCTCGCTTTTAACTATCGAAAAATAGTGGAGAGAGTGCCACGGATATGACATGCGAACGAGTGTGAGAACCATTAAAACAGAGGCGTTTTCGTTGCGGTAGGATCTTCACATTATATTTCAATCAGCAACTGTCTTTCAAAGTGTAAAAGCATTTTGTTGCACCAAACTGTGTAGAGAGAAATGATCATCGTAATAAAATAAGAGAAATCAGACTCGCAGAGAAATATTTAAGTGTTTGTTTTTTCCTTGCGCTGTTCAAGAGTGGAACATAGAGAAATAGCGTGAAGGTGGTTCGATGAACACACTGCCATACACTTAATCTTGTAATCTTGTAGAGACCCCCCTTGAGCACACAGAAGGGCCACAATACGACGTGGCATAGACTCGACTAATGTCTAACGTAGTGCTGGAGGGAACTGACACCATGAATCCTTCATGGCTGTCCATAAACCTATAAGAGCACGAGGGGGTGGAGATCTCTTCAGAATAGCACGTTGCAAAGGATCCCATATATGCTCAACAATGTTAGTATCGCGGGAGTTTGGTGGCCAGCAGAATTGTTTATACTCAGAAGAGTGTTGCTGGAGCCACACTGTAGCAATTCTGGACGTGTCGGGTGTTGCATTGTCCTGCTGGAATTGTCCAAGTCTGTTGGAATGCACAATGGACATGAATGGATGCAAATGATACGACAGAATACATACGTACGTTTCACCCGTCAGAGCTATATCTAGACGTAACAGGGGTCCCATACCACTCCAACACCACACGCCCCACGCCATTACAGAGCCTCCACCAGCTTGAATAGTCCCCTGCTGACATGCAGGGTCCATGGATTCATGAGGTTGTCTCCATATCCGTACACGTCCGACCGCTCGATACAATTTGAAACGAGACTCGTCCGACCAGGCAAAGTGTTTCCAGACGTCAACAGTCCAATGTCGGTGTTGACGGGCCCAGGCGAGGAGTAAAGCTTTGTGTCGTGCAGTCATTATGGGTACACAAATGGGCCTTCTGCTCCGAATGCCCATAGTGATGATGTTTCGTTGAGTGGTTCGCACGCTGGCACCTGACGATGGCCCAGCATTGAAATCTGCAGCAGTTTGCGGAAGGGTTGCACTTCTGTCACGTTTAATGATTCTCTTCAGTCGTCGTTGGTCTCATTCTTGCAGCATCTTTCTCGGGCCGCTGCGATATCGGCGATCTAATGTTTTACCGGATTCCCAATATTGATGGTATGCTCGTGAAATGGTCGTATGGGAAAATCCCCACTTCATCGCTACCTCGGAGGTTCTGTGTTCCATCTCTCGAGCGCCGCCTATAACACCACGTTCAAACTCACTTAAATCTTGATAACCTGCCATTGTAGCAGGAGTAACCAATCTAACACCTGCGACAGACACTTTCTGTCTTACACAGACGTTGCCGTCAGCAGCACCACATTCTGTATATTTCTGTATTTGAATACACATGCCTTTACCAGTTTCAAGTGTCCCAGTGGTTTCTAGTAAGGCACCACAGGTGGCAGTCGTCATTTATGGACGTTGTATTCAACCAAGAAGAGCAAGTAGCAAGAGTAATCTCTTTGGTCCAAGAAAGATGGACTTTCTGTCGTGTTGCTGCAGATTTCAATGCCGCTCCATGTGTCATCCATAGGTTGTTGACACGTTGATAGATCATTACACAAGGCAAGTTGGACAAGATCGCCTAAGTATTGCGACCAACGTGAAGACCGATATCTGGTCACCTCTGCCTTGTGGCATCAAACGGATACCACCAGAGCACTGCAAGACGATCTCAGAAGGGCCACGGGAGGCACTGACTCTGATCGTATTTTGGTGAACGAGTTACCATAAACGACCTCACCACCCAAACCTCGTGTTCAAGTACGCCTCTGGACACAACATCTAGCAGCTCGCGTTCAGTTCTGCCGCTTCCACGTCAACTGGAAACTTAATCACTGGCGAAACGTGTTATTCACAGCCGAGTCCATATATCCTCTGACGCAATGTGATGGCCTTGTTCGTGTGTGGAGACTTGTGGTGTGTCGGGTATGCTTGACCGTTGTTTTCGTCGTCGTCCTGTTGCACCATCGACTCTCCAAAAACTGTCATGGACTGTCATTCAAGAATAAGAGCGGATACCGCACGGTGACTTCGTTAAAGCTGTATTGGTAGTGAGAAGTAGGTGTCGGGCAGTGATAAACTCTTACGGTGGGCACACACGTTATTGAATCTCTCAAAGCCCAATGAAAAGTACCTAGTATAAATAAATGAATGATTGTTTCCACCCTGTTTCCGACACCTGTCAGAAATTTCAGTTATTTTATGTAAATAATCGAAGAAGGAATGATGTTTTGTTGCGTACTTAATTTTTGAAAGATAAAGGTATAATTTGGTAACAAATCCCGTCTTTATGTATTGCTTAATGGAGTATGGCAGACATCCAAAGTCATGTTCCTCTAATGCTTTCGAGCAGTGTAGTAAGCCTTTTCTAATGCTTTCGAGCAGCGTAGTAGGCCTTTTTCTAGTGTAAGAGACGTTAGATACTACATTTTAGGAGATTAGTTAACGGAGTCTCATGAGCGGGCGAGCTCACAATATGTCATTCTCACACAAATGGCTTAAATATAAGTTTTCCCTCACGTCATTCTATGCAAACAAGCATTTAAGCTGTATAGCAGACATTGCAACATGTGAAAATATTATTTATTTATGTATAATCATTATTTTAAAGAAAAGTATGTGCAAGTTCAATTCCACTTGTATTCTGAAGAAAATATTTACTCGGGATGTCGTGATTCATGTATCTTAAGTTTGAGAGTTGTGGACACTGGTCATAGAATATGTATGCTGCTCATGGATTTTACATTATGTAGCACAAAACATTTTTGATTAATTAAGTTGATGAAGACTGTGGTTTTACAGTTAAGCCTGCTCTGTGAATCCAGGTTAAAATATAGCTTTACGAATATCACATTTACATCATATGGAACGGAGATTCCTGGTATTGTATTTTAATTTTGGTAATGCATTTTATTAACGTACAAGCTTGAGGTAACATATTTATTCTCATAATTATGAAAAATTTTACTATAGATGACACAGGCAATATGACGGCTTGCCTCTTAGGAGTCGTTTTCTACTTCCAATGGTTGTTTAAGTAAGTTACTTTCCCAGATAACTAGAGCATGTTATGAACGAGCCTTGCAATACGGGAATTTTTTTGTTCTTTCTGAGACGGCTGAAGGGCTACTGCGGCGTGACTGTCAGTATCACTAGGCGATGTTATTTCATTTTATGATGCTGTTTCTCGGTTGTTTTATTGAGTGCACTGGATACGTCTGCTGAGAGGAAATCTTCCCATTTCGTGCTCCCAGTGTGGTCTCAGTTCCTATTTGTCAGCAAGAGGTGCTCAGTGAGTCTCCTTACGAGGAACAGGCATCCCCAGGAAGTTGGGCAGTTTTCACGTAAGATGGGCTCCAGCATGTTCTGTGCTTTTGTTAGCAGAGTCTCCGCCTGCCCTTGCTCATGGCAGAGGGCGCCCTGCCCCAACTGCTGTTCCTAGAGAGTAACTGAGCATGAGATTTTTGATTGTTCTGTATGCCAAGGATTGGCTACATGGTGCCACCCAACAAATGTGAGAATCTCGGTTGCGCTTGCTCGTGTACTCAAAAGAACGGATCCCCCTCACTGCCATGCTTGCCCCAAAGAGGCTGACCAATTCAGGAGACAGTGCTGCAAAAGGGTACCAACCGCGTGTCTGTTAACATCCGTTTTGTGCACCAGAAGTGGAAAGATGTCAGATGGCCAGATGAGGAGACCTTGTTGTGCATTCTCTGTACAATCTTCTATAAAATTTAGTACCTCGCCATAGTATTGGTGTCATTTAGAAATTTCACTTGAGCTTCTACAGAACTTTTCTCTTTGCTAACTCTACGTAAATTATAGCAATCAATAAGAGCAAATAGATATCTGTTACTCACAGTCTTGACTTACAATTCAAGATCTCCCACTGTCCTACAACTTTTCCATGGTTAGGTTATCCACAAATAGTAAATTTAACCTATTGTACTGCTAAGCAGCTCATCTCACATGATGTTTTCGGGGACAAACTCAACACTCAGTTAATTTAAACAGTCCCATAATTGAAGAGCATCGCACTCGTTCGTCTTGTATGATTATAGATTTGTTTATTAACAAGAGAGAGTGGTTTAGATTTCCCCTTGGCCTATAACTTGTTTTTATGGTGTTTCATGATACCACAACTGACGAGCTTTAAGATCAAGACCACAACCTTCTAGGGAACTACGATCTGGTGAACGATTGTTTCTATATACTGATGGGCATGTTGCAAACCTTCAAGAGTCACCAGATCAATCATGTCGTCATATTCAATAGCTCCCCACACCATCATTCCCTGAACTGGAGAGTTATGGGTGTCAAGAGCCGCTGCTGCCTGTCACCTTTCATCGGGTCGTCTTCGGACACGTTGGTGACGATCTGACTGCCACAAACAACAGCGAGACCCGTCCCTAAAGTCCAGAGAATACTACTGAATATCCCAGCTTACTCTGGCTTCAGGTCACGCAGTTCTTTGTGGCCTGTGGCATCGTCTCGGCGGTAAAGGACGCATGCAAATTGGACATCTCAGGCCAGCTTCCAGTAATCGCTTTCCATTGGTTCTTCGAGCCACTCAGTCTGTAATCTCTGCCTGGATTTCAGCTGTAGCCCCCCACCTTTTTTTGGGTTGGGGGTGGGGGGAAGGAGACCAGACAGCGAGGTCATCGGTCAAAATGGCTCTGAGCACTAAGGGACTTAACTTCTGAGGTCATCAGTCCCCTAGAACTTAGAACTACTTAAAACTAACTAACCTAAGGGCATCTCACACATCCATGCCCAAGGCAGGATTCAAACCTGCGACCATAAGTGTTGCGCGGTTCCATACTGTAGCGCCTAGAACCGCTCGGCCACTCCGGCTCTATTGTTCTTAGTTCATCTCATCACCACCTTTCTGCAGTAATTACGTTCAATGTCTGCAAGGCCTGTCAGTAAGATGCTCCCAGATCCCTCATGCCAGTGATTCGACTTTCCTCAAAGCTCAAAAGACGGGGATAAACTGCACGTACACACGTTCTGGGTAAAGTTCCACTAACACGCACAAAATTTTATACCATGGCCTTTTTCCTGCATAGGAAATCAAATACAAGTTACATCGCGTGTGGATGAAATTTTCCTCAAGACACTGTACAGGCATACATGTATACCAGTTTGGAAGCGTTCGGTCAAGATGCTCATGGTGAAATAGTTTTCTTCTCCGTCAATGTATTAGGGATGTCTCAAATAGAATAAACCTGCGATACAGAGGAAACCTGCGACAATCAGGGTGTTCAGTATCTATAACGGTTGTAACGTGAATGTGGGGCCGTCAGTAACTGAACAACATCCAAAGTACCGAAACATGATTCCTGAGGGAAGAAAATTAAGGAACTGCTAGATGGCGACCAGTTTGGTTTTAGGAAAAGTAAAGGCACCAGAGAGGCAGTTCTAGCGTTGGCCTGAATATGGAATCAAGACTTAGGAAAAATTAAGACATATTCGTAGGATTTTTCGACCAAAAAAGCGTTGGACAATATAAAATGGTGTAAGATGCTCGAAATACTGAGAAAAATAGGAGTAAGCTACAGGGAGAGACGGGTAAAATACAACAATGTGTGCGAGGACCAATAGGGAACATTAGAATGGAAGACTGAAAACAAGATGCTCGGATTAAAAATGGCGTAGGATAGGAATGCAGTCTTTCGCCCCTGCTGTTCAGTCTTCTTATCGAAGATCAGTGATGAAAATAAAAGATCAATAGAGGGATTAAAATTCTGGGTTACAGGATATAAATAAAAGATTTGCCTACAAGTGCTATCCTCAGTGAAATTGAATAATTACAGTTCGTGTTAAATGAAACGAATACTGTAATGAATACAAAATAGGGATTAAGAGTAAACCAAAAGAAACGAAAGTAACGAGAAGTAGCAGAAATGAGATTACCGACGAACGTAACATCAAAATTGGAGACCACGAAGTAGATGAAGTTCTTCTTCTTTGGAACCAAAATAACACATGACGACCGAAGGAAAGAGGACGTTAAAACTGACTAGCATAGGAAAAGAGGGTATTCCTAGCCAAAAGAAGTCTGTGAGTATCACATATAGGCCTTAAACTGAGGAAGAAATTTCTGAGAATTTATAAGGGGCTGTCGAATGAAAAAGAAGCAGATGGAAAAAAGTAAGAAAACAGTTATTGCAAATGTAATCGTCCTAACTGTTAATATATTTCACTGTGACACAAGACGGTCAATGCTTTCATAGAAAAATGTTTGCCGTTGCTTGCGGAACTATTGTAGTAGTAAGGCGTACACCTCTTCGTTCGAAGCAAACAGAGGGCCAAGTTTGCCTTTCTTGAAAGCTCCAAAAACACGTTAATAGCATGAGGAGATATTGTGTATGGAGGCTATGTAAAGAGTTTCCAGCAAATCGTCTGCCGCGTAGTCGAAACAGCCTTGAAAGTATGTGGGCCGCCCACATTCGCCGGCGTCTATTTGTCTCGGACGAAAAGGTGCATTCCTGGGTACAATCATGGTTTCGCAAGGAACGGCAAACATTTTTCCATGAAGGCATTCTCCATATTGTCGTACAGAACGATAAATTTATTAATAGTTATAGTCGTTACATTTGAAATAATAAACAGTTTATTTGCTTTTCATCCATATTTTTCGTTTTCACTTGAAAGCCCCTTATGCTTTTGGAGCACAAGATCACACGGTAGTGAAACATCGACTCATTTTTAATAACTTTACTCATATTTTCTCTGCAAATCATGGACTATTGAAAACCGGGAAAGGAGAGATTGATGTTACGAATTAGGTGTGCTGGTAAGTTAAAGGATGAGGGAGTAGAATCTTCGAAGAAAGGAGCTTATGGATAACGCTAACAAGAAGAAGGAACAGGATGATAGGACGTACAGCATGTTAAGGCATCAGGAAATAAATTCCACGGTTGTAGTGGGAGCTCTAGAGGGTGAAAATTACAGCAGAAGACAGAGATTGGAACACACCCAACAACTAATTGATGACGTTGTATTCGGGTGCTACTCTGAGATAAATAAGTTGGCATAGGAGAGGAATTTCTCCACTTCAAACCAATCACAAGAATGAAAAAAAAGGAAGGTAGAGAGCGTTGTGCTTTAGATACGGTAAGTGAAGAAGCGAATTTTATTAAAATTAAAACAAAAATAGAAGAAAGTGGGAATAAATGGAAAGGTCATATTGACGGAATGAACCAGAGAAGAGGAAACCTGATCTTTTATGAGAGTACAGACTCTAACAAGGACGACTTGTTGGAAACCAACGGTAAAATCGGAGTAACTTCGCAAATGAAAGCAATTTGCTTGCATCGTAAAGTGAATGCCGAACATGAAAGAAAATCGTTGGTGAGACTGTCCTGTGTGGGACAGCGTTTTCCGTGTTTGCTGCGAATACGCCGCGCCTGAGTGTGCAGTTTTTCCTTTAATTTGATTTACTAATTGCCTTCAGCTTTAGTGATTCAGCCAGGGAAGTGAATATATCCAACATAGGCATTTTAAATTACACTGGTAGAATTTAAGCTTCACGATAAAACTTGTAATATTGAAATGGAAGAGGATATTACAAAAACAATGAGGAATAAATTCACACGACCTATAGACAGTCCTCAATATACATTGAAGCGCCAAAGAAACTGGTATAGGCAAGCATATTCAATTACAGAGAGTTGTAAACAGGCAGAATACGGAGCTGTGGACGACAGCGCTTGCGCAAGACAAGTGCCTGACGCAGTTGTCAGATCGGTCACTGCTGATACAATGGTAGGTTATAAAGACTTGTGGGTTTGAACGTGATGTTATACCGGAGCACGAGCGGTGGGACACAACAGCTGAGTAGTAGTGATGACGTGGAGATTTTCCCGTACGACCATTTCATGAGTGTACCGCAAATATTAGGAATCCGCTAAAACGCCAAATCCCCGACATCGCTGCGGCAAGAACAGGACCAACGACGACTGAAGAGAACCGTTCAACTGACAGAAGCCCACTCGTGTACCCTTGATGACTGCACGACATGAGGCTTTACGCCTCGCCTGGTCCGGTCAACACTGACATTGGACTGTTGATGACTGGAAACATGTTGCCTGGTCGGACGTGTCTCGTTTCAAATTGTATCGAGCGGACGGACGCGAACAGGCATGGAGACGACCTCATGAATCCATGGACCCTGCATGTCAGCAGAGGACTATTCAAGCTGGTGGAGGCTCTGTAATGGTGTGAGGCGTGTGGAGCTGGAGTGGTTTGGTACCCCTGGTACGTCTAGATATAGCTCTGACGGGTGACACGTACGTATGTATTCTGTCTTATCATCTGCATCCATTCATGTCCATTGTGCATTCCAACAGACTTGGACAATTGCAGCAGGACAATGCAACACCCGACACGTCCAGAATTGCTACAGTATGGCTCTAGGAACTCTTTTCTTGGTTTAAACACATCCGCTGCACATCACATTCCACCGACATAAACATTATTGACCATATCTTGGATGTCTTGCAGCGTGTTGTTCAGAAGAGATCTCCACCCCCTCGTTACCTAACGTGTTTATCCCTTCAGGATTAATGTTATCAGCTCCCTCCAGCACTATTTCAGACATTAGTCGAGTCGAGGCCACGTCGTGTTAAGACACTTGTGCGTGCTCGCGAGGGACCTACACGATATTAGGCAGGTGTACCAGTTTCTTATACATCGCGTCTGCTTATGTTGATCATCTCAACTCCTGCGATGACTGCACCGAAGTCATCAAGACTGTCTCGCCAGTATTCCTCCTTTTCACCACCGATTTGTCAACGAAGTCTAAGTGTCACGACTATTCACTCTGAATTCTACGATGGCATGGTGAAAAGCGATGCTTGTTTATTTTTTGTATGAATAGCTTTTTATATAAAACCAATTTTATTAACATTCTGCATTTTTTCTTCGTGCCTTAATATTTACACATCAGCAAAGTAACACTTGCGTTGTACATATTTCTCCCAAAGAGAGACCCGCCACTGTGTAGGTGTTTAACTTTGCTGTCGGAGCCACAACCTCGCATCTGCTTTTACCCCTTCGTCACTATAAAGGTGAATTCCGAGACGGAGTTATCTAAGTTCTGGAAACAGACGAAAATGTAATGGCACCACAGGGGGCTGTATGGAGGATGACCGATTACAGTAAACCCAAGGCGTCGGATTGTTGCAGACGCCGCAGCGCTCGCGTGTAGTCTGGCGGTGTCGTTCTGAAGCAGAGTGTGCTCCAAGTGTGGACGAACGCTTCGCAGTCGAAACTCGAGTACAACACGCAGTTTCCCACACATTTGCATAGTTACATTACAAGCCGCCATGTTACATACTACAATTCGGAACCCCTTAGCGGCAGATGGCTGCAGTTATGTAGACACGAAGAATAAAGATATCGAATATTAACAACCTTTATTTTTTAAAAAAAGCTTTAAGATTTTTTACACACAAAATCCGGAGGCATTACTTTTCAGCCGTATATCGGCTTCTTGCAGAAACTGGGCAGCACTGACTGAGTCAGTCTTGAATAGATGCCGCTACAGATCTGTCACAGACGTACTTTTGGGAATTACTGCTGTTATGAAATTCGCGAGAAGCTTATGCTGTTGTCTTTCGTAACTCGAACACACTGGTATCACATGGTTGAGGATGGCAATCTCTGTTGGATGCTCTTCGCAGTACAGAGATGACTGAAGATGAAAGATAACATTAAATGAATTTTATCCATAGTGGATGCTGTTGAACTCCGCGACTGTTCCTTTATAGGGACTAGAAAAATTTCCGCTGCTAAACTGAAATATGGACGTGAAAATAATATCAAGTGTGCGGCTAAGTGAAAAACTGTCACTACAGCGTAATTATAATAATGATGCTTCATCTTGATGTAAGTAAAGATATATTTTCGGCATATGCTGCCTTGTCACTTACAATTGGCTCACTTGTATCTACTTAGTCACCAGCTATTTTTTTTTTTTTTTTTTTTTTTTTTTTTTTTTGTATCTATACAGTGTTCTCCAGCAGCCGACTCGGGTCGTCGAGCGGTTCTAGGCGCTACAGTCTGGAAGCGCGCGACCACTACGGTCGAGTCGAAGGTTCGAATCCTGCCTCTGCCTTAGGTTAGATAGGTTCAAGTAGTACTAAGTTCTAGGGGACTGATGACCGCAGCAGTTAAATCCCATAGTGCTCAGAGCCATTTGAACCATTTTTGATCTCCAGCAATATGGGTGTGGTGGCGGATACCTTGAGTACCTCTATCGGTTCTCCCTCCTCTTCCAGTCTCGTATTGTTCGTGGAAAGAAAGATTGTGATTTTATCCCCATGATCTCTTCGCGAGATATACGTAGGAGGGAGCAATATACTGTTTCACTCCTCGATGAAAGTACGTTCTCGAAACTTCAACAAAAGCCCCTACCGAGCTACTGAGCGTCTCTCCTGCAGAGTCTTGCACTGGAGTTTATCTAACATCTCCGTAACGCTTTCGCGATTACTAAATGATCCTGTAACGAAGCGCGCTGCTCTCCGTTGCACCTTCTCTATCTCTTCTATCAACCCTACCTGGTACGGAACCCACACTGGTGAGCAATATTCAAGCAGTGGGCGAACAAGTGTACTGTAACCTACTTCCTTTGTTTTCGGATTACATTTCCTTAGGAAATCTGCTTTACCGACGATCAACTTTACATGATCATTCCATTTTAAATCACTCCTAATGCGTACTCCCAGATAATTTATGCAATTATCCGCTTCCAGCTGCTGACCTGCTTTATTGTAGCTAAATGGTAAAGGATCTTTCTTTCTTTGCATCCGCATCACATTACACTTGTCTGCATTGAGATTCAATTGCCATTCTCTGCACCATGCGTCAATTCGCTGCAGATCCTCCTGCATTTCAGTACAATTTTCCATTGTGACAGCCTCTCGATACACCACAGCATCATCTGCAAAAAGCCTCAGTGAACTTCCGATGTCATCCACAAGGTCATTTATGTGTATTGTGAATAGCAACGATCCTATGACACTCCCCTGCGGCACACCTGAAATCACTCTTACTTCGGAAGACATCTCTCCAATAAGAATGATACGCTGCGCTCTGTTATGTGGGAACTCTTCAGTCCAATCACACAATTGGTCTGATAGTCCGTATGCTCTTACTTTGATCATTAAACGGCTGTGGGGAGCTGTGTCGAACGCCTTGTAGCACTGCTGTTGTATAACGTGAGAGCGGCTGTTGGGTGAGTGGTCGCGCGTCCCTTGGCGACGAACCGTCGCTGGGAATGAAGTGGGACGGTGGCTCTTAGCAAGACGTCACCGGCCGGTGCGGCGGGAGATGCGCAGATTAGGGCAGAGGCCGCTAAATCAAAACCCTACTGCCAGCGCCAGACTCCCTGCCGGAAGGGCGGCAAAGGGTAGGAAAGGGCGACCGAGGGCGCCCCTAAATGGGCGGCGCGCCCCATAACTCCCCTTTGTCTAGCTGCTCAGTTCGCGATGTCCTCTCGCATTATTCTTGTGGATTCATAAATATTTAAGCAACCCGTTCTGACACGCCGTCAGAAATTACTGCTCCGTGCGTAAATTCCGGATCGGACAGGCACGTGGCACTCGGCGGAGAAATTATGTCTGATCGAGCTTAGATAACCATCGTAAATGCGATGATGCGGTGCGATATCAAAATGTCAACCTTCTGCCGCTGATGAGCGACTTCTACTGGGAAAGGGTTTCTACGGAAGAGAAAGCAGCTGCGGCTGCGAAGGCGACAAACAGTTAATATTGTCCCTGTTGTGTTGGAACACTGCCGCTACAAAAAGGACAAGGGTCGAAGAGCATGAAAAAGAAGTACGAGGGGGTTTGAAAAGTCCTTGCGAAGTCCGAGAGATGGCGCCACCGGCGCATATCTAGGTCATGTTTAGTTAGTAGCATCTTTGGATAGAGCGCACACGAAGTTTCAGCCATATTAGTCTGTTTCTTTGTGTTTGGCATTCGTGTGAATCAAGGAAGTCTGGTGACTGTCAAAAAATGGACGAAAAAGAATTTCGTGTAGTGATTAAACATTACTTTATGAAAGGCAGAACGCCTCAGGAGCCTAAACAGAGGCTTGATACACATTACCGTGACTCTGCACCTTCGATTAGACCAGTTTATAAATGGTTTCAAAATTTTCGGAGTGGCCACATGGGCACAAGTGATGCTGAACGTTCTGGGCGCCCTGTGGAGGTTACGACTCCAGAAATAAAAGATAAAATCCATGATATGGTGATGGATGACAGAAGAGTTAAGGTGCGTGAATTGCTAGTGCGACCGATGACCTCGCAGTCAGGTCTCCTTCCCCAAAACAACCCAACCCCATTGCTAGTGTTGTGGGCATCTCGAATGAACGGGTACATAATATTTTGCATAAACATTTGGACATGAGAAAGCTATCCACAAGATGGGTTCCGCTATTGCTCACGCTCACGGTTGAGCAAAAACGAAATCTTGTGAAGTGTTGCAAGGGTGGTTTTCAGCTGTTCACGAAGAATCCGCAGGACTTTAAACGTTGTTTCGTCACTGTGGACGATACATGGATACATTACTATACTCCTGAGACCAAGAACAATCTAAAAAATGGGTTGCCAAGGGAGAATTTGCACCAAAAAAGGCGAAGACCATTCCTTCGGCCGGAAAGGTTATGGCGACTGTCTTTTGGGATTCGCAAGGGATAATCATCATCGACTATCTGGAAAAGCGTAAAACTATTACAGGTGCATATTATTCATCGTTATTGGACCATTTTAAAACCGAGATGCAAGAAAAACGCCGACGATTGGCCCACAAAAAAGTCCTTTTCCATCACGACAATGCACCAGCACACACCTCAGCAGTTGTGGTCGCAAAATTAATGGAAATAGGATTCCAACTCGTTCCACATCCCTCCTATTCTCCAGACTTGGCTCCCTAGGACTACTATTTGTTCCGTAATTTGAAGAAATGGCTGTTGGGACAAATATTTTATTCAAACGAGGAGGTGATTGTAGCAACTAATAGCTATTTTGCACACCTGGACAAATCGTATTATTCTGAAGCGATCAACAAATTAGAACAGCGTTGGACGAAGTGTATAAGTCTAAAAGGAGACTACGTCAAAAAATAGAAAATGTTTACCCCAAACAAGTAAGTAGTTTTTATTTTTGAACGGACTTTTCAAAGGCCCCTCGTAATAGGTGAGAAAGCAATGAGGAAGGGCTGTTGCTCAATTGTCCAACCATGCCCCCACCCCTGCGTGCCCATGTTATTCAACATGCACATTGCGCAATCAGTAAATAAAACCAAAAAGATGTATGGAAATGGAATTGAAGTTCAGAGAGAAGAAATGAAAGCTCTGAGGTTTCGTGAAGACTCAGTACTTGAAACATTATAGCAGGTGAAATGAAATATAACATATCGTGATGAAATTATAACCCTTCTTCTCATTAGACTTACAACTTTGTCCTTCATAGAAAGAAATTAAAATATTTTTCCCTTCTACTAAGACAGGTCATTTACCTTGCTCCCACTTACCAGCCCTGATGTACCCATGGTGGGATCACACCGCCCTGATAGAACAGCTGCATATGTGATCGCTGCTGGTTGACTTTTTTCAATAGACATTTGTACAGGGCGTCTTCGTTGATAATGTTCTATTAGGTGTTCCGCTTAACTCCATATGGAGCAAGTGCGGGGCTCATTTTCATACACAATGGCTCTGAGCACTATGCGACTTAACTTCTGAGGTTATCAGTCGTCTACAATTTACAACTAATTAAACCTAACTAACCTAAGGACAACACACACATCCATGCCCGAGGCAGGATCCGAACCTGCGACCGTAGCGGTCGCTCGGTTCCAGACTGTAGCGCCTAGAACCGCACGGTCACTACGGCCATTTTCATACACAAAATACGCCCTATGATCGCATACAATTACATAAGGTGGTATGTGAGTTTGTAATTCTACTTTAGCTATTCAGTTCTCCTGTGCTTACCATGTCAGTAATTTACTGAGCACATTCCTTCTCCGATACCGTAAACTGCCCGTATAAACTAAGCACTTGTCTGACCTTTTCTAGAGACACTTCGAACGGTAAATTACAAATTCTCACACATCCAAAGTCAAGACATCTACATGACTGCTCTGTAAACCACACTTAAGTGCCTGGCAGAGGGCTCATCGAGCAACCTTCACAATAATTCTCTATTATACCACCCTCGAAGAGCGTGCGGAAAAAAGAGCATCTACGTCTTCCCTTGCGAGCTCTGATTTCCCTTATTTTATTCAGATCATCGTTTCTCCCTATGTAGGTCGGCGTCAACAAAATATTTTCCCATTCGCAGGTGAAATGAAATTGAAATTTCGTGAGAAGATTCCGCCTCAACGAGAAATGCCTTTGTTTTAATGATCCCCACCCAAATGCTGCAGAATGTCCGTGACATTCTCTCTCTTATTTCGCGATAATACAAAACGTACTGCTCTTCTTTGAACATTTTCGATGCACTCCGTTAGTCATGTCTGGTAAGGATCCCAAACCGCGCAGCAGTGCTCCAAAAGAGGACGGACAAGCGTAGTGAAGGCAGTCGCTTTAGTCGATCTATTGTATTTTCTATGTATTTTGCCAATAAAATGCAGTCTTTGCTACGCCTTCCCCACAACATTTTCTAAGCGTTAGTTTGAATTCAAGTTGTTCGTAATTGTAATTCTTAGGTACTTAGTTCAATTTACGCTCTTTAGATTTGATTGATTTATCGTGTAACCGAAGTTTAACGGATTCCTTTTAGCACTCGTGTGGATGACCTCACACTCTTCACTATTTAGGGTCACTTGCCAATTTTCACTGCACACAGATACCTTCTCTGAATCGTTTTCCAATTCGTTTTGATCTTCTAATGACTTTACTAGAAGATAAACGACAGCATTATCTGCAAACGACCTAAGACGGCTGCTCAGGTCGTCTCCTAAATCGTTTATATAGATAAGGGACGTCAGAGAAGCCTATAACACTACTGTGGCGCACGCCAGAAATCACTTATGCTTTACTCGATGACTTTTCGTCAATTACTACGAACCGTTACCTCTCTGAGAGGTAAGCACGAATTCAGTTACATAACTAAGACGATATTCCATGAGCACGCAATTTGATTACAAGGCGCTTGTGAGGTACAGTGTCAAAAGCATTCTAGAAATATAGAATTACGGAATCAATTTGAAATCCCTTATCGATAGCACTCAACACTTCGTGTGAGCAAAGAGGTAGTTGTTTTTCACAAGAACGACGACTCGTATTCACTTTGTGTCAAAAGATCTTTTTCTTCGAGGTAATTAATAATGTTCGAACACAATATATGTTCCTAAATACTGCTGAATATCGAAATTAATGATATGGGCCTGCAATTTAGATGATTCCTCCCACACCCTATCTTGAATTTTGGTGTGACTTGTGCAACTTTTCAGTTTCTGGGTACGGATCTTTTGTCGAGCTAACAGTTGTATATGATTGTTGACTATGGAGTTATTGCATTAGCGTATTGTGAAATTGTAATTGGTATA
Source organism: Schistocerca gregaria (assembly GCF_023897955.1). NCBI lineage: Eukaryota > Metazoa > Arthropoda > Insecta > Orthoptera > Acrididae > Schistocerca > Schistocerca gregaria. The sequence continues at coordinate 44,237,583 of NC_064924.1, forward strand.
CAGTCTGGACCGGAAGACTTGATTTTATTAAGTGGTTTAAGTTGCTTCATTACTCCGAGGATATCTACTTCTACGTTACTTCACATACGACCAGAATCTTTTTGAATTTTCCCCCGGACTTCGAGACAAGGTTTCACTGTGGAAACTACTACAAGCACCTCTCGTTGAAGTCGGTACTAAATTTCGAGCTTCTGTAAAAGATCGCCAATCTTGGAAATTTTGCGTAGTTTAAATTTGGCATACTTTTCTCGTTGTTTCTGAAACAGTGTTCTGACCTGTTTTGTATACCAAGGGTGATCAGCTCTGTCGTTTGTTAATTTATTTGATACGAATCTCTCAATTGCTATCGATACTATTTCTTTCAATTCAAGCCACATCTGATCTATATCCATATAGTTAATTTCGAAGGAGGGGAGATTGTCACTTAGGGAGGCATCGAGCAAATTTTTATCTGCTTTGTTGAATATTTTTTCGTTAATTTTTGGAGGATTTGGGAGTTATGTTATTCAGTCTCGCTACAGCAACCGTATGTTAACTAATCCGTGTATCTGTTTTGATGCTCATTATTAGCTTAGGATTATTTGTTGCTATGATGTCCAGTGTGTTTTCACAAGTGGGCTCATGTACTAACTGCTCGAAATAATTTTCAGAGAATGCGTTTAGCGCAACATCGGATGATGTTGTCTGCGTGCCTCCGGATTTAAACATGTATTTTCGCCGACATATCAAAGATAAATAGAAGTCACTACCAACTATAATTGTACAAGTCATGTACGTGTTTGAAGTTAGACTAAAGTTTTTGTTTGAACCTTTCAGAAATTGTATCATCTGAGTTGGAAGGTTGGTGAGAATATCAAGTTATTATTTTATACCGGTTTCCAAGAATGACGTCCACGCATACTCTCTGACGGGGACTATCTACTTCAATTTCGGTACAAGATAAACGACTTCTAACAGCAACAAATACGTAACCGCCAGTTGTCTTTAGTTTATCCTTTCTGAGCACCTTTACGCCCTGCACAAAAATTTCGGTTGAACCAATGAGCTTCAGCCTGCTTTCAGTGCCTATAAGGATTTGAGCATCAATGCTTTCTATTAGCACTTGGAGCTCTGGTACTTTCCCAACACAGCTACGACAATTTATTACTGTTTTACCATGGGTTCCTAGGTCGACGTTCTTTCTGGCTTCGATCTACATCCTTTAAACTTAAGTCCTTTTGATGTTTCCAGGAGACCATATAGCCCAAAGCCTACCCAGATAACACCACACAGTCCCCGCTATCCATGTAGCCGCCTTTTGTATGTGATGGACCCCTGTCCTATTTAGAGGAACCTGAAGACCCACCACCCTATGGCGCAAGTCGAAAAATCTGCAATGTACACGGTCGCAGAACCGTCTGAGCCTCTGATTCAGACCCTCCACTCTATCCGCAGTCGGTCCTGTCGACTTTGCTGCAAATGGATAGCTCTGCCTTCATCTCGCAAGCAAGACTGGCAGCCTTCGCAACTTCCAGTAGCTACTCAAAACCAGAGGGTATCTCTTACGATCCAAAGTGACACGTATCATAGGTACCGATGTGAGCCGCCACCTGCTGTTGCCAGTAACCTGCGCACTTCATGAGATCCAGAAGGATTTGTTCCACGTCTGGATTGACACCACTTGTCATGTACAGGACTTTCTTCTCCTCCTTCACAGTGATGTCCCTAAGGGACCCGTGACCCGCTTTACATTGGAGCTCCAAACTATCAAAGAACTCGCCCTCTGTGACTGCCCAGGTCTTGCAGGCTGAGGTTCCCTCTGAAACAGGACAAGCGACCGCATCTGGTTGAGGGGCATTGTAAACCATAGACAGCACCTGAAACCTGTTTGTCAGTCTAACTGGGGACGCCTTACGTTAGGCCCCCTGGGAAGTCTTTCGCCACCTGCCATGACCCGAGGCGACGTCCATTCGACCACAGGTGAGGGAATAACATCAGTGTGAGCAGTAACTTGGCTGGCCACCGGTGCGCACCGATCGGCGGTCATGGGTCGTGCTAGTCGTGTGCTGTATCCTCACGGCCAGTCCACAACAATGATACCCATCCACTGCTGTCTCAGATTGTGTAACCGAAGCCAACACAGCCTGGAGCTGAGACAAAATGGACACAAACTCGGCTCGCATCCGCAGATGGCACCCACATGTCATGACCATAAAGAACTACACTACACAGACGAAGGACTATGATACTTCTTATGGGCACTGATGAAAGCTCAAGACTTATGTCTAACAAATTAGATTAGCACATGGATATACAAAAATTAAACTACCAAAGCACACGTGGAGATTAAATAATTCGCTCCTGATGAGTAACTTGTAATATATCATAAAATCGGTTTAATTTCCGACACAAACGAAAACGCTAGAACCGTGGCTATTAAATTGACACTTATAAATTCAAAAACTAAGCTATTAAAGCACACAGATGAAACTATATTATTCACCCTTGGCTAGGAACTCTTAAAACGTCAGCGAATCGGTTGCTCCCTTGTAGCTGCTCTCTTTTGGCCGGCGGCTGCTGGCTGACACGTGTATGTTACTGATATTACGCTGACAGAAGCACTGGTGTTTCTAAATATTTGCTGACTAACGTGTTTATTTACACATTTTGCATATCCATTATTCACAGTACTGCTAGTTTGAATGCCTAGCACTTTCTCAACAAGCACTTTACATCATTATCGATCCATTTCCGATTTGCGAGAGCGGTAGCCCTTTCGGTGCCCCATTCGTAATTAAATTCTAAGGTTTCTTTCCTCGAGAACGACATGTTACTTACAGTTAAGTTGGAACTTCAGTGCAGCAGGATTTACGACACGTCCTCACAGCTCTGCTTCGTCCAGGTTTCGAATCAATAGACACTCCACTGTGGAGTGAAAGTTCATTGTAATTCTGTCACAGGAAGAAAAGGACTTAGATCAGATGGACAGAATGGATAGTGTCTTGAAAATATGTTATGAAGTAAAACTCGACAAAAGTAAAACAATAGCAACTGATACTGGGCAAAGTAGGGAGCAGATATTTAGTAAAACGCAGACTGGCAGTTAGAGATGGGCGATCCACTCCTGTATTCATTCAAAGAACTAGGTCATTCTATTGAGGTGGTTATTCAGGCTTCTGACAGGTGGGCACAATAATGTAACTGCAAACTGTAGGTGAGCTACACTTTCCTGAAAATTCTCCCAATAAACCGAAGTCGACGATTTTGTTTCAGTACTTCCTACCTAACGTGCTCATTACATTGCATATGGCTTTGCAACGTGGCTGGACAGTGTATGAACAAGGCCATCTTCACACAGTTCGTCCATTTGACATATACTTTGTACTACGTACTTACGACAGTAAAACTGAGAGACTTACATCACATTTGCTTTAGTATCTCATGAAAATGCGTTTTCCGAGTTTCGGGTAGTTCCCGCAATAGACCAGAAACTGCTTAGTTATTTATTCCGCAAGAGTAAACGAACTGATTGAGAGCACAAGACAACAGAACTATGTTATGATTACTAGACAACTGTAGTCCCTACACAGAATTTTTCTTCTTATTATTATTATTATTATTGTTATTAGTGGTAGTGGTCAGGCACAAAACACTGGCACCCTAAAGTCATCCAGTATCAACAATTCCAAAATTGCGGAGTGCAGCAATCAAGTGATTTAGAAACAGTATGCGTAAGTATACCGCACACAGTTTATTTTGGTTGACTCTGAATGCAGGCGAAGGGTGTGAGTGAAATAACTCGCGTTATGGATAGGAATGCAGCGAAAGAAGCAGGTTTCGTAACGTCTGCTCTCAGTGTGGATAGCTGACTTTGCTTTTCTAAGCAGGAGCTGTTGACAGCACTGGCAGTGCACAGATAATTGCTTATCTCTCCACAAAAAAGTTTTTAGTAATAACCGGTACCAACTGTGTCTTTAGTTTCTGTTTTAATAAAACGCTTACAAAAATAAATATAATACATTTTTCGACAGTTTAAAAATGAAAGTATTCAAAGAAAATTCTTTTTCATATACTTCAATTGGGCGCTGATGATGATGATGATGATGATGATGATGATGATGAGGGAGGAGGGCTAATATCTGATTGCAGTCAGGAATAATTGTCTTGGAAATGTTGGAAACCACTGATATAAATGAAGCATTTGTGCGATGGGTATTCATAAGCAATACAACACACTTTTTTTCTGAAAGCAAGTTGGTTTTCTTCAAGATTCCAATACACCATTATCCCCCACTCTTTTGGCTTCAAAGCCCTATTTTTCAACGTTTTCTCCTTTCAAAGCGACTTCCTTCCCCACCTTACTGGGAGGGCACGTATGTCTGCATGATGCCAATCCCCTGGTCGGAATAAACGCCTTGCTGCATCAGTAACTTCATCATCCATGTACTTTTTCTCGCAGATTGCGTCATTCATTGGACCAGACAGATGGAAGCCGCAAGGTGTAGGGAGGATGACGAACAACACTGCAATGACGTTTTGTGGGTTCCTCTCGGGTTCGTAGACTTGTGTGAGGCTTTGCGTTCTCATGGAGGAGAAGTTCGTTTGTATTTTAGTGGTGAACACGCTGAAGGCGTTTCTTCAGTTTCCTGAGAGTTGATCGTTGCAATGTGAGGGAGCAGGTAAAACAGAATAATTCCTTCAGAGTCTCAGAAGACCGTCGCCGTGAATTCTCCGGCTGAGGGTGCTGGTTTGAACTTTTTGTTGGGAGGAGTTTTGGTATGGCGCCACTCCACGAATTGCAGTTTTCTTTCTGGTTCGAAATAATGAACCCATGTTTCGTCGTCTGTGATCATATTCGACAAAAAACTGTCACGATGAGTCTTGTAAAGCGTTAGCAACTCCATACAGATTGTTCTTCGTTGCTCTTGAGGGTCTTTTGTTAGGCGGCGAAGAATCTAGTGGGCATACACCTTAGCGTACCCCAACTGGTTTTCGAGTGTGTCAGCACTACCAAAAGAGACGCCCACTTGAGCAGCGAGGTGTTTGACTCTGATACATCGATCACCTCGAATCAGTGTGTCCGCACGTTCCAACAATGCAGGAGTGACGGCCCGCGCGGCAGGCTGGAAATCAGTGAGGTTTACGCGACATTGTTGGCGATGATAACAGTTGCCTCGCCCAACGACTCACCCTGATTTTGTTCACTGCTACGTTTCCGTAGTTATTCTACAAGCGCAAATGAATATCTGCGATGCTCTGATTTTCACCCAAAAGAAACTCAATGACAACAGTGATTCTTCAACTTCTCCCGCCGTGTTTCTTGCTCGAACAGTCCACGGGTGTACTGCCGGTCCATAGCGTCCAACGGACACAGTCTCCGTAGATATTCTACAAGTGCCCGTTGGACACTATGGACCGGCAGTACAGCCGTGGACTGTTCAATCAGTGACAATTGTTTGCTAAGAACGCACCTCCGCTACAGACGTCATTTTGTAGGCTACGTATACTGCCGCCATATATTGGAACTTCATGAAACTGTAGGGTCTAAAGAGGGAATATTTCACGACGTCCCACATCAAATTCTGCATTTTTTCAACCGAAACTGTCCGACAAAAAAAAAATCCATAATTGCATTGCATTAATGAATGTTTATATAATTTACTGCTATGAGCGGTTTTCTGTAATAATACCCCTGTGAGCTCTGTTATTATTCTTATTTAGTCTTAACGGAACCAACGGGAGCGATACGTAGGGGATTCTTCACTTCTTGTTGAAACATTGTAAGGCGGCCTTCGGGGAGTAATTGTCGTCTGTGTTTCAGAGGGCAAATGCGCTTCCTGTATTTGGCCATAAACACGGTGGCCACGTATCAAAACGTAAACGTCCGTCGTTATCTTCGGCACAGTGCCGCAAGCTTCCAGTGGGTGCTCCGAAGCCAATCGGGGACCCTTACACCATTGTAACACGTGTCACTCTAAATCATACACCCCTGCGCCCTCGCGAAACAGTCATTTAAAGGGTTCACTGACGCCGATAGGGGACATTTGTTGAACTTGGAGCAAATAATTGGGGCCACCCGTGAGAGCATCGGGCCTATTAATCCCCAATAAAGCCTCCGATACGGGCCGCGCCGGAAACTGGAGAGGATGCGGCCCTACCGGCGTATTTGTGGGGAGCGCTGCTGTCTCTTTCTCTCTCTCTCGTTTCCCCCAGCGCCGCCCACGTTCGGCCACATTTCGCCCGAGGGGTGCAGGTCGGACATCCGAGACGAGTTATAAAAGCCGCAGCCGCCGCCGGTTGACGTTAAACATAAGCGCGCGCTCAATGCTAATCGGCTATTGAAAGTGGCGGGGGAAGAGGGGGATGTGGGAGTGACGCGCCCCTGGCTGCAGCCGCGAGATTTAAATCATTTTTTCGGTGGGAAACGGCGACAATGGGGCGGACACCCCGCGGTGCGACACAACTCCCTGCTGGAGCGTGCTGGGGGCGGCTGCAGTAGACTGTCTCCCCGGCGGCGTTCACGGAGGGGAGGGAAGTACTCGTATGTACACACACGGCTCCAGGTGCAGGCGCGGCAGAAAGCTCTCTTGTTACGTCGCTCGTTGCGATACCATTCAGCGCACACACGAGGGAAGTGCTAAGAGTTCTCCTAGGTCCCACCCAGAGACGGCGTGAATGTGGCCAAACTGCCGTGAAATGTGGAAAGCACGCTTCCTCATATGCAGCACAAGCTGGTCTTTCACTTGTCTGTTTGCGGCGATAGCGTAAACAACCAAGGAATCAATGTAGGTTCTGCGCTGGTCTTAAACTACATAAACGATTTCGGTTACACGACGAATCACACAAATTTATGGGTTGTTGATTCACATAAACAACAAGAGAATCAATTACGAAAAATTCATATCGGTACCATCACGTAGAAACTGTTGTTGGGAAGGCGAACCAAATACTGACTTTTATTGGCAGAACGCTTGAAAGACGCACCAGATCTACTAATGAGTCTGACCGCACCACACTTACCGGGCCTCTTCTCCAGTACTACTGTGCGGCATGGAATCCTTGCCAAATACTATTGCCGGAAGACATCGAAAAAGCCCATAGAGGACCAGTTCATTCTGTACTGTTACTAAATAGGGGAGACAATGACACGGGTATGTCAAGCGATTTGGGGTGATAAATAATGCATTTTGTTGTGACTAGACTTTTTCACGAAAATTTGCCAAAAGATTGAATGGAGTGTCACCTACATGGGGAGAAATGAGAATTGTAATAACATAAGAGAAACGAGAGCTCGCACGGAAAGATTTAGGAATTCAAACTTCCTGGCAGATGAAAACTGTGTGCCGGACCGAGACTCGAATTCGGGACCTTTGCCTTTCACGGGCAAGTGCTTTACCATCTGAGCTATCCAACTACGACTGACTCCCCGTCCTCAATTCTGTAAATACCTCGTCTCCTACCTTCCAAACTCTACAGAAGCTCTCCCGTAAAGTATGGAAGGTAGGAGACGAGGTACTGGCAGAAGCAAATCTGTGAGGACGGGGAGTTAGTCGTGGTTAGATAGCTCAGATGGTAGAGCACTTGCCCGTGAAAGTCAAAGGTCCAGAATTCGAGTGTCGGTCCGGCACACAGTTTTAATCTGCCAGGAAATTTCATACCAGCGCACATTTCGCTGCAGAGCGAAAATCTCATTCTGGATTTAGGTGTTCATTTTCCACACAAACCTATCGAAAGTCGACCGGCAGATTTTAAGTAATAAAAGTACAAATCGTTTTAAGTAACAAATCTTACATTTGTCAGTAGAATCAAAAACGAATACATTTGTTTTGTACAGAACACATTTCAATTCAGAAAGATGCGAAGGTATTCTGATACCACAGAAATATGCTGCCCGCCTCATCACAGCAAAAAATAATGAGACAGATTATATAGGGAAGAAATTGGAAATTTCTTGTAAGTTCCTATGGGACCAAACTGCTGAGGACATCGGTCCCTAGGCTTACACACTAGTTAATCCAACTTAAACTAACTTACGCTAAAGACAACACGCCCGAGAGACGAGTCGAACCTCCCACGGGGGGAGCCGTGAGAACCGCGGCAAGACGCCCGAGACCGCCCGGCAATATATAGGCTGATTCAGCTGCCCTACCGATGTCACTGTGTGCAACCCACAATGTAATACCTAGTCTTCAAAAACCACTCATGAGTTTTTCATATCATCTCGGACACTACGAGCAGAAAAAAATTAACATGACCCTTTATGAAAAATTTAATGTAGTTACACACTGTATCGCCAAAGAAACTAGTATAGGCATGCGTATTCAAATACAAAGACATCTAAAAACAGGTGGAATACGACGCAGCGGTCGGCAACGCCTATATAAGGCGGCAGTTGTCTGGCGCAGTTGCTGGGTCGGTTACTGCGGCTACAGTTACAGGTTATCAAACTTGTTGAGTAAGTCTGAACGTCGTGTTACAGTTGGTGCACGAGCGATTAGACACAGCGTATCCGAGGCAGCGATTAAGTGGGGATTTTCCAGTACGACCATTTCACGTTCGTACCGTGAATATCATATCAGGAATCCAGTAAAACATCAGATCTCCGACATCGCTGCAGCCGGAAAAAGATCCTGAACGAATGGGACCAACGACGACTTAAGAGAACCGTTCAACGTGACGGAAGTCCAGCCCTTCCACAAATTGCTGAGCCATCAACAAACGTCAGCGTGCGAACCATTCAACAAAACATGATCGATATGGGCTTTCGGAGCCGAAGGCTCACTCTTGTACCCACAATGACTGCACGACACACAGCTTTACACCTCACCTGGGCCCGTTAACACCGACACTGGACTGTGGACGACTGGAAACATCTTGCCTGGTCGGACGAGTCCCGTTTCAAATTATATCGAGAGGATGGACGTGTACGGGTATGGAGACAGCCCCATGAATCCATGGACACTGCATGTCAGCAGGGGTCTGTTCAAGCTGCACAGCAAACTCTACAAACATGAACATTATTGAGCATATCTGGGATGCCTTGCAAAGTGCTGTTCAGAAGAGACCTCCACCCCCTCGCACTCTTATGGATTTATGGATAGCCCTGCAGGATTCCCTCCAGCACCACTTCACACTTTAGTCGAGTCAATGCCACACAATATCAGGCAGGTGTACCACTTTCTTTGGCTCTTCAGTGTATTTTGTACTAAAATACCTTTTCGATAAAGGTCGTAGTTTTTGAGTTGTTAAAGAAACACATACAAAAATGACCTTCCAATGCACCCCCACTCTCATTCTCAGCCCCTACCGGTCAGGTTTTCTAGTATGTTGTTCATGGCACTCCCTCCTACTACTGTTCAAAAATTTGCAACTCCGAGGATTGTTTTCCATATTCCACCTTTCTTGGTTTCTACTGACTGGCCTTATCATACTACCGGTTAAATCGAGTACTTACAAATTGTAAAACTGACGTACCTGAACATTTTACCTAAAATTTTGTGAGTTATAACAGCATAAAATGAACACTTACATAGTTTTACTCGTCAGGTTTTCTGACTACGTAACGTCTGTGCTTGTAATGGTTACATTTGGATCGAATTGTCGACATAATTAGTTTTAGCTTAACGTTTACAGCCGGCTGTTGTGACCGAGCAGTTCTAGGCGCTTCAGTCCGGAACCGCGCTGCTGCTACAGTCGCAGGTTCGAATGCTGCCTCGAGCATGGATGTGTGTGATGTCCTTAGGTTAGGTTTAAGTAGTTCTAAGTTCTAGGGAATTGATGACCTCAGATGTTAAGTCCCATAGTGCTCAGAGCCATTTAACGTTTACAAAAGTCATTTTTCTTTCATTATCCTCACGGGTACGTTTAAATTAATATTGTTAATGAAATAGTCGACTATGTTGCTGGCGTAATAGCCCAATCAATAAGGACCAAGAAAGATAAAATAGCGGAATAGTTTTTGTGGTCGTAAATTACTGTACAGCGGTAGGAGGGAGAGCCACGAACAATCCTGATTGGTGAGGGATGAGGGTGGGGGGTACAGGTGCTTCTGGAGAAACGTTTTGCACGTTTTCCTTGAATGACTCGAATACCGTTATCTCCAGCGAAAACATATTCCAGTAGTAAATTTAAATAGTTTCAATTTCCTACAGAAATGTGTTGTTCATTTTTTCTCTAGGGCTAATAGTTTCCGACAGAATATGAAAATCTCACGCAAGGCTTTTGAAGGCCAGATAGGGGTTGCGTAAAACGACATCGGTAGGGGCAGCTGAATAGCCTTGGATAATTTATTACGAAACGTCCTAGGTGCCACAACACGAAATTGACTGGTTCTCAGTGCCAATAAGAAACTTTTTCTTCCAAGTGCGATTAATACAGAGGCACTAGTTTTACTTGTGATAATACGAATACAGTAGTAATATTTTAACTAGTGGAACTATAGTCAAGAAAAACCATTTCTCATTTATTTTACATTTTTATACGAGAATAAAGATATTGAATTTGTAAAAAAATCTGTCTCCAATACTGGCTTCTGTTTCTTAAACAACTCGACTGTTAGGATCGGATGCCACAAAGTTTACTGCAAAATTCTCTGTGCTGTTGAAGAAATGGCAATACCGTCACCAGATCTTTCTGTTTAGTTGCTGATAAGCATTGTTGGTCTTTCAGATGTGCGGCATGGCCTACATCTGTCATGCTCACCTCTCTTTTGAATACATTCATATTTTTCCAGTCTTCTGCTTCAGAGCAAGAATTTTTACTACCTCTTTGAGATGTATGAGTATGACAAACGTTGTTGGAGATCTTACATGGCCTGAAATGATAACAATGTCTCATCAGCATCTTTAAATTTAAATAAGTCAGTTGCATGCATTGGAATCACATTGGAGGGGTTCAATGCTTTAGGTGACGCAATTACTGATGTAATCACAGTGGGGCACAAAGGCCATGCCCCTCTATAATGAATGTCTGAAATATTTTCTCCGTGATTTCACAGTTGGAACAAATCTATTTGTATGCAACATAGTGCTTTTGAAAGAAGATGACAGAACGTTTTTCATTCCCACTTCTCAATTAGTCTGAAAGTGGTTTTATGAACCTTCTGCCGCACACTTGTAGCGAAAAATTACTAAAATTTAGTTATGTGCTGAGATAAAACTCTTAGGTTCAATCAGGTGAACCCCAATAACTACAAATATCATTCGAAAATAATGCTTCCTTTTTTTTTCCTTTTTCTTTTGAGCTTGAGTGTTCCAGCTACATTCGGTTGCTGCAGTACTAATTATTGAACATTGCCATTATCCTGTTGGTTTAGTTGTCTAGTGACAAAGAAGCAACAGGGAAGTGTTTCAGAATGGCGTGTGACATCGCGGTTCAGTTAATGAAGACGTGCCGTTTAATTCCTCGCAAATGATGCCACTTCCATCGACGCTTGCTAAAGGCATACCGAGACGCTGCAGTGGACGTGAGGCGTTCAGTCCTCGATTTCAGTAATAGAGAAAAGTGTGTGCACGACAAGCCATGTCCATTTGATCCTGCTCAGCTATCATCCTTCATAATAAACAGCATAACCTCTCAACTCATCCGTGAATAGGCTTACTAAGATCAAGGCATTGCAAGCACAGCTAAATGCCAGCTGTAATCTCTTAGACAAGATGTTACGCAATCTCACTGATGGCAAAAGTATATGCGAGATGGGTCTCCCAGAGACCTGTCTGCAGCTTGTGATCTAGTGGCTAGGGTTGCTACCTCTGGATCATGAGGTCCCGGGTTCGGGTTGGGGATTTTCTCTACCTGGGGACTGGGTGTTTGCGTATTGTCCTCATCATTTCATCATCATCATCATGATCATTCGTGACAGTGGTTAGACTGGACTGTGTACAAAAACTGGGCTGCGTAAAAACTGCGACTTTGTATGGGTGCTGATCAACCCGCAGTTCAGCATCCCACAAACCAAACAACATGATCATCTTCATTACCAGAGGCCAAGAAAATCATGGAACTGACATTCCCAGGGACATTCTGGACCTGTGAGGTGCTGAAAGTGACAATTTATTGAGCATCATCATGACAGAAGATGAGATGTGATGTCTTCACTATAAATAGAAATCCAAATGAGAATCTGTGAAGTGCGACAACCTGATTATCCGACAAAACATATGGTCCAGTCACGCTCATGTGACTACTGCCTAAATGTAAATTAGAAATTAACGTGTGGTAACCACACACAGACTACAGGTGCAGCAATAGCAGTGACGTGTATTTACTGCATGTCGTAAGGTAGGGGGGGGGGGGAGAGGGGGGGTTGGAGAACAAGTGCGGTCGTTGTCGTAAGGAAAAGAAGAAGAATAATGGGAAAAGGTTACGCAGAAATATTTTACGGAGTCATATAACGGAACGATTTGTCTGATGTCCGAAAGTGCATGATCATTTCCTTTTGGGTCAAAGATGAAGGATTTCCGAAACTTCTAATTCTGTAAACTGTTCGCGTGCATATCAAAATGGCGCCAACGAAAATCGGTGTCGAGTAAACTGCGGTGCATCACGGGCCGTAGGTGACAGGGGAGTCCGACAGTCGTGGAGATGTTTACGGGCGAACACACATGTAGCTGCTGAGCAACTGGCTACCAGCAGTGTCTGTTCAACGACTGCTCACCGGATGTTGGTTCATATGGGCTCCGCAACAGGCGCCTGTTTTGTACACTCATGCTCTCTGCCGGGGACGAAGGCTGGAACTTACACGTCAATACCACAACACAGTGGTAACAAATGGCCTTTTCAGATTATTCACGTTTTATGCTACATTGGAAAGATGACCTTTGCAGTATATAGCTCTGCAATAATCACCGGAAGGGCTCAGGCCGAGGAGAGAGCCTTATCTTCGTGGCGTCGCCTGGGTTATCTCGTCATTCTGGAACCTACAAAGGATCAACACAAGCATACAACTATCTTTGGGGACCATGTCCACCTCTACAAGCAATTTGGTTTTCCTTACGATGGCATCTACCAGCAGGACAGTGCAGTGTGTCACATAGACACATTGCAATGTACGTGAGTGATTAGGACTGGACTCCAGTGGCCACAAAACGCACCGGATCAGAATTCAATCGAGAGTCTTTTAGACTACATCGGGCCCTCGAGACTCCCCCGAGAGGCCTAATGTAGCTGGGCACCTCACGGGAGTCGGCATGACTCCACATCCCCATCGGTACGTTCCAGAACCTTTTTGACTCTGTTGCTGCACGTCTTGCGCCCCAAAAGACAGTTGTTTCGGCTTTTGACAGGTGTTCATATTAATGTAACTAGACAGTGTTGTTGTTGTTGTGGTCTTCAGTCCAGAGACTGGTTTGATGCAGCTCTCCATGCTACTCTACCATGTGCAAGCTTCTTCATCTCCCAGTACCTACTGCAGCCTCTGAAACTGCTTAGTGTACTCATCTCTTGGTCTCCATCTACGATTTTTACCCCCCACGCTGCCCTCCAATACTAAATTGGCGCTCCCTCGATGTCTCAGAACATGTCCTGCCGGCCGCGGTGGTCTAGCGGTTCTAGTCGCTCAGTCCGGAACCGCGCGACTACTACGGTCGCAGGTTCGGACCCTGCCTCGGGCAAGGATGTGAATGATGTCCTTAGGTTAGTTAGGTTTGAGTAGTTCTAAGTTCTAGGGGACTGATGACCACATATGTTAAGTCCCATAGTGCTCAGAGCCATTTTTTAGAACATGTTCTACCAACCGATTCCTTCTTCTAGTCATTTTGTGCCACAAGCGCCTCTTCTCCCCAATTCTATTCAATACCTCCTCATTAGTTATGTGATCTACCCATCTAATTTTCAGCATTCTTCTGTAGCACCACATTTCGAAAGCTTCTATTCTCTTCTTGTCCAAACTATTTATCGTCCACGTTTCACTTCCATACAAGGCTACTCTCTATACAAATCCTTTCAGAAACGACTTTCTGACTCTTAGATCTATACTCGATGTTAACAAATTTCTCTTCTTCAGAAACGCTTTCCTTGCCATTGCCAGTATACATTTTATATCCTCTCTACTTCGACCATCATCAGTTATTGTGGGCCTCAGATAGGAAAACTCCTTTACTACTTTAAGTGTCTTATTTCCTAATCTAATTCCCGACATAATTTGACTACATTCCATTATCCTTGTTTTACTTTTGTTGATGTTCATCTTATACCCTCCTTTCAAGACACTGACACTGTCAACCTCAAAGTTTTTATTTCTTCTCTGTGAATTTTAATACCTACTCCGAACTTTTCTTTTGTTTCCTTCACTGCTTGCTCAATATACAGATTGAATAACATCGGGAAGAGGCTACAACCCTGTCTCACTCCCTTCCCAACCACTGCTTCCCTTTCATACCCCTCGACTCTTATAACTGCCATCTGGTTTCTGTAAAAATTGTAAATAGCCTTTCGCTCCCTGTATTTTACCCCTGCCACCTTTAGAATTCGAAAGAGAGTATTCCAGTCAACATTGTCAAAAGCTTTCTCTAAGTCTACAAATGCTAGAAACGTATGTTTGCCTTTCCTCAATCTTTCTTCTAAGACAAGTCGTAAGGCCAGTATTGCCTCACGTGTTCCAGTATTTCTACGGAATCCAAACTGATCTTCCCAGAGGTCGGCTTCTACTAGTTTTTCCATTCGTCTGTAAAGAATTCGCGTTAGTATTTTGCAGCTGTGACTTATTAAACTGATAGTTCGGTAATTTTCACATCTGTCAACACCTGCTTTCTTTGGGATTGGCATTATAATATTCTTCTTGAAGTCTGAGGGTATTCCGCCTGTCTCATACATCTTGCTCACCGGATGGTAAAGTTTTATCAGGACTGGCTCTCCAAAGGCTGTCAGTTTTTCCAATGGAATGTTGTGTAGACAGTGTAGTAACTCAATAATCAGCAATCTTCAGGGCAAAATGGTGTTTATATTCTTCTGGCATAGACAGAATTTGGTTCTCTTGAATGTATTATGTCCTAAAGTAACAGTAATTTCATAACGCGACAGGACGTCAGTAACAACACTACCAGGCAGGAGAAGAAAAACTATGGGGCGATGACGCCAGCACTCACAATTAATTGCGAAAGTTGACTGAATTGTGCTCCCACACCCATTGCACAGTTTTCATCTAGCACCTTTAGGCTTTCCTTTCTTTGAACATAACAAATATGGATGAGACGACCAACATTTTCCAGACTCAGAATATTTCGTCAAAGATGTAAGATAGTTCCTATCTTTAGCTTGGTCAGCTTTTTACGAGCTCGGCATGCAACCTCTTGTTCGTCGTAAGCAAAAGTGCTTGGGTTGTGACTACATAGAAAACAGAGAGTACGTAGCTGCAGCCTTGCTCTATTCAACTGAGTTATGGTCCCTCTGTATGCGACACAGTTATGAAATATAATATGTATAAGATATATTTCCCATGCAGATAAATGGGAGGCATTAGTTCCGGAATGACGCTCGCATAAAAAGGAGTTAGATTTGATATTAATGCATTGCTTCCTTGACAGATAGATGCGGTGTTCTCCACGGTAAGACAGACTACTCCCTGAGCCATAGCTCCCTGTTAAACATTTATCTCCATTCAAGGCCAAATGGCACATGATTCTGATGTCAACGAACCGTTGAGACTCTTATCCCCCACTTTCTCATATCTGTTCTGTTTATTTGCTTTGTTTCTTTCTACCAGTTTGGTGATATTTTTCTGCTCCTTGCAGAAACGTTTATGCATGATTGCAACTGTACATCCAAAAAACATTCACCTCAAATGAAATGGAATGTAAAACAAAAGTAGAACATATTTCAGTTACGTTCCTCCCGAGTTACCAGGTCAGTACTGCAAGTACCTGTACGTCGGTCACATCCGTTTCTTTTACTTACACCGCCTGAAGCACTCCGTATGTGACAAACGCCACGTTGCATCTACCAATCTCATTGTTTGAGATGGATCTCATCTTGTACAAGTGGGAATGCATACCGTTTCCAATAACACCATACACACAGTGTTCTTGAAAATAATGTTTAGCTAGATAATTTATTTGTTGTAACGAAACAATGGAACCGAGTTCCATTATAGTGTGTATAGAAAAACAAACAGTGTCATTATGGACGTCAAAGGAAAACTTTTTATCTCTATACTGGGAACTTCTACACAGTGAGATTTCGCTAAATTAGTGCAAACTGCGGGAAGCGATCCCCTAGAGGATAAGAAGCAAAAAAAAAAGGTCATACTGACATTCGACCGGAAATGCTGACTATGTAGATTACAATGATCGACTGGCTGGTTGGTCGATTTGGGGGAAGGGAAAAAAGGAAGTCATCGGTCCCATAGGTTTACGGAAGGGAGGGGAAGGAAGCCGGCCGTGCCCTTTCAAAGAAACCATCCAGGCATTTAGGCATTTGCTGAAGCGATTTAGGGAAATCAAGGAAAACCTAAACCAGTATGACTGGACGATGGGTTTGAACCGACGTCCTAACGAATGTGAGTCCAGTGTTACAATGATTGAAATCACACATGAGAACACACAAGGAAAGTGGGAATGCTGTGTCGGTTCTAGTGTTGTAGCTCCACATTCAACAGGAAACTGAGGTGGAGCATCATCGTGTAGCAGCACAATTACCCTTTGTACGACCAAAGGCACGTCTTCCAGCAGGAGAGGCAACGCTTGTGGAAGGATGACCGGTACCACGAGGCGGGCGGCAGTAATCGCCGCCCACGCATTGAGGCTCAACCAACAGGGACGGCGCTCCTCCGTCATATCACGGGGATTCACCGCAGCCCACAGGTGAGTGTAGTGAACGTTGACGATACCCCCTCTCGCAAAGGTGGCCTTATCAGTGAATAGGATGGGTATCAGAGGTCCTATCACCATGGTGGGTTGTGCCACGGACCAGTGACAAAACCATAGGTAATAAGATCTGCAGGTATTGTAAGTGATGCAAATCGTGGTGATTGTCATGGAGAGTGTTCCACATCCCATTTGAGGAAACCTGGGTCACTCTAAAGATGTAGTAACTCTACCTTCAAATGGGTGCACCTTCCTTGGAAGACATTTCCATGCCATATGCGCATATGACCGTTTTTTTCCCCTTATTCTTGTAATGGTCGCTTCTTGGAGTTTGTCGCCTTTCACCAAGATCACTATGTGTAACTGATGACTATCACTTCGGTGCGGCTTTAAGATTAGTAGATTCAGGCTGTAACTAACGTAGTTATTACTCAAGTCAACCTAAACGAGGATTTATTGATTATTAGTAGAGAACTGAAAATTGAGACAATTGTTGGTAGGACTTACAGGATGCTGGAACAAATGAGATATGGTATTTTAAATGTAGAATTATACCGTGTACCTGCCAAACAATGTTGTAATAAGTGTGACTGCCCGCCCCCGGTAGCTGAGTGGTCAGCACGACAGAATGTCAATCCTAAGGGCCCGGGTTCGATTCCCGGCTGCGTCGGGGATTTTCTCCGCTCAAGTTCTGGGTGTTATGTTGGCCTACTCATCATCATTTCATCCCCATCGACGCGCAAGTCGCCGAAGTGGCGTCAAATCGAAAGACTTGCACCAGGCGAACGGTCTATCCGTCGGAAGGCCCTACTCACACGACATAAGCGTGACTTCATCTTCTGTGGCAACAATGTGAAACTAACACTAATATTTAGAGACAGGAAACGAAAATCAAAGTGTCTGGCACAGCTAGAACGGCGGTTGTCCATTCAAACAGGGTTACAGGAAACAAGGCCCTACCAACTGATTTGTTACAACCCCAGTTTATGGAATGGCAAGTAATAGTTGCCGGTAAAAAGTCAAAAACATTTCACACAAATTTCTTTTCAACAGACGCATAGATACCTGACTCATGTTAAACATATATGTGCACTGTGTGAAGTAGTAGGTCTCTATATGTGTGTCTGACTATTTCACAGCAACTACTCCAGTTTCACTAAAGGGTATTCGTCTATTTTAACCTACGACGCCTACTGAGCGTCGAAGTCAACATGTGCCTCCAATGTAAGATGATAAAGCAACAGTGCTGACACGATAAGTGGTTCGGCTGTAGTCACTGAAGGTAATTAATGATATAAATCCCATCACTGCATGAGTTTGACCAAATTTTCAGGTTAACGTGCATATGGGTCATACAGGATGACAGTAGCTTTGACCTGTGATTAAATGGAATGGTGCCATTAAGGGGATTTTGAACGCCCTATCCCGACAATGTTAAATTTAGTGACGTGGTTTCCGTGTATTTCAGGAACCACTGTAGCCATTGACATGAAACTTTTACAGGAAATTAAACTATATGTTCTCAGTCTACTGAACTACAATAATTGCATTTCAGCAACTTTTTGCTAAATAATTTTAATCATACGTAACTTTATGTTCTTTTTAGTTCAGTAGACTCAGGATACGTATGTTTGAGTATGCGGCATTGCGGTAATTGCACCATGAATCAGGTGGTGTAATGGTTTTTCATCAGTTCACGGTCTGTGGAAGATGGTAGCCCACATTGCCTCCTTCCATTTTCAACAAATCCTCAGTATTATTTCAAAGGGCCATCCCATAATACTGCTTTGGTTCATCAGTCATTTTGTCTATCAGCCTGCATATTATAAAAATTTTGTAATCAGAAAGTTTCTTGTCTCTCAAACTTTGTTTCAACTGGCTCAACTTGGTGCCCACCCTCTTTTGGACTTGACCAATACATACACGTAATTTAACTTTTATAACACAGCAATCCACAGCCTTCTACATAAAAAAATACAGATTTTATTAGATATTGAAGACATGCACGTAAAAATTTTGACATTTTTATCCTGTGTAGATTGTTGTTGTGGTCTTCAGTCCTGACACTGGTTTGATACAGCTCTCCATGTTACTCTATCCTGTGCAATCTTCTTCATCTCCCAGTACGTACTGCAGTCTACATCCTTCTGAATATGCTTAGTGTATTCATCTCTTGGTCTCCCTCTACGATTTTTACCCTTCACGCTGTCCCCAAATACTAAATTGGTGAGCCCTTGATGCCTCAGAACATGTCCTACCAACCGATCTCTTCTTCTAGTCAAGTTGTGCCACAAAATCCTCTACTCCCCAATCCTATTCAGTACCTCCTCATTAGTAATGTGATCTCATCTAATGTACAGCATTCTTCTGTAGCACCACATTTCGAAAGCTTCTATTCTCTTCTTCTCCAAACTACTTATCGTCCATGTTTCACTTCCATACATGGCTACACTCCATACTAATACTTTCAGAAACGACTTCCTGACACTTAAATCTATACTCGATGTTAACAAATTTCTCTTCTTCAGAAACGCTTTCCTTGCCATTGCCAGTCTACATTTTATATCCTCTCTACTTCGACCATCATCAGGTATTTTGCTCCCCAAATACCAAAACTCCTTTACTACTTTAAATGTCTCATTCCCTAATCTGATTCCCTCAGCATCACCCGACTTAATTCGACTATATTCCATTATCCTCGTTTTGCTTTCGTTGATGTTCATCTTATATCTTCCTTTAAAGACACTGTCTAATCCGTTCAACTGCTCTTCCAAGTCCTTTGCTGTCTCTGACAGAATTACAATGTCATCGACGAACCTTAAGTCTTCATTTCTTCTACATGGATTTTAATAACTACTCCGAATTTTTCTTTTGTTTCCTTTACTGCTTGCTCAATATACAGATTGAACAACATCGGGGAGAGATTACAACCCTGTCTCACTTCCTTCCCAACTACTGCTTCCCTTTCATACCCCTCGACTCTTATGACTGCCATCTGGTTTCTGTACAAACTGTAAATAGCCTTTCGCTTCCTGTATTTTACTCCTGCCACATTAAGAATTTGAAAGAGAGTATTCCAGACAACACTGTCAAAAGCTTGCTCTAAGTCTACAAATGCTAGAAACGTAGGTTTGTCTTTTCTTAATCTAGCTTTTAAAATAAGTCGTAGGGTCAGTATTGCCTCCCCGAGGTCGGCTTCTAGCAGTTTTTCCATTCGTCTGTAAAGAATTCGCTTTATTATTTTGCATCCGTGACTTATTAAACTGATAGTCCGGTAATTTTAACATCTGTCAACGACTTCTTTGTTTGGGGTTGGAATTATTATGTTCTTCTTGAAGTCTGAGAGTATTTCGCCTGTCTCATACATTTTGCTCTCCAGATGGTAGAGTTTTGTCAGGACTGGTTCTCCCAAGGCTGTCAGTAGTTCTAATGGAATGTTGTCTACTCCCGGGGCCTTGTTTCGACTTAGGTCTTTCACGCAGTATCATATCTCCCATTTCATGTTCATCTATATCCTCTTCCATTTTTATAACATTGCCCTCAAATACATCGCCCTAGTATAGACTGAAAGAACCAGAGGTTGTAAGAGTTTCAGGGAGAGCATAAGGGAACAATTGACAGGAATGGGGGAAAGAAATACAGTAGAAGAAGAATGGGTAGCTTTGAGGGATGAAGTAGCGAACGCAGCAGAGGATCAAGTAGGTAAAAAGACGAGGGCTAGTAGAAATCCTTGGGTAACAGAAGAAATATTGAATTTAATTGATGAAAGGAGAAAATATAAAAATGCAATAAATGAAGCAGGCAAAAAGGAATACAAACGTATCAAAAATGAGATCGACAGGAAGTGCAAAATGGCTAAGAACGGATGGCTAGAGGACAAATGTGAGGATGGAGAGGCTTATCTTACTAGGGGAAGAAAGATACTGCCTGCAGGAAAATAAAAGAGACCCTTGGAGATAAGAGATAAGCAAAGAAGGGAAAACAGAAAGGTGGAAGGAGTATATAGGGGGTCTATACAAGGGCGATGTACTTGAGGACAATATTAATATACAATACTGCGTGAAGAGTTTGACAGAGCACTGAAAGACTTGAGTCGAAACAAGGCCCCCGGAGTAGACAACATTCCATTGGAACTCTTGACGGCCTTGGGAGAGCCAGTCCTGACGAAACTCTACCATCTGGTGAGCAAGATGTATGAAACAGGTGAAATACCCTCCTTCATTTACTGCATTTTTATATTTTCTCCTTTCATCAATTACATTCAGTATTTCTTCTGTCACCCAAGGATTTATACTAGCCCTCGTCTTATTACCTACATGATCCTCTGCTGCCTTCACCACTTCATCCCTCAAAGCTACCCATTCTTCTTCTACAGTATTTCTTTCCGCCATTCTTTTCAATTGCTCCCTTATGCTCTCCCTGAAACTCTGTACTACCTCTGGTTTAATCAGTTTATCCAGGTCCCATCTCCTGAAATTTCCACCTTTTTGCAGTTTCTTCAGTTTTGATCTACAGTTCATAACCAGTAGATTGTGGTCAGAGTCCACAGCTGCCCCTGGAAATGTATTACAATTTAAAACCTGGTTTCTAAATCTCTGTCTTACCATTATATGATCTATCTGAAACCTGTCAGTATATCCAGGCTTCTTCCATATATACAACCTTCTTTTATGATTCTTGAACCAAGTGTTAGCTATGATTAAGTTGTGCTCTGTGCAAAATTCCATCAGGCGGCTTCCTCTTTCATTTCTTACCCTCAATCCATATTGACCTACTACGTTCCCTTCTCTTCCTTTTCCCACTATCGAATTCGAGTCACCCATGACTATAAAATCTTCGTCTCCCTTCACTATGTGAATAATTTCTTTTAGCACATCACACATTTCTTCAATTTCTTCATCATCTGTAGAGCTTGTTGGCATATATACTTGTACTACTGTCGTAGGCGTGGCTTCGTGTCTATCTTGGCCACAACAATGCGTCCGCTGTGTTGTTTGTAGCAGTTTACCATCATTCCTTTTGTTTTATGCATTATTAAACTTACTCCTGCGATACCCCCATTTGGCTTTATATTTATAACCCTGTATTTGCCTGACCAAAAGTCTTGTTCCTCCTGCCACCGAACTTCACTAATTCTCACTATATATAAATTTAACCTATCCATTTCCCTTTTTAAATTTTCCAACCTACCTGCCCGATTAATGGATCTGACATTCCACGCTCCGATCCGTAGAACGCCAGTTTTCTTTCTCCTGATAACGACGTCCTCTTGGGTAGTCCCCGCCCAGAGACTCGAATGGGGGACTATTTTACCTCCGGAATACTTTAGCCAAGAGGATGCCATCATAATTTATCCATACAGTAAAGCTGTATGCCCTCGGGAAAAATTACGGCCGTAGTTTCCCCTTGCTTTCAGCTGTTCGCAGTACCAGCACAGCAAAGCCGTTTTAGTTAGTGTTACAAGGCCAGATCAGTCAATCATCCAGACTGTTGCCCCTGCAACTACTGAAAAGGCTGCTGCCCCTCTTCAGGAACCACACGTTTGTCTGGCCTCTCAACAGATACCCCTCCGTTGTGGTTGCACCTACGGTATGGCTATCTGTTTCGCTGAGGCACGCAAGCCTCCCCACCAACGGCAATGTCCATGGTTCATGGGGGGAGACTGTGTAGATTATATTTAAAAAATTAAAATTCTATTCGGAAAATTACTAATTTTGTTATGAGATAAAACACCGAAAATGTGAAAAAAAATTCCGTTATAACTCCCCTTAAAAATATTAAGATTATACGACGTCATAAAACGATTTCTGGGTAATCTTTACCCATTATTATCTATCTTTTGCTTGCTCCTTTTTCTGCATCGGCGCATGGACGACACGGTTATTAACGGATCTAGCAATATTAATTAAAAAGGTCTCATCCTGTCGGCAACCTGATACTCCCCGGGACAGAATACGTGTACCACAACTGTCTGCGCGTAGTGTTGTCATGTGAAAGTGAACTAAACTTTTTAAATTGTTTGTGAATCATGTAACTCGCACGGTGGTTTTATACTGGCCCACTATTTATCTAGTAGGATGCGGGAAACCGCCTAAAAGCCATGTCCAGGCTTGCCGACACACCGACCCTTTTCGTTAATCTGCCGAGCGGATTCGACCCAGGGCCGACTATCCGAACAGATTAATGTTTTTCTATTATAAAATTTTTATTTTTATTTGAGCTGGTGCAAGGAGTTTCACCGAAGAGCTGTCTTAGTTTTTGTGCATCGGCTAGAAATCTGTGCCATGGTGTAATTCTCCCGTTGCTATGACTGGACGATTGCCAGGCGTATATGTGGCGAGACAGGGGCTCGATCTGATATAGAGTTTCAAGGCTGGGAATAATTTCTGGCGCGTGGGAGTCCACAAAGTCTTGGTGCTCGTATTTTGTAATTGACATATTGCATAGGAGATCTGGGCAGCATTGTGAACGAATCGGATAACGTCAACTTACGTATAGTAGAGTGAAAACGGCAGGGTAGTTGTTTATGCTCAGACAGTCACCATGTGGCACATGTGATATATCCATGCCAGTATTCTAGTGGAATTGCTAAGTGCTCTCTAGAGTTTTCACCTCTGCAGTTGTTTCATCTCAAGTGGTTTCTGTAGGGGGAGGGAGCGAGGGTATCCACAGCTTTTCATATAGTTTACTACCAGCTATAAGGAGAATGCTGGTCCAGATAGATAACACCAAACCGTTTAAAATACGGAATAACATGCACTATTTACACTCCTGTTTCCCCTTGCGTTATGAGCCCACTATGGTAACAGAAGAAAGAGTACACATGTTAATAGAAATATAATTGAGTTTGCCTTTTTTTATTATGAATACTTATTACTCATTTCGCGCAACGGAATTTTAATTGGTTTATTAATCAAACAATCTTCATCAGGTCACTTTACGCTTCACCACTGGTCTACAGCAGGAATGACTGTTACAGGTGTGTTATTATTATAATTATTTGATACTGAGGAGTCTATATGGGTATTGTTATTAACAGCATTTTTACAAGTGAATATTGCTTTCTTTTAATTAGTGAGTCAGATACAAATTAGTTGGAAGTAGTTTCGGTGGGCAGTGCTTCTTATCTCATTTCTTCCAATTATCGGGCCACTGGGAACTATCTAAAGCACTTAGATCAAACATATCTGATTATAATCTAACATTGTTTTGAAGGAGATAATAATAGTTTTCTCATTTTCGAGACAACATCCATTGCTCTAACGATGGAGGAAAAGTGAGTACCATTATTAACAACACAAGTAAGAAGACCACATGGTCATATACTACAGCAAAAGGCGAGACAAAAGAAGGGCAAAAAATTGCTGAAGGCCGAAAGATTTGTATTCTATTACAGTGTCCGTCCTGTTGAGAAGTACTACGCAGTATCGTATTTATCTCCCGACACGGGGCAAGCGACTTCCAATTAAAATGTCTTCCCTGTACGAGAATATATGTAATGGATGTATGAGTGCAGGCTGTAGACGCATGGTTGACGGCATATGGAAGTTCGGATCGTGTTCGGATAGCCTGATGGGAAGGCGACGGCTCGCAACAAGCGGGAAATCCTGTTTGGAGTCCCAGTCCGGCACTGTCGTCATTCCATTATACGGCTGATGGTTGCGAATACATTTTCGTGTATGAAAGAGTTTTCGCTGATAACAGAAAACATTTTTTTTTGTTTAGTGGTAATTTTTTGTTACACAGATTGCAGATAACATTGTAGAAGGCGATTTCCATCTATGTGTAAAAATATTATCCTTAATGGGCGAATTTCTCAGACGTGTACCCACCGATGTGTGTTGTAATTAGGTGGAGAGCTGACAAGGGCGATGCGATAGGAATCTGTTCCTCGTTTTGCCGCGCTAACGTGACAGCTGCGCCGCATTCAGGGAAAGCTGATCGGCCGAAGTGCAACGCGGACGGCCGCGGAAGCCGTGCGACAATAGCTCAGCGGCGTAACGAGCCACTACAGCTCTCCGAGGGACGCGGTTTGCGGGGCTTTTTCTGGGCAAACAGAAGTCTTGGCTGTGTTCGACAGGAGCCTAATCTGGGCGCCAGATCTGCGCGTTATACCCACAAATTCCGTGCAGCCGAGTGCGTGCGACCTCCCCTGCGCGTTGGCCGAGGTCAGCCACAGCGGGTCGCTGCGTCAGCTCGCCTCATTATCTTCCGGCCCGCCAGCAAGGCTGCGCTGACACACGTGCAAGCACGAGGAGGATGAATGGGAGACAGGCCTGCTGCTGGACAAAGCGAAGCGTAAACACGGCGGTAGAGGGAGCTAACTTCGTCACGTGACTACGTACGGTCGTATTCCAGTTGATACTACGAGGTGCATTCAACAAGTAATGCAGCAAATTTCTTTTTCTTCGACAGTATCGGTTGGAAAAATGCGGGAATTGTTGTGCGACGTCGTGGACTATTCCCGGCTCAGGCCCTACAGTGTCCTGAATTTCTTTCAGGTGACTCCGTGCGTTCCAGGAGCGCATCGCAGATACTGATATGCTCTTGCAGAATGTCTACGGAGACATGGCATTGAACAAAAGCACGCTGAGTCGTTGGGCGAGGCATCTGTCACCATCGCAACAAGGACGCGCAAACCTGACCAATCTCCCGCGTGCTAACCGGCCGCACACAGCTGTGGCTACTGCACTGTTGGAACACGCGGACATTCTCATTCTAGATTATCCACGGATTACAATCACCTTGCTACGCAAATGGACATCTCTGTGGGTAGTGCTGACACAATCGTCCACCAGTTGCAGTACTCGAAGGTGCGTGCCCGCCGGGATCCTTGCCGCCTAACGGAAGATCATAAAGAGCAACGAAGGACCATCTGTGCGGAGTTGCTTCCGCGTTAAAACACTGATCATGACAATCTTTTGTCGAATATCTTCATAGGCGATCGAACATGAGTTCATCACTTTAAACCGGAAACAAATAGGCATTCCATAGAGTGACGCTACGCCACCTCTCTTCCGCTGAAAAATTTCAATGCTGTACCCTCAGCCGGTAAAGTCATAGCGGCGGTCTTTTGGAACTGTGAACGGGTTATTCTCTTTGATATCCTCGCTCATGGTGTAACGATCAACTCTGAAATGTACTGTGTTACGCTAAGTAAATTGAAGAAAGGACTTCACCGTATTTGTCATCACAAAGGTGCAAACGAACTTTTCCTTCCGGAAGACAAGGGCACGTCTTACACAAGTCCGCGCACCTGAGAGGAGATAACAAAACGTCATTGGGCTGTTCTTCCTCATCCATCATGCAGCCAGTATCTCGCACCTTCCGACACCCATGTGTTTGGTCCAATGAAGGATGCTCTCCGCGGGAAGGAGAACGTGGCAGAGGCGTCTGCCGTCTTGCGGCTATAAAGGAGCGAACTAGCCATGAACGCAACACTTAGCCTGCAGATGACGACAAGGAAACTCGCCGAAATGTTGCAAAAACTGGACCGACGAGTCGGCCGGTGACTCAAGAATACTTCCTCTACGATCAGTTCACGGAGAATGAGAAAGATTGGTAGGCACTCATCCCTCAATAACTAATCTTGTACGAGGGTCGTTCAATAAGTAATGCCCTACACTCTTTTTCTCAGAACATACGTATTGTTAAGAGTCAGAATTTGGTGACAATATACATCAATATGTCTTGTATGTCTTGTCGATGTCCAATTTTTCTACGTAGTCTCAATCACGTTCTATGGCCGTACCCAAACGTTGTGGAAGAGCATGTATTCCCTGCTGGCAGAAGCTATTGTCCTGTAGAACTAGCCATGTTTTCACTGCATGACTGACGCTCTCGTCATCTTCAAAGTGTGTTCGCCATAGAGAATCTTTAAGCCGGCTCAAAGAGATGGAAGTCCGAGGGTGTCAGGTCTGGACTGTAGGGTGGGTGAGGCAATGATGTCCAACCCAATTTGGCGATGTGTTCAACGGTTTCTCAAACTTGTGAGTGGGCGTGTATTATCATGTTGGAGCAAGATTTCTGCTGGATTCTTGTCGGATCAAATACGTCAGAAACGGATGACGTATGCCTCTGAATTGATGGTTGACCCCCTTGGCATCACATCAACAAGACCTACGCCATCACAATCTCTGATGACTCTGACCATGACTTTCCCGGCAGAGGGAGTTGTCTTGAATTTCTTCTTTCGTGATGAATGAGGATAATGCCACTCCATGGACTGCCTTTTTTGTTTCCGGCGCATAGTGGAGCACCCAGCTTTCGACCCCCGTAACGATCTGTGACAGGAAGGCCTTACCGTCGTCTCAAAACTCTCCAACAATTCTGATGAAAGGGCCTTTCCTTGAATCTTGTGGTCCGCTATCAGCATTCGCAGAACCCATCGTGAGCACCTCTTTGAATATCCGAGAGCCTCGATCATTTCAGACGCACTTACAATGCTGACCGAGAACTGTTGAGCCAATTGTCGAGTTGTGACGCCCCAGTCGGCACGAATAATGGCATCCGGACGATTCAGCATGTCTGGAACAGTGGCTGTGACAGGACGTCCCGAGCGTGGCAGATCGTCGAGCTCTGTGTCTGCATTTCCTGAGGCTGTAACTTTCTTTGCCCATCGGCCAACTGTACTATCAACTGCAGCATTGCCATACATTGCACTTAAACGTTTATGGATGTCCATCGCGCGTTCTTTTTCTGCACACAAGAATTCAATAATAGCACGCTGCTTGTAACGTGAGTCGTATGTAGACGGCCCTGCCAGAACGGTTCGAAACTTCACTGGTGCACAGAGTAAACATCAAATGTGAAGCACCAACAAGGACGTTTGTCTATGTATATTAATGGCTTCTTAAAAAGAATTCGGGGTGTTAGTTATTGAACGTCCCTCGTAATTCTGAAGTTCAAGCAGCAAAAGAAACGTGGCTGTAACAATCAGCATGGGTTCTCTCCTGTGAAACAGTTCAACAGTTCAAGCTCGTCATTTTCACAGACGATACCTTTCAGATACTCTGCCTGACACAAAAAAAGACCGAGCGAGGTAATTAATAAATAAATAGAATACTGGACTCGCATACGGCAGGACGACGGTTCAAACTCGCGTCCCGCCATCCTGTTTTAGGTCTTCCGTGATTTCTCTAAATCGCTTGAGTCAAATGCAGGGATGGTTCCTTTGACAGGGCTCGGCCGAATTCCTTCCAAATCCGATGGGACCGATGACCTCTCTGTTTGGTCCCTTCCCCCATATCAACCAACCAACCAACAAAGGAAAGTGAAGCATCCAGGAAGGACTGGAGGAAAAGAAATGACAGTTCACGGGTACAGGATGTTATTTCAGTGATTACATAATCGAGTTAAATTTACAAAAAAATTGTTCAAGCACTGACTTATTATCTGAGGTCATCAGTCCCCTGGAGTTAGAACCACTTACACCTAACTAACCTAAGGACATCGCACACACCTATGCCTGAGACAGGATTCGAACCTGCGAACATAGCAGTAGTGCGGTCCGGACTGAAGCGCCTTGAACCGCTCGGCCACAGCGGCCGGCAGTTAAATTTACAAAGAGCTTTGGCTGTATGAGCCAACTTACTAGCATAACTGGACGCGTGCACTAATTTGTTTGGGAGGATTGTCATAAAGCCCCTGTATTTTCTCCTGAGACAGTGAAACTCAACCTTTCTAACTGGTCCTTGATATCCAGGATACTGGCTCTGGGTCGGGGTTGAAGTCCGCGCTGGTGCCACACATGTTTTGTCGTGGCTAATCTGGCGATCCTGCTGGTCTTGGAAGTATCTCATCATGACGCAGGCAGTCCATATAGACACTTGTCAAGTGTAGGTGAGAATCGCACTGTTGAAATATGACGTCACGACACTGAGATATGACACATTCTACAATCGCTACCACGTATGACCTGAAGTCAAACCCCATGGCTCGCCACAACATGAGGCCAGTAGCAGCACCACTGCGGCTCTCCAACATATAGGAAGACTGGGACCTATCCCCAGGTGACCGCCACACTCAACGAGAGTTGTCATCCCGGTTAGTGCAGAACTGCGATTCATCGCTGAACACGATGTAGCGCAGTTCGCCAATGGAGCGCTCCTTCCGATCCCGGCGCTACTCCGAACGTATCGAATAGTGCTTCCCTCGTCCGATTGCTGCCAATCCCCGAACGACGGTGCTGTTTGTGGGGCTCGTGTAGATGTGAAGGGGTGCTGCGCCATGTGCAGAATACAGCGATCCCCCCTTGTGATGATTAAGCGTGGTCCAACAAGATTATAATATTGAAAAATCGATTACAGGGAATGTAGAGTGTTGTACTCTTTTGTAGAGATTGTAAGATGAGACGAATATGGGAAGAGATGGAGGGCTGCATCAAGCCATCAGAGTGACTAATGACGTTAAAGAATTCCTGGGCCACAAATTCTCATGATGTAGCAGTTACGTCTCCGACAAAAAATTGTCGGAGAGAGAACAGTTTTTTTTTCACCACGCAGTAGTTCAGTGGGTCCGTGGGTGCAGGATAGAGTGACACTCTGTTAGCAATGGCTACGATTCCTTACACGAACTCGGATTAACGAACGACGGTAAAGCAAATCGATCGTATCCTTTTCAAAGGAAGCGGTCCGGAATTGACCTTAAGCGATTCAGGGCAATGACCTTTACTTTCGCGACGCATTTGGGCATGTCTGCCAGTTCAAAAATGGTTCAAATGGCTGTGAGCACTGTGCGACTTAACTTCTGAGCTCATCAGTCGCCTAGAGCTTAGAACTACTTAAACCTAACTAACCTAAGGACATCACACACAGCCAGGCCCAAGGCAGAATCCGAACCTGCGACCGTAGCGGTCGCTCGGCTCCCGAATGTAGCGCCTAGAACCGCACAGCCACTCCGACCGGCGCCAGTTCAAACAGGAAGTGTTGTGTCCTTAGCGTTTATGCGCCTTCCTATGTTTCAGGATCCACTGCATCACCACATAGTGCATTATTTATATTGTGAGACTGCCATCTGGACGGGATAAGAATCTTTAATTTAAGTTAAACGAAAGGAATTTGTCTCCTCTACAAGTGCAGAACACATGCATTGTACGTGACAGTGGTAACGCCGGTTTCTGCAACCCGGCGTGCAGCGCATCCTGTTATCTGACGTGAATGTGTAAGTAGGCTGTTCAGGTTTTTATATTGGTAAAGCCACGTAGCGCTCCGCATGAAAATCACTGGCTGTGCTGTGTGCAGTCTGTGCCTGGTTTTCATTGTTGTCTGCCATTGCAGTGTTGGGCAATTGGCTGTTAACAGCGCGTAGCGTTGCGCAGTAGGAGGTGAGCCGCCAGCAGTGGTGGATGTGGGGAGAGAAATGGCGGAGTTTTGAAATTTGTAACACTGGATGTCATGAACTGCTATGTATATTATGACTATTAAGGTAAATACATTGTTTGTTCTCTATTAAAATCTTTCATTTACTAACTATGCCTATCAGTAGTTAGTACCTTCAGTAGTTTGAATATTTTATTTTGCTGGCAGTAGTGGCGCTCGCTGTATTGCAGTAGTTCGAGTAACGAAGATCTTTGTGAGGTAAGTGATTTGTGAAAGGTACAGGTTAATGTTAGTCAGGGCCATTCTTTTGTAGGGATTTTTGAAAGTCAGATTGCGTTGCGCTAAAAATATTGTGTGTCAGTTTAAGCACAGTCATGTATAATTGTTCAAAGAGGACGTTTCAAATGCTGTCTGTGACGTTCGATGCAACCATTTCAGGAAAGTTTGGAAGAGAACTTGTAACTGAGACAAAATATCGGATGACTGGGACCTTATCGGCAAGCTGTAGTGGCATACAAAGATTACAGTCTGTAAAACAGCTTACCGAATACTATTCGTGTACCGAGATAAAAAGATATACACAAAATAGGAAGAGATGAAGAAGAGAAACTTGTTAACATCGAGTACATTTAAGTGTCAGGAAGTCGTTTCTGAAGTATTTGTATGGAGTGTGGCCATGTATGGAAGTGAAACATGGACGATAACTAGTTTGGACAAGAAGAGAATAGAAGCTTTCGAAATGTGGTGGTACAGAAGAACGTTGAAGATTAGGTGGGTAGATCACATAACAAATGAGGAGGTATTGAATAGGACTGGGGAGAAGAGAAGTTTGTGGCACAACTTGACTAGAAGAAGGGATCGTTTGATAGGACGT
Source organism: Schistocerca gregaria (assembly GCF_023897955.1). Classification (NCBI taxonomy): domain Eukaryota; kingdom Metazoa; phylum Arthropoda; class Insecta; order Orthoptera; family Acrididae; genus Schistocerca; species Schistocerca gregaria. The sequence goes on from NC_064924.1 coordinate 44,268,554, forward strand.
GTTCTGAGGCATCAAGGGATCACCAATTTAGTATTGGTGGGCAGCGTGGAGGGTCAAAATCGTAGAAGGAGACCAAGAGATGAATACACTAAGCAGATTCAGAAGGATGTAGGTTGCAGTAGTTACTGGAAGATGAAGCTTGCACAGGATAGAGTAGCATAGAGAGCTGCATCAAACCAGTCTCAGAAGTGAAGACCAGAACAACAACACAAAAAGATGGAGGATATCATACCAAGATTGGTGCCAAAGCAATAAAAATACAGAAAGAAAAGTTCAGTAATTTTTCGTTGTTGTACAAAATGTGTAGTTACAGAAAGATTAAATGGAAAATAATGCTCACAAGCTGGGGTTCTTTCTTTTCATGAGAGCGCAGCACATTCATCGTATCTGAATGCGACAATTCTTCCGGAACAGCTACGCCCAGCAATTAAGCAATTAAATAATCTTCAAAAGGAATGCGAACTAATAATTTTGAGAAGTGTTGTAATTATGATGATGGGCAAAACACTTAAGTAAGTAAAAACAGAAAAGGAACAATAATCAGCTTTTATTAAACTACAGCGATAATGTTATATGGAAGCGAGACTTGGATAAATAAAAAGAAATATGACGCCAAAATACAAGAAACAGAGACGAGATTCTTGGGGCGAGTGAAGTCAAAAAGCGATCTAATAAAAAAATGAAAATGTTCGGAATGAATTGAATTTACATGCTGTTAGCGAGGAAATAACTGAATGCGGATACAGGCCGGGACCAATTTATATATAGAATGAGGAATAAAAGCTACCCAAGTAATTTCTGAACTACAGCACAACAAAGAGAGACATAGATCAACCTATTAAATCCGGGACATAATCGTTACGAAGCAGAAAATGCCTAATGCCTGTTTGTATGGCGAATACGACGACAGCGGCAGTTCCTGAGGTCATAAGAAATAAAAGGAGAGCAATACAAGAAACGCAGATCTTGAAAACGTTCTGATAGTGCGCCTGCAGAGATTCTCTGCAGCTGCAGAACGTGCAGAAAGCCTGAACGCCGACCTTGCTGTACCCGGCGCGTGTTCTCGTCACGTCCCGATCCACGGCCAGAGGAGTGTAGGCAGCGCAGCAGACAACCTCAGCTGTATCTCGTGCGCACCATCTCGCCCGTGATGTTATCACCAACGATGTCTAACAAGCGGAGGAGCCTGTCGTTTCAATTCGCTATACAGCGGTAACGGCCCTAAGCGGCGATGCGCGGCAGGTGTTTAAAGGATCAGCCACGCTCTCTAGATGCATTATGCAAAGAAACACGGCGGAGGCTTTTCTACAGGGAGATCCAAATTTGATAGTAGGCCACTAGCTATGTTGCGGTCGGGAACCTTAAAAACAACTGTGGGCATTCGTTGACGTTGTATGATCAACAACAGGAATCCGATTTCTAACGGCTGCTACGCTTAGCGATTGTCCCAGCTGCGTGTATGTAATTTATTTGAAAACATGCTTATAGTCTAATATATTCCAATGCCATATTGTAAAACGAAAGTACGCCTTTATCAAGCACATATATTACTTTATGAATCTCAATTACATGCGTTGGAAGGGTGATTATAATTAAACTTTCAAACCGTTGTGGAAATAACACCATTCGTCAGAATGACGTCAAATTGCAATGGAATATTGTCGGACAAGGGGGAAAAAGTATGGCAGAAATAAATAGTGTGAAAATTGATCAGTATATGTGTCAGAATACGTAAATGAAAACACCTGTCAAGCGCATGGCAGAAAAAAAATAAATAAACGGTTACAAAATGTAGCAATATAAGGCATTATAATTTAATAGTGGTCAACTACAAATGATAAACGAATCATAGAACAATGCCTAAGGTGTACGTTTGACATTAAACAAACCCCACTACTTAGTGTACATGGGTGGTCAGGTGTGATACTCTAGTTACGTAATCCAATCCACCACGGCAAGGTCATATCACACCGGATGGAAAAAATCGGTTTTTAATTGTCCTGAGGCCAAAAACTGCATAAATATCGTCAATCGCATCGGTTTTTAATTGTCCTGAGGCCAAAAATCGAATAAAAAGCATCATTCATAATCAAATCGAATTATTAGGTTCCATGTGGCTGGCGCAAAATATGTTCGATATGCTGTCCACCGTTTTCAGCAACAATTTGAAATCGAGAAACATCATGTTCCTCAACTGATCGAAATGTTTCCGGAGTCACGTTCAGAATGTGTTGCGCAATGTGTGCCTTCAATGCAGCTAAGTCTGCAGCCGGAACAATGAACATATCTTTCAGATAGCCACATAGCCAGAATTGACACGGATTAAGATCAGGTGATAGACACGGCCAGGCTGTAGGGGAATGGCGGCTGATAATCCTAGCATTTCCGAAATAGTGCTTCAGCAGCTGCTTGAGTGCATTTGCAATGTGCGGAGGCGCACGATCTTGCATAAAAATGATCACATCCACACATCCACGCTGTTGGAGAGGTGGAATGACGTGGTTGCTTACCGTTGATGGTACAGGTAACGGGACCGGATGCACCAGCCTCTTCGAAAAAATATGGCGCTATGATAAATGATTCCGTGAAACCCCACCACACAGTGACCTTCGATTTGCGTGTGGACTTTCCGTTGCCCATATTCGACAGTTCTGTGTATTGACATATCCTTCCAGATGGAAGGGGACTTCGTCTGTCCACAAAATCTTTCACTGCCAATCATTGTCCACTTCCATGTGAGCAAGAAATTCTAAAGGAAAGGTTTCTCTTGCTGGCAGGTCAACAGGAAGCAGCTCGTTCACATGGGTGATTTTGAATGGTTAGCAAAGAAGGAAGTTTCGTAGGATTTTACGCACCCTGCTCACGTGTATTTCCAGTGTTCGGACAATTCTCCGTGCACTACACGTTTGCACACCACCACTCGTCTCCTCCTGCATTGCTTTGGCCACTACTCCCACAGACGTCGAATCAATTCGTTCCCGCCCTCTATCAGGTTGTCCACCGAAAGAACCCATCCTTTCGAATTTTCGAATCATTTTCTCCAGACCCATGGTAGTCATCGGATCAACGTCCTTTTTCAAGGCCTTCAGTGTCCGAAACTTCTGCAGAGCGACGTGTGCACATTCATCATTCTTGTAACACAGCTTTACAAGCAGAGCGCGATCCTGCATTGATACAGTCATGGCGAACGTCGCACATGGGAAAGGAGGAAAAGCCGTGTAGCCGGCGTGTTTATACCAACGTCAATGGGTCGTGCGCCTGACAGGTGTTTTCGTTTACGTATTCTGACACATACAGCTCCATCTATTGGTCAATTATCACACTATTGTTTTCTTCTGCCATACGCTCCCCCCCCCCCTTCTCCGATAATATTCTGTTGCAATTTGACGTCATTCTGACCAGTGGTGTTATTTCTACAGTGATTTGAAAGTTCAATTATAGTCACCATGTATATCTCGCATTTTTATTTGCATTCGTAGAATTTAAGGCAAAATGTATTTTGTATGAACTTATTATTTCTGGACCTAATGTAATTATCACCTTGCGATCAGTCCATGGAGGAATGACATGTTTGGTGAATTATACAGCAACCATCTATAAGGTGGTTTCGTCAGAAGCGTAGAGAAGTATTCACACTTAATAAATTGATTAAGTACACTCCTGGAAATGGAAAAAAGAACACATTGACACCGGTGTGTCAGACCCACCATACTTGCTCCGGACACTGCGAGAGGGCTGTACAAGCAATGATCACACTCACGGCACAGCGGACACACCGGGAACCGCGGTGTTGGCCGTCGCATGGCGCTAGCTGCGCAGCATTTGTGCACCGCCGCCGTCAGTGTCAGCCAGTTTGCCGTGGCATACGGAGCTCCATCGCAGTCTTTAACACTGGTAGCATGCCGCGACAGCGTGGACGTGAACCGTATGTGCAGTTGACGGACTTTGAGCGAGGGCGTATAGTGGGCATGCGGGAGGCCGGGTGGACGTACCGCCGAATTGCTCAACATGTGGGGCGTGAGGTCTCCACAGTACATCGATGTTGTCGCCAGTGGTCGGCGGAAGGTGCACGTGCCCGTCGACCTGGGACCGGACCGCAACGACGCACGGATGCACGCCAAGACCGTAGGATCCTACGCAGTGCCGTAGGGGACCGCACCGCCACTTACCAGCAAATTAGGGACACTGTTGCTCCTGGGGTATCGGCGAGGACCATTCGCAACCGTCTCCATGAAGCTGGGCTACGGTCCCGCACACCGTTAGGCCGTCTTCCGCTCACGCCCCAACATCGTGCAGCCCGCCTCCAGTGGTGTCGCGACAGGCGTGGATGGAGGGACGAATGGAGACGTGTCGTCTTCAGCGATGAGAGTCGGTTCTGCCTTGGTGCCAATGATGGTCGTATGCGTGTTTGGCGCCGTGCAGGTGAGCGCCACAATCAGTACTGCATACTACCGAGGCACACAGGGCCAACACCCTGGATCATGGTGTGGGGAGCGATCTCCTACACTGGCCGTACACCTCTGGTGATCGTCGAGGGGACACTGAATAGTGCACGGTACATCCAAACCGTCATCGAACCCATCGTTCTACCATTCCTAGACCGGCAAGGGAACTTTCTGTTCCAACAGGACAATGCACGTCCGCATGTATCCCGTGCCACCCAACGTGCTCTAGAAGGTGTAAGTCAACTACCCTGGCCAGCAAGATCTCCGGATCTGTCCCCCATTGAGCATGTTTGGGACTGGATGAAGCGTCGTCTCACGCGGTCTGCACGTCCAGCACGAACGCTGGTCCAACTGAGGCGCCAGGTGGAAATGGCATGGCAAGCCGTTCCACAGGACTACATCCAGCATCTCTACGATCGTCTCCATGGGAGAATAGCAGCCTGCATTGCTGCGAAAGGTGGATATACACTGTACTAGTGTCGACATTGTGCATGCTCTGTTGCCTGTGTCTATGTGCCTGTGGTTCTGTCAGTGTGATCATGTGATGCATCTGACCCCAGGAATGAGTCAATAAAGTTTCCCCTTCCTGGGACAATGAATTCACGGTGTTCTTATTTCAATTTCCAGGAGTGTATATAGTAACTTCTGTCTCAAAGCTGGTCGTAGGTTTTGTTCCGAAACTGAACAGCACAGAGACAGAAGTGATGACCATCATTTTGCAGGACAATGCTCAAGCACGTACAGTGCAAACTGTTACTGATTTGTTTGACTGATGGGGCTGCTAAGTGCTATACCACCTACTGCACTCCCCTGACTTAAGCCCTCATGACTTCAACTCGACTTATAAACACTTCACGGCATTCGCTTCAGAACTGGTACAAATTCGTCGGGCAATAGACCGCGCCGCTCAAACTGTCAAAACAACGGGCACTGCTAAGAGTATCCTACGACTTCGACATCGCTGGCAACGAATTATGCACAATGCTGATGACTACTTTGAAGGTCAGTAAAATTTTGAAACACGTATCAGTTTTGTACGAGCTGTAAATAAATAGTTGCCACTATTAAAGTTCCAACCCTCGTATATATATTTATGGGAAGAAGGGCTTAGGGGGTTAAGAACCATTTGGCACTAGAGTTGGAGCGGGGTTGTAGATGGGTTGACATAGGAATGGATATAGAGAGTGGAGAGGAAGAGATGGACAGAGAGAGTGAAGAGAAACGTGTGTTCTATCAGATTTCCTGCAGGACTAGCTTCAGCCTGCTTGGGTCACTAGGCTGATTGTTAACAGTACTGATGACGAAATTGCAGTGCCTGCGTTGTTAAGAAGATACGCATGCATGCCACTGAGGCGGTTACACCCATTCTGAAATACATGAAACATATTCGCATTTTTGAGTAGGAACAACTATCAGCTGTATAAGAGAATGAAGACCAGGCCCTTGTTCTAGCGGTCGCCTTACCTGCTTTGGCTGCCCATTCACTACTCATGGCCACACTCAAACTTCCATATGTCGTCATTTCTGCGTCACAACCTGTATTCGTACACACATTATGTATTACCATACAGAGGATGACATTCTAATTTGAAAGTTGCTGCCTGATATCGGCGGATAAATACATGCATGCGTGTCCGAAGCAACGTTCCATCGCTCTCATTAACAAAAAAGGCACTGCAGTATCGTATTTATACATCGATACCAGGCAGTGACTCAATTAAAATGTCCTCCCCTGTACGAGAATTAGATAATGTGTGTACGAGTACTGGTTATGATGTAGGTACAACTACATCGGAGGCCACGAGAAATACGAGCCTTGCAAGGAACTTGTGACGTCACACTATTCGGCTTGTCTGCCACATTTCATAAACGCTTGGCTCCGTGGAGGGCCTACGGGAAATCAAAATGTAATTGCAAGGGCACCCACCAAAGGTGTTAACTTTGTCGTGTGCTATCAAGAGATTGTATGAATCGAAAGGTGCTATCAAGAATTGTTAAGTACGTCTGAAATAGTTGCTGGGACTCGTATCACCTGCGGTGTCAGACGCTGCGAGATACGCGCCACGGCTTGTCTTTGCCTTGGGCCTCGGACGACATATGGAAGTTTGGGTCCAGCTGTGAGTCGTAAGCGGATAGCCAAAGTGGTTAAGACGTCTGCTCGCCTGAACCGGGAAGCCGTGTTCAAGTACCGGACTGGCACAAATTTTCATGGTCGTCATTCCCTCATACAGCTGACGGTTGTCCTATTCGCAACTGCCAAGACACTTCGTGTATTTCATGTAGTCCTAATGACGTTCCGCCCGTATGTGTGTGTATGTGTGTGTGTGTGTGTGTGTGTGTGTGTGTGTGTGTGTATGGCTATTTGTGGGAAGGTGGTTGGGTGGATGAGCAGGTTGGTTGGTTGGTGGTTGAGTGTTGGTGTGTATTTATGGTGAGGGAGGGAGGTGGAGGGGCGAAGCGGTGCAGTGATTGACATATGAGAGCATCTCTGGAAGACCTGAAGCAACTTCTACCAGGCAGGCCACACGTATGACTCGCCGCCTGTAAGAAACTACTGTGACAGAAAGACGCTTCTAGCACCCCTAAGGAGGAAGTGAAAAGGGTTATCACAAATGCATAACCCAGGGACGCCTGGAGTAATTTTAACCCAATTTCGTACAAACATGACTTCTTTTTTTTTTATAAAAGTACTGTTGGAGTATGATATCCCTACTAGCCCTAGGGCTGGGGATGTGGATGAATAGCGGTGATCAGTAGAAATGTTGTAAGAAGACCAGTCTGCTATTGATTTCCTCCATTACCTTGACATGGAATAGTTTACAAGTATCAAGTGTCATTTGTCTCTTTGTTCGTATTATTTCGTGTGTCGACCAGATTCCGATAATGAGCACTTCTGCTAGCCAATCATTTTGTCAATGTGATACTTCCTGGCAGATTAAAACTGTGTGCCGGACCGAGACTCGAAATCGGGACGTTTGCCTTTCGTGGGCAAGTGCTCTAACATCTGAGCTACCGAAGCACGACTCCCGCCCCGTCCTCACAGCTTTACTTCTGCCAGTACCTCGTCTCCTACCTTCCAAACTTTGCAGAAACTCTCCTGCGAACCTTTCAGAAATAGCACTCCTGAAAGAAAGGATATTGCGGCGACATGGCTTAGCCCCAACGTGGGGGATGTTTCCAGAATGAGATTATCACTCCGCGGCGGAGTGTGCGCTGATATGAAACTTCATGGCAGATTAAAACTGTGTGCCGGACCGAGACTCCAACTCGGGACCTTTGCCTTTCGAGGGCAAGTGTTCTACCATCTGAGCTACCCAAGTACGACTGTCAAAAATAAAATTTAATTTATCCTACTTGTGAAAACTAATGCAAGATGGTGTCTCACTGATTCTCACAAAAATGCTTCTGAGCACACAATTTTCGACTTTCAGTGCGAGTATGCAAAATAATGCATAACGATAAAGAGTGGAAATGAGGAACTAAACTTAACGACTGATGTATGAGAACAAAGACTCCAAGTATGACTATGCTTCATTAAGCCACAACAGCAATACATGCTTTAGTACAGATTCCTCAACTAGATAAATTAGCAAATTATTTATTAGTAATTTTCTTGTGTACAGTTACTTTCCTTGACACTTGATTCAATTACAAAACAAAATCATATGTTTCACTATAAAATTTCTACACCAAACTTCAAACATACTCAATGTTCTAACAATAAGAAACTACACAATTCTTAGCATAAAAAACTGGATTACGTTACACGTTGGCTAACATAACTCCTCCATTAATACAATCTCACATACTCAATCCTTTTCATCAAAACATATAATTACAAAATCTGTTTTTAAATAATGCTGCTTCCAGCTTACATGCCTTTCAAACCGAGTACTTGCCAGCTGGTCGCAGGTTATCCTCCAAAAACGAACAGTAATACTGTGAATTAACAGTATGCTTGGAGAAACGAAATGCGTTAGGGTAACACCATCACAGTCGTACACGAGAATCATCATAACTTTCACCATACTGGGGCTCTGACGCACTGTAGATGGGACCCATAATGCTTTGTGAAAGAAGCAGCGACACTTTCTGCGCAACCCACCCATCACTTTGCACGACAATGCGTGGGTGCATACAGCGCAAGCTGTGGCTGCTCTGTTCGATCGATGGGACTGGGAACTATTGTATCATCCACCATACTCCCCCGGACTTAACTCCTTGTGACTTTGATTTAATTCCGAAGATGAAGGAACCACTTCGTGGCATTCGCTTCAGAACTGATCCGGAGATTCGACAGGCAGTAGACCGCTCCATTCGCACCGTAAACAGAACAGGCTCTGCTAACGATGTACTATGCCTTCCACATCGCTGGCAACGGGTTCTACACAACGCTGGTGACTACTTTGAAGGACAGTAACAGGTGAAAACATGTAACTCTTTTGTATCGGTTGTGAATAAATAGTGGCCACTGTTTAAGTTCCAACCCTCGTACATGGGTTATGAGGAGGTGCTCGACCATTATACGCCATTCTTTTTATCTCCTGAAGCACAGGCGTTGTGCTAGAAGAACTACTAGTAGATCTTTGAAACCATCGAATGATCCCTTCCGCTGAGTTCACGTGATTGTCTACCATCGCTATCGGAAAAACTAGACGGTCTCTGTCGGTCAGTAGGCTGCTTGGTCTCCTTAAGCCGTGTTTGCCACTTCCCGTTCACACTTCACAATCACATTACCAACAGCCGACTTTGGTAGCTTCAGAAGTGTTGAAGCGTCCCTGACGGCCACTTCATTCTGGTGACGGGCAACGACTAGTGCACGTTCTACATTGAGTTGACACAAGTGGAGGGATGCGACGTGGCATTGACTGAAAAAGTCACTGGAAATCCTCTGCAGAAATATTGAGCCATGTTGTGTCTATAACTATCCACAATTGCAGAGGTGTTGACGGTGCACGAACTGCCCTCTCGATTATGTCCTATAAACGTTCTATAGTATTAATGTTTGGCACAAGAATGTCCAAAATGTTCATAAAATCAATGGCGAACAATTATGGGCCAGTGAGTTGGCACCCTGTCATTCATAAAAATTTCATCGTTGTTTGGTAACGTGAAGTCCATGAATGGCTGTAGATGGTTTCCAAGTAGACGAACACCCGAACACAACTATTTGCAGTCAACGAGGGGTTCAGTTTCACCGAGGACCCAGACCATTCGACGTAAACACAGCCCACACCATTATGGAATGACCGCCAACTTGCACACTCGTCTTGTTGAGAACATGGGACCATGGTTTCGTGGGGTCTGCAACGCACTCGAACGCTACCACCATATCTCACCAAATTCGGAACTCATCTGACCATGCCACGGTTTTCCAATCGTCTACAGTCCAACCGATATGGTGATGAGACCATGAGACGCGCAGGAGGCGATATCGTGCTGTTAGCAAAGACACTCGTGTCAGCCAACTGCAGCTGTAAATAGCGTCAAATTTCATCGCATTTCCGTAACAGATACATTCGTCGTAAGCCCCGCATTGATTTCTGCCGTTATTTCACGCAGTGTTGCTTGTATGTTAGCACTGACAACACTACGCAGACGCTGCTGCTCTCGATCTACATCTACATCTACATGGATACTCTGCAAATCACATTTAAATTCCTGGCAGAGGATTCATCGAACCACCTTCACAATTCTCTATTATTCCAATCTCGTATAGCGCGCGGGAAGAATGAATACATATATCTTTCCGTACGAGCTCTAATTTGTCTTATTTTATCTTGGTGATCGTTCCTCCCTATGTAAGTCCGTGTTAATAAAATATTTTCGCAATCGGAGGAGAAAGTTGGTGATTGGAATTTCGTGAGAATATTCCGCCGAAACGAAAAACGCCTTTCTTTTAATGATGTCCATCGCAAATCCTGTATCACTTCTGTAAGACACTCTCCTATATTTCGCGCTAATACAAAACGTGCCGCCTTTCTTTGAACTTATTCGATGTACTCCGTCAGTCCTATCTGGTAAGGAACCCACACCGCGCAACAGTATAACAGTATTCTAAAAGAGGACGGACAAGCGTAGTGTAGGCAGTCTCGTTAGTAGGTCGTGAGTGCCATCGGCTAGTGCGTTGTCCGTGGTGAGAAGTAATATCTTCAATTTGGTATCCTAGACACACTCATGGTTCAAATATCTCTGAGGACTATGGGACTTAACTTCTGAGGTCATCAGTCCCCTAGAACTTAGAATGAGTTAAACCTAACTAACATAAGGACATCACACACATCTATGACCGAGGCAGGATTCGAACCTGCGACCATAGCGATCGCGCGGTTCCAGACTGTAGCGCCTAGAACCGCTCGGCCACCTCGGCCGGCTGACACACTCATGACACTGCGGATTCCAGAATATTGAATTCCGAAATTTTTTGTGAAATGGAATGTCCCATGCTTCTAGCTGCAAATACCATTCCGCCTTTCCGTCCTGCGGCCATAATCACGTCAGCAACCTTTTCACATGTATCACCTGAGTACAAATAACAGCTGTGTCACCGAATGGCCCTTTTATACCTTGCGTACGCGATATTGCCGCCCTTTGTAGATATATATACATATATATATCGATAATCCCATGACTGTTGTCACCTCAGTGTTAACTCACAGAGCTCAGCTGAGCGAGCCATTCTGCTATTTGTGCTTGCCCACTGACAAGGAGACGGCACGACCTCACTTGGTTAAAGCATTAGGACGCATTACTCGGAAAATCCCGTGAAAAGTCGATCCAAAGTCTCTTAGGTGCCGTATAAGTATAAACGTTAGCTCATTGCCGGACCAGCGTTTAGCCTGCATGGTTAGCGTTCGGACCTTTATGCCAGAGGTCTCGGGTTCAATTTCTCCTCCTGCACATTTTTTCCTTCTGTTACTTGCAAAATTACAGCGCGTTGTTACAGGACAATCGTGAAATTAATTCCTAGGAAGATTGTACAAAAATTCGTTCTACGAGGGCTATCCACAAAGTACATTACGTTTTGGAATGAAAAATAAATAAAGTATTGGAATTTTTTTTACTATCCACAAATGAAAGCCACATTTAAATACTACTTTTCTACATAGTTGCCGTTTAAATTAAGGCACTTATCGTAGCGATGGACGAGCTTGGAAATTCCTTCGTCGTAAAATTCTGCCGCCTATGCCTTCAACAGCGTGGTTACTTTTCTTTTGGTGTGATTTTTGTGGATTTCTTGGAAAGAGGCACTACAATAAACTCTCAAAGCTATTGCCAAACTCTGCACAACCTCAGAAGAGCAATACAAAACAAGCGTAGGGGAAAGTTGGGCTCAAAGATCTTGCTGATTCACGACAACGCCCGGACCCACACGGCAAATGCCACTCATGAAGTTCTCGAATCTCTTAAGTTGTTTCCTCATCCGCCGTACAGTCCCGACCTGGCACCGAGCGACTTCCACTTATTCCCAGCAATGCAGAAGTTGTTGCCTATGCAACGTTTTGATGACGACGCACAGCTTCAAGAAGAGGTAGCCACGTGGTTGAAGGCGCAGGCGGCCGAATTTTACGACGAAGGAATTTCCAAGTTCGTCCATCGCTATGATAAGTGCCTTAATTTAAATGGAAACTATGTAGAAAAGTAGTATTTAAGTGTGACTTTCATCTGTAGATAATTAAAAAAATTCCAATACTTTATTTATTTTTAATTCCAAAACGTAATGTACTTTGTGGATAACCCACGTACAATTCACCATCAATTATCGTCACCAATATTCCGAGACATGATTCAATATTTCTGGTTTGCCTCAAAATTATCAGAAAGTTTTAAAAAAAATTCGTAAATGTTAAAGTGGCATGTTTTGTACAGATTTACTGCAAACGCCGTGTGATTGTAAGAAATTCGCTTTCATATATTGGGCAAGATGTCGCAAAAACTATTGCTTTGTTTGTTTTTTCGATAATTACCACTGTGGTTCTTGTTTATAATTATTCTATGTATGAAAATTGAATGTTTCCCAATCGGCTTTGCTATCCTGATTAAAAACACAATGTTTCTCCTCAAATACTTTACAATGAAAAATGGGAAACCCACCGCCATGAATTGTGTTGTTGGGCAAAAAGAAAATAATTTTTGTTCAATAATGTAACTAAGTTGTTAAAGATAATGTAGGTTTGGGAAACTTTCTGAATAATTGGTGGAATAACAAAAGAAAACGAAACAGAAGAAAATAAAGTGCCGGAGGAGAAATCGAACCCGAGACCTCTGGCGTGGGTGTCCGAGCCATAAACTTTTTTTTTAGGCGATAACTTTTATAAAATAAAATATTTCTGGGAAACTTAAATAAGTGGACCTTTTTTTTACATAATGGTGTAACAATAACAAACATAAACTGCTTCTAGCATTTTTTTTTTATATAAGACGGTGACCATTATAAAATAAATATTTCTGGGAAACGTAAATAAGTGGACCTCTTTTTTACGTAATAGTGAAAAAAATATCCTGCTTCTGTCAGTACAAAAACAATAACGGACCACGTTCCTCTTTTGGGCGCGTACCTCGCTAATCCCGTTATACCTCACGTTGGTGTCGGGTGCGTCTTCACGTGTGGTGGTGGATCCTCTCCACTGTCCGGTCCTTCCTTGTTCTGATACTTATAGGCAATAATTACATTCTCCTACCCGGGACACCCCAATTGGGTGGGGGATCAAGGAAGACACTCCCTGAAAAAATTTGGGTAATATGTTCGATATCTCGGATGTCTCATAAGATGTGAGTGATGTTCCTGTAGTAAGGCCCAAAAGTCGAGCACATTCTTACTGCCGTCTCGGAAAAGATAACGCACAGTCAAACCTCGAATCCAAGTCACTGCGTCTGTCTTCGTTCGGGGATAATATGTCGTATGTGGGAGAAGTAGTAGCCGTGGTTCTATTGCTTGCGGCCCCACCCGAAGGAAGAAGGCGATCATGTTTTTGACCAAACACCATACGCCCGCGGAAGGCCCCTCATATCAGGCAAGATATCTAGGCCAAACGGCGACTCGGCAATGCACTAACATTTTATTCTCATACGGCACCAAAGAAATTTTGGATCGATTTTTCCCCGGATTTTCCGGGTAGTGCGTCCTCATTCTTTAACCACGTGAGGTGTTAGGGGTCCTCCTTCACCACACAAAATTTCGGAAAAATCCCCGATCCCACCGTCGTACCGTATCCTTGTGAGAGGAAACAATGGCGGGTCCAACTATCGTGACGTCTAATGGTTAGTACGGCATTACACAGGAATGTCCGGATACTTTTGATCGTATAATGCACGTGTAAGAAGCCCTGAGCACCGCCGCCGTCGGCAGGCGAGCGGGAACCTCCGGCGAGGCAGTTACACTGGCCGTCAGACTGGCAGTTCTGTCGGCAACAGACGGGCGTGAAGGCTCCCCGCCGCAGCGCCGGCGCGCTGCCAGCCAAGTCAGCCATTAGTCGCGCTTCAGCGGGAATCAGCTGCAGCGGGCACGCGACCCCTGCCGGTACCGGCGCGTGCAGAACGCGGCGACGGCGGCAGCTGCCGCGAGACCTTCTGGCAGAGGCGGCGTTTAGAGGCCGCCGGACGGATTACCAGAAGAGGCTCCACCCGCAAAAAGACGAGCCGGGCCGGCGCCAATTGCCGCCGCCCTTGACATTATGTGTCAGGTCAGACAATGCGCCCGCTGCCCACGCCGCCATTGTCACGGCGTCGACGGTCACCTCTGTCAACCGCGCGCCGCGCCGTTAGGCCGAGTCCGGAGGTCTGTGACGTAAACGCTACCCACTGCCACTCACTGAAGTGACAGAAGTCATAGGACTGCGATGTGTACATACACAGTGGCTCTGTTAGTGACATGATTATGGACGCACGACGGCAGTTAACAGTCGGAGCTAGAAGCGAGGGTCATTTCATTTCGTAAATCGTTAGGGAAATCAATATTCCAAGATCTACAATCTCAACAGTGTACCGACGATACCAAATTCCAGTCGTTACCTCTCACCACCAACTGCGCCGTAGCCAGTCATGTAACGACCGAGAGCAGCGGCGTTTCTTTTACAGTTGTCAGTGCTAACAGACAAGCAACATTGCCTAGAATAACCGCAGAAATTAATGTGGCACGTACGACGAACTTATCTACAATACTGGGCATTAAAATTGCTACACCAAGAAGAAATGCAGATGATAAACGGGTATTCATTGGACAAATATATTATACTAGAACTGACATGTGATTACATTTTCACACAATTTGGGTGCATAGATCCTGCGAAATCAGGACCCAGAACAACCACCTCTCGCCGTAATAACGGCCTTCATGCGCCTGGGAATTGACTCAAACAGAGCTTCGATGGCGTCTACAGGTTCAGCTGCCCATGCAGCTTCAACACGATACCACAGTTCATCAAGAGTAGTGACTGGCATATTGTGACGAGCTAGTTGCTCGGACACCATTGACCAAACGTTTTCAATTTGTGAGAGATCTGGAGAATGTGCTGGCCAGGACACCAGTCGAACATTTTCTATATCCAGAAAGGCCCGTACAGGACCTGCAAAATGCGGTCGTGCATTATCCTGCTGAAATGTAGGGTTTCGCAGGGTTCGAATAAAGGGCAGAGCCACGGGACGTAACACACCTGAAATGTAACGTCCACTGTTCAAAATGCCGTCAATGCGAACAAGAGGTGACCGAGGCATATAACCAATGGCACCCCATAGCATCACGGCGGGTTATACGCCAGTATGGCGATGACGAATACACGCTTCCAACGTGCGTTCACCGCGATGTCGCCAAACACGGATGCGACCATCATGATGCTGTAAACAGAACCTCGATTCATCCGAAAAAATGACGTTTTGCCATTCGTGCAACCAGGTTCGTCGTTGAATACACCATCACAGGCGCTCCTGTCTGAGATGCAGCGTCAAGGGTAAAAGCAGCCATGGTCTCCGAGCTGATAGTCCATGCTGCTGCAAACGTCGTCGAACTGTTCGTGCAGCTGGTTGTTCTCTTGCTAACGTCCCCATCTGTCAGGGATCGAGACGTGGGTGAACGATCCGCTACAGCCAGGTGGATAAGATGCCTGTCATCTCGACTGCTAGCGATACGAGGCCGTTGGGATCCAGCACGGCATTCCGTATTACCCTTCTCAACCCACCGCTTCCATATTCTGCTAACAGTCATAGGATCTCGACCAACGCGAGCAGCAATGTCGCGATACGATAAACCGCAAACGTGATAGGCTGCAATCCGTCCTCTATCAAAGTCGGAAACGTGATGGTCCGCATTTCTCCTCCTTTCACGAGGCATCACAACAACGTTTCACTAGGCAACGCCGGTCAACTGCTGTTTGTGTATGAGAAATCGGTTGGAAACTTTCCTCGTGTCAGAACGTTGTAGGTGTCGCCACCGTCGCCAACCTTGTGTGAGTGCTCTGGAAAGCTTATCATTTTCATATCAGAGCATCTTCTTCCTGTCGGTTAAATTTGGCGTCTGTAGCACGTAATCTTCGTGGTGTAGCAATTTTAATGACCAGTAGTGTATTGGAGTAATGCGGTTTGGCGTTATTAGGGTATTGAAATTTGCCGCGAATGTACTACGGCTGGAGACGTCCGACGCGAGTTCTTTGGCTAACAGCACCTCTCCCCCACTCATAACCATATCGGTTGTACCCCAGAAGACTGGAAAACGGTAGCTTGTTGGTAAGAGCTGATGGTAGGGTTCGAGTGTGGCTCAGACCCCACGTACCCACAGACCCAAGTCGTCAACAAGACACTGTGCAACCTGGTTGTGTCTGCATAATGGCGTGGGCTGAGTTTACATAGAATGGACTGGGTCCCCAGGTCCATCTGAACCGACCATTGACTGGAAATGTTTATGTTCGACTACTTGGAACCCCCCTCCCCTCCCTCCCCTCCCCCCATGAACCATGGACCTTGCCGTTGTGGGGAGGCTTGCGCGACTTAGCGATACAGATAGCCGTACCGTAGGTACAACCACAACGGAGGGGTATCTGTTGAGAGGCCGGACAAACGTGTGGTTCCTGAAGAGGGGCAGCAGCCTTTACAGTAGTTGCAAGGGCAACAGTCTGGATGATTGACTGATCTAGTCTTGTAACAATAACCAAAACGGCCTTGCTGTGCTGGTACTTCGAACGGCTGAAAACAAGGGGAAACTACGGCCGTAATTTTTCCCGAGGGCATGCAGCTTTACTCTATGATTAAATGATGATGGCGTCCTCTTGGGAAAAATATTCCGGAAGTAAAATAGTCCCCCATTTGGATATCCGGGCGGGGACTACTCAAGAGCATGTCGTTATCAGGAGAAAGAAAACTGGTGTTCTACGGATCGGAGCGTGGAATGTCAGGTCCCTTAATCGGGCAGGTAGGTTAGAAAACTTAGAAAGGGAAATGGATAGGTTAAAGTTAGATATAGTAGGAATTAGTGAAGTTCGCTGGCAGGAGGAACAAGACTTCTGGTCAGGTGAATACAGGGTTATAAATACAAAATCAAATTGGGGTGATGCAGGAGTAGATTTAATAATGAATAAAAAAATAGGAGTGCGGGTAAGCTACTACAAACAGCATAGTGAACGTATTATTGTGGCCAAGATAGATACGAAGCCCACAACTACTACAGTAGTACAAGTTTACATACCAACTAGCTCTGCAGATGACAAAGAAATTGAAGAAATGTATGATGAAATAAAAGAAATTATTCAGATAGTGAAGGGAGATGAAAATTTAATAGTCATGGGTGACTGTAATTCGAGTGAAAAGGGAGAGAAGGAAACGTAGTAGGTAGATATGGATTTGGGCTAAGAAATGAAAGAGGAATTTTGCACAGAGCGCATCTTAATCATAGCTAACACTTGGTTTAAGAATCATAAAAGAAGTTTGTATACAGGGAAGAACCCTGGAGATACTAAAAGGTATCAGATAGATTATATAATGGTAAGACAGAGATTTAGGAAACAGGTTTTAAATTGTAAGACATGTCCAGGGGCAGATGTGTACTCTGACCACAATCTATTGATTATGATCTGTAGATTAAAACTGAAGAAACTGCAAAAATGTGGAAATTTAAGGAGATGGGACCTGGATAAACTGAAATAACCAGAGGTTGTACAGAGTTTCAGGGAGAGCATAACGGAACAATTGACAGGAATGGGGAAAAGAAATACAGTAGAAGAAGAATGGGTAGCTTTGAGGGATGAAATAGTGAAGGCAGTAGAGGGTCAAATAGGTAAAAAGACGAAGGCTAATAGAAATCCTTGGGTAACAGAAGAGATATTGAATTTAATAGATGAATGGAGAAAATATAAAAAAGCAGTAAATGAAGCAGGCAAAAAGGAAAACAAACGTCTCAAAAATGAGATCGACAGGAAGTGCAAAATGGCTAGCAGGGATGGCTAGAGGACAAATATAAGGATGTAGAGGGTTATCTCACTAGGGGTAAAATAGATACTGCCTACAGGAAAATTAAAGAGACCTTTGGAGATAAGAGAAGCACTTGTATGAACATCAAGAGCTCATGTGGAAACCCAGTTCTAAGCAAAGAAGGGAAAGCAGAAAGATGGAAGGAGTATATAGAGGGCCTATACAAGGGCGATGTACTTCAGGACAATATTATGGTAATGGAAGAGGACGTAAATGAAGATGAAATGGGAGATACGATACTGCGTGAAGAGTTTGACAGAGCACTGAAAGACCTGAGTGGAAACAAGGCCCCCGGTGTAGACAACATTCCATTGGAACTACTGACAGCCTTGGGAGAGCCAGTCCTAACAAAACTCTACCATCTGGTGAGCAAGATCTATGAAACAGGTGATATAACCTCAGACTTTAAGAAGAATATAATAATTCCAATCCCAAGGAAAGTAGGTGTTGACAGATGTGAAAATTACCGAACAATCAGCTTAATAAGCCACAGCTGTAAAATACTAACACGAATTCTGTAAGGGCGAATGGAAAAACTAGTAGAAGCAGACCTCTGGGAAGAGCAGTTTGGATCCGTAGAAATGTTGGAACACGTGAGGCTATACTGACCTTACGACTTGTCTTAGAAGAAAGATTAAGGAAAGGCAAACCTACGTTTCTAGCATTTGTAGACTTAGAGAAAGGTTTTGACAATGTTGACTGGAATACTCTATTTCAAATTCTAAAGGTGGTAGGGGTAAAATACTGGGAGCGAAAGGATATTTTCAATTTGTACAGAAACCAGATGGCAGTTATAAGTGTCGAGTGACATGAAAGGGAAGCAGTGGTTGGGAAGGGAGTGAGACAGGGTTGTAGCCTATACCCGATGTTATTCAATCTGTATATTGAGCAAACAGTAAAGGAAACAAAAGAAAAATTCGGAGTAGGTATTAAAATCCATGGAGAAGAAATAAAAACTTTGAGGTTCGCTGCGGACATTGTAATTCTGTTAGAGACAGCAAAGGACTTGGAAGAGCAGTTGAATGGAATGGACAGTGTCTTGATAGGAGTATATAAGATGAACATCAACAAAAGCAAAACGATGATAATGGAATGTAGTCGAATTAAGTCGGGTGATGCTGAGGGAATTAGAATACGAAATGAGATACTTAAAGTAGTAAAGGAGTTTTGCTATTTGGGGAGCAAAATAACTGATGATGGTTGAAGTAGAGAGGATATAAAATGTAGACTTTCAATGGGAAGGAAAGCGTTTCTGAAGAAGAGAAATTTGTTAACATCGAGTATAGATTTAAGTGTCAGGAAGTCTTTTCTGAAAGTATTTGTATGGAGTGTAGTCATGTTTGGAAGTGAAATGTGGACGACAAATAGTTTGGACAAGAAGAGAATAGAAGCTTTCGAAATGTGGTGCTACAGAAGAATGCTGAAGATTAGGTTGGTAGATCACATAACTAATGAGGAGGTATTGAATTGGGGAGAAGAGGCATTTGTGGCACCACTTGACGAGAAGAAGGGATCGGTTGGTAGGACATGTTCTGAGACATCGAGGGATGACCAGTTTAGTATTGGAGGGTAGGGTGGAGGGTAAAAATCGTAGAGGGAGACCAAGAGATGAATACTCCAAGCAGATTCAGAAGGATGTAGGTTGAAGTTGGTACTGGGAGATGAAGAAGCTTGCACAGGATAGAGCAGCATGGAGAGCTGCATCAAACCAGTCTCAGGACTGAAGACCACAGCAACAACAAATTGGAAACCATTTGCAACCATTCATGGACATTATGTCCTCAAAGAACAATGGGGCACAATTGTTCGCGACTGGTTTGAAGAACCTTCTGGAGAATTAGATGGAATGATTTCGCCACCCAGATCGTCCGACATGAATCCGAACGATCACTTATGGGACATAATCGATAGGTCAGGTAGCGCAAAATTTCGTTTAGGAGACTGTTACACTACTACAATCTCAACGGTTCCTTAATTCAGTCCAATTCGGGTAGCATCAACTGCTTGAAGCCTCAGCTGCTGTCGTATTCGCACGTTGCTTGCTTACGCGGTGGTTGTTCAGGGCCATTTTCTGAGTATTTTGGAAAGAAGGGCCCGTGTTATCCGGTGGATCGCTAGAGAATTACTACAATTCATTTCTTTCCATCAAACAATTTTTCTTTCTACCAACTTTGCACTGAAATTACCTACACTGCACTCGAATAACTATACGAAAGGATCGGTTGGTAGAACACATCTTGAGACCTCAAGGATTCACCAGTTTGACAACTGAAGTAAGTTCGGATGGCGTGGACGGGGGAGAGGGGGGGGGGGGGGGGTAGGAAATGTAGTGGGAGACCAAGACTTGACTACAGCAAGCAGTTTCAAATGGGTGCGGAATGCAGAAGTCATGCGAAGATGACGGTGCCTACACAGGACTAACTGGAGAGGAGAGTTACGTGGAACCGTTCAGGGCAGTGGTCACCAAAATACGGTGCGAATCAAGTATTCGTATGACCTACGGTTCCCACCCGTATTTCGTAACAATACGCATCTCGGAACAAACATTCGAATCCAAAAACGTCAACTACGGTTAAGAGTTCCTTAAAAGTGTAGCTTTCCTGCTCACTAACGAGCAAAAATACTTACAGTGAGTAATATTTCAAGATGCACTTAATTTTAAATCTCGTTGGTGAATTCAGCCGTTGGCTTACCTCAGGAACAAAGACGTAACACGCCCACTACGAAGTTAGATGATGCGAGAGGGAAGTGTTTTATTGTTTGTCATCTACTACTGACGAGTTACAGGCGCGCACGACTCGTATCCATCACCTGCTACGGTATAAATTTGAAACGGAAATAACATGAATCCGTTAAAGCGCATTGTTGAGGCTGTCATCTCATAATGAGGTACATATATGTAGCAAAGAATATAAAATGAAATTAAAGCCGTCATAATACAAATAAGTGAGTAGAAGAAATATTACATTAAAACATTTACTAAATATTTGTGATTGCCTCTCATATTGCATAATGCATTTAAATATAAGTAAAATTACTGTTTTTAATTAACTGGCTGGCGTACCCGGCTTCGCTCAGGCAGATGAAAAGTTGTGTTGCAACTCTTGATTCTTCAGTACGCTCTTCGGTTTCTCCGCGTCTCACAGTGCTCATTCTCATACGTTGGAAACTTAAACACGCTTCGCGCTCTTCGTCTGTCGTTTTTCACCCTTCTTTTTCTTTTTGCCGTTTTGTTTCAGAACTGGCAAGATCTCCTCTTTTTTTACGTATTGGGATTGTTTAAAATATTAATCAAATCACATTTTTGCTAACAAATGCACTACGTACACTTTACACACTTTTAATACTTTATTTTCGATTTATATTCATCAACTTTATCTCTTTCATTACTCACACTTCTTCCCTTCTTCACGGATAAGGAACAGATGTTCGAACTCACGACGGTGTTTGCTTTATGTACCCCTACCAATGGCCACCAGTGGCGAATTTCAGAACATACCAAAAGGGCTTCTAACTGTCCACGACGTTCCAAAACACTCCACAACTTTAGAAAGTATTCTGGAATGTTCCACGATGATTTGGGAACATTCCCGAACATTTCCAAATCTTCCCGAATGTTCCAGGCTATTCCCGAACAAGCCAGAACATCCCAAATCATTGTGGAACATTCTGGAACGTCAAGGAATGCTCTAGAATACTGTCGAATGTTCTGGAATGCTCTCGAACACTTTCGAATGTTCTCGAACGTTCTAGAAATTTCTAGAGGGTGAAACGTCCTATCCCTTACATCTTCAAAAGCACACCCTTCAGACAAAACAGGGAATCTTCTTCACGGATCCCTTGGTCGCACTGGGACTCTTCACTGGGTTTTAGCGGCACGCTCATTGTACACTTATTTATTATACTGATTTATCGTTAGCTCACACAAACAAGACTGCACTTAGTCAGGAAACTGTAGTGCCGCCGCTCTGGGGTCGCAGGGAGTGGTAGCAATGTGCAACAGAGAAGTCAACACGGAGTTCTCCGAATGTTGCCGACTTTTAACGATCAGTACATGAGGGCCAGCGGCCAGCTTTCCGTGCCTCACTACATTTAGTCTATTGCGGGATCATAGCATACTAACTTATGAAGAACACAACTTAATAAGAATGTCGGTACATTTGCGGCTCGAAGTGGCGCCCCACAATATCCATGGTAGAGGCCGTTGCGTCTGTGTATTGTTTGAAAACAAACTTGATCCATTCATTCAAAGTTCTCGACAAAAGTAATGGCCATTTCACTCTTCGCATTCAGCACTGTTCCTCGTGGTTGTTTTTCCAGTTAGTTGTACGTTAACAGTCATTAGTAGCAATGTCGGTAATTTTCCGATATGAATCTCGAGTTGCATCTGAGTGTTGGTGCATTAATCTGTGTTTTGTGTTCACATGTTGGTGTTCGCATTTTACAGGCTTTTTTATTCCTGTACAACGAGTTTTACAGAAACTAAGGTCACTGAGGAACGAATTAAATAAATTGTAATTACACTCTCACTTCTACAACTAGCCAGCAGAGCCCACGGTTTCATGATATACAGAGACTCACAAAATATCCCTGAAAAACCTCCGAAATATTGTCGATGGAGATCAGGTTTATCTTGAATTCATCTCGTATTTGTGAATCGTGTCCCTTTGGGAAATGTGTACAAAGGCGACGGAGGCCAGCGTAGCATTTGAATTAAATCTCTACTAAGTAGGCCTTCTACATCTACAGCTACATTCCACAAGGCATCTTATGATGTGCAACGGAGGCCATTTCAGTTCCCATTGTCAGTCCAATCATTCCCTGTTCCTTTCGCAAAAGCTGCAAAAAAAGAGCGACTCCCGACAAATTTCCGCAGTAGCTCTAATTTCTGTGATACTCTCATCCTGCTCCCTTTGCGAGACATGTGTGGGGTGGAGGAATGTGGTCTCTGCTCCTCTTCGAATGAACGCTTTCGGGATTTCAACGGATACGTAAAAAATGTTCTCTGCTCTGCTACGATGATGGCTCAAATGGCTCTGAGCACTATGGGACTTAACATCTGAGGTCATCAGTCCCCTAGACTTGGAACTACTTAAACCTAACTAACCTAACGACATCACACACATCCATGCCCGAGGCAGGATTCGAACCTGCGACCATAGCAGCTGCGCGGTTCCGGACTGAAGTGCCAAGAATCGCTCGGCCACAGCGGCCGTCGCGGAATGAGAAGTGAACTTTTGACACAAGTAACAGTTTATTCTAGAAACCACAGTGCGACCGTGCGACAGTCAGTGATCATGGCTGTCATTGGATTTTTTATGTCCGACATGCGAAATGGGCGTGCTTCTCCTGCGACGATGGCGCTAGGCTTCCTCTACTAACTACGAATACTGAATTAGACTACGATGAAGGAAAATACGATTTCCACATCTTGTGATCACCAGTATAAGATGGTAGCCTCAGTTGAATTAAATCAGATCTTGTTTACGAAATAAATGTAAGGAAGCGAATGCTGGGAAAAAGTCCCGTAACTGGCCAAACTGAGCGTCTTCCCGAAGTGAAGGAGGACTTTTCAACTCACCACTTCTGCCATTTGCTTGCTGATCTTCGGAGGGCGTGGAAATGTTCTCTGTGCATGTGACTGGGATGCTTTGGGTCTCCAGAATTCTTAATGTTCTATTGTAGTTTCATAAGTAACAAGTTGTGTTCAGGGCCATCTGAATCTTACAAAGTTGCATAAAGTAACGCATAGTTTAAGGTTTTTTTGTGTTTCTGTGGCGGGTGAGAACACTGACTATAAGTTAAAGAGTTTGCAGTTGTAAATGATAACATCGATTTGGACACAAACTGATTAATCTTGAATATACAAACCAATGGAACACTTAGAAAGGGACGAGGAAATAAAACGAAATTTCACAGGTTGAAAGGGTACTCTGCATTGTTTCATTGATTACAAAATCGAGTCAGAATTACAAAAAACTTGAGAACAAGGCCCCACTTATCGCTATGACAATGCCACCTCCCTGGCGTGGATGCATCGTTTTATTCGTTTCATAAAGCCGTTCTGTTTGGTGTTTTCTCTCCTAAGACAAGCTGACGCAAAGCTGGTCATTTATATCGTAGCTTCTTTGCGGTTCGGAGGGATTAAAACAAAAGAAATATGTGAGTTACGCCTGTAACGGTCTTCTCTGCTATCAGACTAAAGGGATCTCGCCTGACAGTTGATGCTCTCTGAATCGTGATGGCGTCGGGTTCTTTTTCACCTACTGCAGCGATTACGATTACCGATTGAAATTAATTAATAAATCAAGAGAAAAGGGGGAGACCAGTAAAAGTAAACTATAATTAAAACAGATATACTCTCGTAAACACTTGGAAATGCGTGGCAGTCTCGATACAAATAGGTGGGAAATACTCAGTTCACAATTTTGGACTACATAGGCGATCCACAGGCTTGCTGTGGGCGACAAGACACAAACACATACAGAACGAATGTAAATAACGATAAGTGCACCAGTCCTTAGAGAGAGTTTTGATGCAGCCTAATAAAGATGAATTCCATGAATCACAAATGGGTGTAAACAGCCATGAGTAGAAATACATCTCGAGTACATTGACATGGTCTGCACGACAAAGTTTATCGATTTAATACTCATAAAACCGGGAAGCTGATCTTCCGCGGTGAAAACGGAATATTTGCATCTTACACCCCGACGGGTTATGTTATGGTTACTTCCAAGGCTGTAGAAACGAACGCATGAGTTGCAAAATGGCGATTACTACTGTGCGACTGCTGGTCATGAAGTAGAGCCTAGCAAGTATTGCAACGAACTGAGACCGAGAGAGCGTCTCCCAGCATTTTCATATAATGGAATCCCCGCCAGCTGTTTGCTGCCACCGAAAGCAGAAGGCCGCTGCTGCCAATATCACTGAGCGCTGGAACGCCGATGATCTGTTAGGGTTTCAGCCAAGCGGCCATCCTATCCACCCACGCACAGGTCGGCATTACTGGTGTGGCGTCAGGCGCCTGGGTGTAGAGAGACGGTGGCCCTCAACGCAAACGTTGTCTTGGCTTAGATTTTTTAAACCAACGGCTACAGGAATCTCTGCAGCTATACGCCATTTTGAGGAATTTATGAATTAACTAATTGGTGGTCACAGAAATTTCTGTCGGCCGGAGTGGCCGTGCGGTTCTAGGCGCTACAGTCTGGAACCGAGGGACCGCTCCGGTCGCAGGTTCGAATCCTGCCTCGGGCATGGATGTGTGTGATGTTCTTAGGTTAGTTAGGTTTAATTAGTTCTAAATTCCAGGCGACTGATGACCTCAGATGTTAAGTCGCCTAGTGCTCAGAGCGATTGGAACCATTTTGAACAGAAATTTCTCCTTTCCAGCCATCTGAAAGTCCTCTTCTCAGACGAGCTATCTGTGGTTACCGATGGCTTCAGAAAATTAATTTTAACGACAAAATAAGCCAATTAAATTGAAAATTCAACACTTCAAGACAAAAAACGAAATACCACAAAGGAATTATCCAAATGGGGCGGAAATCGTTGGATGTGCTGTACATGACAGACAAACAAATGATTACAGTTTCGGAAAAACTGGATGTTTCATTTAAGGGGGGGTAGGACGTCAACGGGCCGACTTGGAGCAGGAGAGGCACCACTGGACATTTTATTTTCTACTGTCTATACTTTTACAAATAAATTAATAACACTTCGTCAGCATGGCGAGGATGGCTTCTGGATTAACATACATGTCAGTGGAAGTTCAAAAACATAACAAAATAATTTTTTTATATGAAATTTCAACATTTTTTCACTTTCTGCATTGGCTGCATTTGTTGCTATACGTACATTTTTGTTCACAAGTAAGAGAGAGTCTTTGACGAATTTTGCACAGCATACAAACCATACTTACACGTGTATGAAACTCTAGAGTTTTCCAAATCTATTAAAAACTGTGGTAAAAATTGAGATAATTAACTACAAAATTTGATATTTTCCTAAACATAAAGTTTAAAAAGTAACAGCTCATTCACTTTTTCACAAATTAAATAGATTCTAGAGTTTCAGACACCTGTAAGTATAGTTTGTATGCTGTGCAAAATTCATCGAACAGTCTCTCTTACTTATGAAGACAAGTGTATCTATAGCAACAAATGCAGCCAATATTACGTGAAATAAGATGATTTTTCACATTAAAAATTAATTTTCGTATGCTTTTGAACTTCCACTGCAATGAGTGTGAATCCTGAATCCTTCCTCGTCATGCTGACGACGTTTTATGAATTTACTTGTAAAAGTATAGACAGTGAAAATTAAAATGTCCCGTGGTGCCTCTCCTGCTCCAAGTCGGCCCGTTTGACGTCTTACCCCCCTTAAGAGAAAGAGTTTCGCAAATTGAGAAAGTCAGTAGGCTATGGTACACCTCTGGCCCTTATGAATGCAGTTATTCGTCTTGATGTTGAGTGACAGAGTTGTTGAATGTCCTCCTGACGGATATCGTAACAAATTCTGTCCAATTCGCAAGTTAGACCGTCTGTAGGTATCCGCCCATAATGCTTCGAACGTTCTCAGTTGGGGAGAGATACGGCGACCTTGCCGGCCAAAGTAGGGTTTGACAAGCACGAAGAAAATCAGTGGAAACCCTGGCCGGGTGCGAGAGGGTACTATGCTGCTGCAATACAAGACCAGGATGGCTTGCCTTGAAGGGCAACAAAACAGGGCGTAGAATGTAGGGTTACTTACAGCTGTGCTGTAATGCTGCAGCGGATGGTAACCAAAGGGTCCCTCTACGAAAAGAAAAGGCATCAGAGAACCTCACCCCTGATTGTGGGGCCATATGGCGGGTGACACTCAGACTGGTACCCGAGCGCTGTCCGGGACGTCTCCAGACAGGTCTTCGCTGTCGATCCATGCTCAGTTCGAAGCGTGACTCATCGCGAAAGAAAATTCTACTACAGTCAACGAGATTCCAGGCCGAAGACGTATCTGTAGATGCCCCAACAGTGGTGTCTTACCAACCTCACTGTCGCCTTCCATACGGCCAGACAAGCTGAATTTCTTTACATAGCACAACCTCTCTGGTTGTCATCAGCGACACCCTTAGAGCACAGAGGTACTTCGACGATATTCTAGGTCCTGTTTTGTTGCCTTTCAAAAATGGTTCAAATGGCTCTGAGCACTATGGGACTCAACTGCTGTGGTTATCAGTCCCCTAGAACTTAGAACTACTTAAACCTAACTAACCTAAGGACATCACACACATCCATGCCCGAGGCAGGATTCGAACCTGCGACCGTAGCAGTCACACGGTTCCGGACTGCGCGCCTAGAACCGCGAGACCACCGCGGCCGGCCGTTGCCTTTCATGCCAAGCCATCCTCGGCTTATATTTCAGCAAGATAATGACAGCCCGCACATTCCAATAAGTTCTGCCAGGTGTCTTCGTGCTTGTCTAATCCTACCTTGACCAGCGAGATCACCCGATCTCTCCCCAGTTGACAACATTTAGTGCATTACGGTCAGGGCACTCCCGCCAGCTCGGGATTTTGACGGTCTAACGCGCCAATCGGACTGAATTTGGCACGATATCCCTGAGGAGGACACCCAACAATTCTGTCAATCAATGCCAGGTCGAGTTAAGTGCTTTCGTAATGGCCGGAGGTGGAACCACGCATTATTGGCCTTCTCTGTCTGTAAAGCCCCTCCTCTTGTATAAATCATAGTCTTTTTCTGAACTAGTAGTCTGGACCTAAATCTACATCACATCTACCGATTTCTGTCCCATTCGGATGATTTTTTGGTCGTACCACAATACTATTAATGATGACGCTAAATGTGCATGACGTCCCTCAAATATTAGCCGTCGTGACTTGAAGTCATACCTAGTGGCTACCCACATCATGTCGCCAGGAGTACCGCCACTGTGTCACTACAAAACATTGGAAGAGAAGGAACTCTTTCCAAGTCACCGCCATACTCGCAGACGATGGTCATCTGGATTACTATCGAATCGCGTTTCGACGCTGAACACATTGCGACGCCATTCATCAGCAGCGTATAGGGCGATAATTCCCTACTCCAGCTGCATTCAGTCTCTCATTAACGGCGCGGGATGACACAGTATGTTGCAAGGAGATCATCACTTGTTCTCAGATGGCAGGAGCAGGTGTGAAGGGATTACGAAGTGCAATACAGCGATCGCGTCTTGTGGTGATCAGACATGGTCTCTCGGACCCTTGCTGACTAATACGCCTGCCACCACACTATCATGCAACCACCATCGGTCCACTGTCACATTCGAATGCCCCTCAAATCCGCATATTGCGAGCTTCGACCAGAAAGTCAAATGCCGACACACCATATGGCCCCTTGCAAACTCTGGCAGGTGCTGATCACGTTGTCTCACATGAGTATACTGCATCTCCATGGGGGGGGGGGGGGGGGCTGGTAATAACACCAAACATCAATAACACTGATGCACTGTGGCATACATTGTTCCTGTCACAGAGATTTACAACTATAATCATTTAGATAACTGTCAGTGATGTGTACGTGTACGAAGTTACATTGACATGCGACCATGCCTTCAGGGCACACTTTTTTTTTGTCAGGCGTGTAGAAGAACATCTGATTGTTGTTGAGTATATAAGATGGGGCAAATCAAAGTGGCCCAGAGAACAGAGTTCCAGGGTACAAAGAAAGACAGCAGACGAAGGGAAATACAGTACTAAAGTGAGTATAGCAGATGTTGAAAGTGTCCAGGACTCACCTCTTGACACTTTTGTGCCCTGATCAGGAATTTCTTAAAGGCTGATCGAAGCTGGGCTACTGGAATTCCTGCAGTCTCATCTGAAATATTCTGCTGCATTTCTTGAACACTATGCGTGATACAGACCAACAAAGTTAAATCAATGTAATTAAAACATTTGCTCAAAATAATGGAAATATACCCATAATAATAGAAAAACTCCACAATAAAATGCAAACAAAAACCACAGATCCACTTCACAGTATTCCACACGACATGCTCTCCAAGCCAAATCAGTGTGCCACAGAAGCCAAACCTAAATATGCTACTCTCCCATACATAGATCCACTATCCTATCAAATAGCAAACATATTTAAAAAGAAAAATATCACAATCAGCTTTTCCACAAATAATAAATTACAACAAAAACTAATCCATGATGTAAATAGATCCGAGAGACCCTACGGTAGCAAATTTATATGTTACTACAATGCTCATGATACTGAATGTAAATAAATAATTTACTATCTTACCTATACAGTACTAAAAAGAAAGATGAACTTTGTAATTAATGTAACAATATTCGTTCTAAAGCTCACAATATCAATGTCTCTCTGTACTACTGTAAAAAGTGTTTCAGTTGCATAAGTGAATTTATGATCATTCTCCAAACATCTTCATGATGTTACGATGTATCACAGTATCTTTGTCACTCATATGTTTGTAAGCAGTTTGCATTGAATCAAAACATGTGGTGTATGCTAGAAATCTTTTCTGTGACAAATCTTAAGTGTTCAGCGAGAAAAAAAATTTACGTGTGCAACGATAAAAATGCAGTGAGAATGTATTCACACGTGTTGGACAAATTTAATGAAAACAAAAACTCCAAACCGACATTTCACGTAAGTTACATCCAATGAAACTCTATAACGCAACCATCTGTGTGGAGTGCTTATAATTATGTATTATTAATATTTTAGGACAATTAATGTATAAAAAACGTTGTAATGAAATCCTGAACCATCTGAAGATGAATCATAAAGATTCGAAACCGGTAAGGTACTATTTGAATAAAGGAACTGAAAATAAATTTGTGGCTGGTTGCTGTCTCAACACCATCAACATTTGTCTTCAAATAACAGCCACGGTCTCCAGCTATGTCGTCATATGAGAAAATTGCACTATGAGGGTTGCTATACACTTTAGACATGAGGGATTCCCACATAAATAATTGTACACTGACAGACCAAATGACCTGTGTGGCCTGTTAGAGACGCGACCAGAATGTCCTCTGCTAACAGCTCTCTCAGGTGTGAAGATTGTGTAAATGTGGTCCAAGGTTTCTCCAGCTGTACAGGCAGTTGCTCCATGCTGTAGGAAGTATAGGTGTTTTCCTCCTCCGCTAATGCTGCTACAATTGGTAATCACTCGTCCCGGCTACTGTTATCTGCCCTATCCTACACAAACGCAACACTGACAACAAAAATACAAACGCAGCGGACTGAGAATGAATGTACAAACGCAAGGGGTTGATAATGACTATGCATCTGACTGTGATGAAGATCTAAACGCAACGCAATTAATTTGCTGTTATTTGCACAAAAACGCACACTCAGAACGTTTATGACTGCTTTGAAGACAGTCCTACTTGCTGCTCTATTCAGCGGTATCTAACCACACTTCAGTCTTGTAGCTCGTGTAGTTAGTAGACAATTGACACTTATCTGTGAGCTTGACAACAGCGGGCTTCATGCTGGAACATTAAGCTGGAAGACAGCGATGCAGTTAGGTTAGTGTTGTTTAACGTCCCGTCGACAACGAGGTCATTAGAGACGGAGCGCAAGCTCGCGTTAGGGAAGGATGGGGAAGGAAATCGGCCGTGCCCTTTCATAGGAACCATCCCGGCATTTGCCTGAAACGATTTAGGGAAGCGATGCAGTGTTACACCTTCTAACCAGTAATCATCCAATAAACTAACTTGTTGCTTACCACATGTTTACTACAACTTCGCATCTTTAAGTGCATATCAACTTGCACTAACTCTCTGGACGAGTCATATTAATATTCAGACAGAAGGTCTGTTTTAGTAATAAAAAAAAGAATCGAACCTATGGACATAGGAGTCATGTGATGAACAAGTGCGAGACAAATCTATACTACAGGTTAATAAAACACAAGATGAAGAAATTAATTGCACACAGCAAAATGTATGCTGTAATTATTTTGTACTAAAGGGAAACATGTTCGTCAGATTTCACGATTTGTTTGCCCCCGGACAAGGCATTAAGGAGGAACAGAACTCTCTAATCAAAGCTCACGAAGTCTATTTTCCCTTAGGTTGTGTATACAAAGATATGATACACAATATAAGCTGCAAATAATAATACAGGATGACACAAAAACGCTTCCGAAATGCACAGTGGCAGACATAGACAGTTGGCAGCACTGAGAAACAGAGGTCTTGAGCTGTAAACAACCTTGGCATTTGGTAATCATGGGTCAGCGGAACGGTCAACAGCGTGCTTTTGCCATAATGTTCTGCAAAAATAATGGAAATTTGGAAAGCGTGCAGAGGGTGTTCGGACCTTTCTCACCTGAGGGCGTCATGGTCGGGTTCCCTCGAAACATGGGATAAAAGTTAAATTAAAGTATTTCAAGAGACTGCATCTGGCCTACAAAAGAAAAACAAGCCGACCGAGAAGCTCTTCCAACAGAATATCAAATCTGTGCGCGTGCGTTCACGGAGCCCAAGGCGTTTGGCTCGCAAACAAGCAGAAAAGGGCAGTGTGTCCCGAGAGAGCATTCGCTGAATTCCCCACTATGATTTAAAATTTCGACCGTACTAGCCGCTCATGGTGCGCTAGTGAAGGAGAATTGTCATTAGGATTCTGTCAGCAGATTATGACAAACGTTAACGTGGACAGTGGATTTCAAGGTAGGCTGTGCATGTCAGACAGCGATCCTAATTAAGTTCACGAACATCCCTTACAGTCATAAATGTGGTAGTATGGTGTGCAGTTCCGTCGCAAGGGTTCATCAGCCTCACTTTATTGAAAATGAAGAGTGGATCACCGCGATTGTTACTACAGGTCAATATGCTGAGATGTTGCAATCTTTTGTTGTGGCTGCTGTGAACGGTTTTGCAAAACCACACGAAACCTGGTTTCCACAGGATGGTACGACATCGCACACTGTAAGGCGATCAGTTGCTGAGCGAGAATTATTCGGTAACAGCGTCACCCCATAGTTCAAATGGTTCAAACGGCTCTAAGGACTATGGGACTTCACATCTGAGGTCATCAGTCCCCTAGACTTAGTACTACGTAAAGCTAATTAACCACCGGCCTGTGCGGCCGAGCGGTTCTGGGCGCTTCAGTCTGGAACCGCGCGACTGCTACGGTCGCAGGTTCGAACCCTACCTCGGACATGGATCTGTATGATGTCCTTAGGTTAGTTAGGTTTAAGTAGTTCTAAGTTCTAGGGGACTGATAACCGCCGCGCGGGATTAGCCGAGCGGTCTAAAGGCGCTGCAGTCATGGACTGTGCGGCTGGTTCCGGCGGAGGTTCGAGTCCTCCCTCGGGCAAGGGTGTGTGTGTTTGTCCTTAGAATAATTTAGGTTAAGTAGTGTGTAAGCTTAGGGACTGATGAGTTTAGCAGTTAAGTCCCATAAGATTTCACACACATTTGAACATTTTTTGACTGATGACCTCAGATGTTAAGTCCCATAGTGGACCTGATTAACCTAAGGATATCACACACAACCACCCCATAGTTCTGTGATATTTCCTGGCCCCTAAGATCACCGGAATTTTCTGTTTTTTTTTTTTTTTTGTTTTTTTTTGTGGGGCTACCTATTTAGCCTGGTCTACACGACTCGACCAAGTACACTGGATGAACTAGAACAAAGAGTTCAATACGAAATTCGTGGAATCCCGTCTGGTATGTTACAGCAATAAATGAGGAACTTCAAGAGCAGATTGGAAGAGTGCATACGTACAGGAGGTCGCCATCTACAAGACGTAATTTTCAAACATAGATACTTTGGATTAATGTTGTTGTGGTGCAATTGCTGTCAAGTTTTGTTGTTGGATTTTTTATTTTTATTGCGAGCTTCAGATGTTCCTGTTTTCTCGTGTCACCCAATAGAAGGCGACCTTCAGACTCAGTTGCATTCTGCACATAATCGAATACCTCGGTTTCCTGGAACTAACAAAGTAAAAACACCTCAACGCTGACCCAAATAAGCATTACTTCCGATACCGTACAGGTTCTATCTTCGTTAATCACTACCGTGTCATTCGAAGAACTTCTGACTCATTAGCCAACATGCGATACGCAAAATCGCCTCTATCTTACGAGTAAACCCCACATCTCAACGTAAAATACTCTCATGTAGCTACGAATTACGCGGCCTAGAGGTGACACAGTAACAGCACGTAGGCTCACACAAAGGATTATAGTAAGAAACTCCGACCAACGTTTTGGCATGCTGACTTCTCTGCGTACAGAAACACACAAAACACTACAAGCCAAATAGTTTTACAAACGATTCAACAGGCAAGATCGCAGAAAATATTATTTTTATTCAAGAAAACCGGTTTCAACAGACTATGCTGCCATCTTCAGGTCTTTAAATCTTTTGTTGTAAACCATGTTCAACGCTCACCTCTTACACAAGATTTTAATCCAATTGACATCTTGTGTATGAGGTCAGGGTAAAATGATCATATTTTACAATAAAAAATTTTAAGACTTGAAGACGAAAGCGTAGTCTATTGAAACCGTTTGTCCTGAATAAAAAAAAATATTTTATGCGCTCTAAGCTGTTGAATTGTTTTTAACAACTGAACAGATCACCCTTCAGTTCTCTCAAAATGACAAAATTCAAGCAAGGCAAATAAATGGGCAAAGCAATATTGAAACTGAGTAG
The DNA here is from genome assembly GCF_023897955.1 of Schistocerca gregaria. Classification (NCBI taxonomy): domain Eukaryota; kingdom Metazoa; phylum Arthropoda; class Insecta; order Orthoptera; family Acrididae; genus Schistocerca; species Schistocerca gregaria. The sequence continues at coordinate 44,302,140 of NC_064924.1, forward strand.
AGGCTGTGGGCTACGTGGGCTCTGGAGAAGCGTCACCAATCTGTGAGTTTCAAGATTTAAATTATGGGATTTATTCCAGTAATGAACCTGAGAGGAGACATGTAATAGCACAGGTGAATTTCATAGAGTGGCTAACACACGGCAACCAACGTTAATTCGGCTGAAACCTCCGTGGTGGTCACAACATTAAGACGAGCCCACCGAGTTAAAATCAGGTTCGTCAATTCCTGGCTTTTCTTAAGTCTGAAAACAGCGATGGATCTTGATAATTTCTATTGTTTATGTGGTAAAACTGTCATTGTAATCTTATGGCGGAATTTCATGCTTTTGGTGCCTAGTACGCCTGCTTATGATGATCACAGTTACGGTCCTCCAAGTGAAGAAAAGGTGAAAACATAGTATGATCGAATACAATCAGGGAATTTGCTACTGTAGCAGCATATAAATCAACCTAATGTGAGACACAATAGAACAGTAGTGCAGTTAGAAACTTGAGTTGCTAGTTTGAAAGGAAATAAAAACTATGTAAGTCAATTTCTGACATTTTACGTAGTGGAGATATAACGGATCTTCTGAAGGAGGTTTTGGAACTGCAAGATAGTAATTAAGTACTACAGAATTCTCACCAAATATGAAATGCTCTGACTCTACATTTTTATTCTGCTAATGCTTATAGCTACTTATGAAATTTCGTCAAATTATCTCATCCAATAAACGTTTACTTCAATTACTGAGAAGTTCCTTATTTAAAAACAGTGATCATCTTTTACAGCAACTGAATTTGGGGAATAAAGGCATTATACGATATTTATAGGCCTAAAACTACTCCTTAATCACTATTTTATCTGCAGTATAAATATTTTATGTAAAATTAAATGTTTTTAGCAGAGAGGTAAAGTTGTAAGACGACTGAATACCAAGCTTATTTTATTTAAAGGCCAGTGAAACTACCCCGAGAACAGGTGTCAATGAAAACGCTGTAAAAAGGAAATGCCAAAGAAAATACTGAAAAATGAAATTTCAGTAAGACAGTGTGGAAATGAAATGTAAATAAATTGTACTATCGTCTTGTAAATCATTATTATTACGGAACTGCTTGTCTTAATTTCTCATAACTCATAATTTTTTGAAAATATTCTGGTCCATAGTGCACTGGTATTACAAACTGTGTCTGCCCTCAGAATATAAACGAAAAGATAGAATTTTTATGCCCGTCACCGTTTCTTTTAGTTAACCCCACCACATTTCGAGGTTTATTCCATAATCTTCGGATGGTACCTACTCAAAATGCCTTGATTTACTACATTCAGTTTGCGACGCACCTTGAAGTTTTATTCACATCGAAAAATTTATCCACGTTTCGAATAAAGCTTTCCTTATTGCTGCCAGAATGCAGGGAAATGACTGCTATTTAGTGTTTTTTGAGGAAAAATAAAGCTAGCAAGAACTATTAGAAGTTAGTCAAGCCGGCCTCGGTGGCCGAGTGGTTCTAGGCGCTTCATTCCGGAACCACCCGACTGCTACGGTCGCAGGTTCGAATCCTGCCTCGGGCATGTATGTGTGTGACGTCCTTAGGTTAGTTAGGTTTAAGTAGTTCTAAGTTCTAGGGGACTGGTGACTTCAGATGTTAAGTCCCATAGTGCTCAGAGCCATTTGAACCATTTGCCAAGTTAATCAAAAGCGGTCGCGCGGTTCGAGACTGAAGCGCCTAGAACCGCTCGACCACAGCGGCCGGCAAAACATTTACAAGAGGGTCTGACGATAGCGGACGACACCCTGGACTGCAAATAAAAAGGGGAACGGGAATTCTATTTGCTTTAAGCATGGACAACGTACAGCCACTCTATGGAATATAAACTTGCTAAATATCCGACTTGATCAGTGGTCACAGACTGTGCTCAGTTCGAGTCATTTGTGTTACTGATCAATGTTACTATATCGTGACATCTTTTACTAACACAAAAGCTAGAGGGAAATGACTGTTTTCGTTACATATGGAAGCTCTCTCTCTCACACTCTCTCTCTCTCCCTATCTCTCTCTCTCCCTCTCTCTCTCTCCCTCCCCCCCCCCTCTCTCTCTCTCTCTCTCTCTCTCTCTCTCTATCTATCTATCTATCTATCTATCTCTATCTATCTCTGCTCGCGCAAATCAATTATATATGCAACTTGATCTAAATATATACTAATACTAAAATATCACATAGCAGGGACGTCAAGATTTCTCTTAGTTTTACATTTCAACAGCTAAACAAATATTCCTAATTAGAATTGAAGATAAGAACGTTCTTACTCTGGACCAGTGGCGACCTTATATAGTAATTTTTGTTCGCCTTCAAAGGTAGCATTTCTTTTCTCAGACCTGATTGTACCGGCAGCAGGCCTATTGTGACCCCCCAACAAGAAGCATATCAAACAAAATGTAATGAGGAAGCACACTAAAGACATTGTGCTGTTTTCTATTCTGTCTTCAGTCGGAAGAGGAGACATTCTACAAATCTGATTTGTCATTCTCTGTAGTCTCCATTAGGACACTGTGTCATATAGTTGTTGAACAAAATATTATTGTTTGTTCTGACTCTTGTAACTCGGCCGGTCGTGGTGGTCAAGCGGTTCTAGGCGCTTCAGTCTGGAACCGCGCGACCGCTACGGTCGCAGGTTCGAATACTGCCTATGGCATGGCTGTGTGTGATGTCCTTAGGTTAGTTAGATTTAAGTAGTTCTAAGTTCTAGGGGGCTGATCACTTCAGATATTAAGTCCCATAGTGCTCAGAGCGATTTGAACCATTTTCTTGTAACTCCGTGAGTCATATTTTCACCTACGACTCAAATAGAAGAGCAATATGAACTCGTTAAGCAAATTGAGAAATGCATTATTTACTCCTATTGTATTTTATTTTACTTGTGCGTATTTCGGAGAGAAATCTCCCTCAGCGTTATAAGATTCAGATCCGGCTTCCCATCATGGCCTAGTGAAAAACCCGGTGCTCCTGATGGAGGTTATACTGATAAAAAAATGATGAAACATAAACGCTATAAAAGGCTGAATTTCGAGTAAATCTGCTTCCCTGTTAGTCCATGGCGTAAATCATCCATTTTATCTAACAATCTGTTAAAGTAAAAATAGGTGATGAGGCCCTTGAAGTTCGGGGGGAAGAGAACAAAACTAGGAAAAGAAAGGAAAAATCCATGCTGGACTGAGCAAGTGCAGATACTACTGAAGATAAAAAAGGAGGCCTTTAATAAACTGATAAGTGCCCGGCTTGGTGAAGACCGTAAAACATACGGAATTGACGGATACAAGAAAAAGGCAGTTACTGAAACTAAAAACGAGGCACAGTAGAAAGTCAAGGAGGATATACGCAGAAAAAAAACTTCCATGGTGCTAGCGCAAGAGTGGTAGATACTAAAAACAATGAGAACTGAAAACAAAGATAGTGCTGGGATTACTCTATGAAGTGTGGAGGAGTGAGTAAAGTATTACGAAATCTTGCTTACAAGATATTTGTAAAGCTGTGAAGCATACAAAAAAAGGAAAACACCGGGCACAAATAGAATAAACGTCGAATTAATAAATGCAGCTCCTATATCTGTGTATGATATTTTAGGATGTCAGCCAAATGGTATAATAAGTGCTTGGAAGGGGGTCAGGTACCTAAAGAATGGAAAAAGTCTGTTTTTACTTCAATCTACAACAAGGGAAATAGGCAGGACCGTGGAAATTATCAGGACATAAGTGTGACGCCATTACTGGCACCATTATATGGGAGACCTTAAAAGAAAGAATAGAGATGGAGGCTATAACGTCTGAAGAACAGGACGGTTTTCGAACAGAGCACACGCTTATTGATGGAATATTCACATTACGGAATGTGATATAAAAGGGAATTGACAGAGGGATAAAGACCCATTTAATCTTGGAGAGGGCTTATGATACGGTACCACAACACAATCTGTAGACAAGTATGAAGAATAACGACGTGTTACCTATTTACGTCAAAGCAGTTACACAGTTCGGCGTTTATTCCCCCCGTTTTTCCATTTTTCATGTGCTTCACAGCTCCATAAATTTCTTGCGAGGTTATCTGTCGTGCTCATGGATGTTTGTCTTCTTCGGTCAAATGTAGCATTTCTTGATACTGATGAAGTGACGTATGCAGAAATGAGGTTGTGGTTTCATCAACAAAATCTAACACTCCACAGTGATGGTAGTAACAAACCGGTGACTCTTTGCGAGAGATGAGTTGGGTGTCAGAGCGGTTACACAAAGAATGATTGCCGTCAAAGTAGGGAACTCAGTGTCACCAGAGTTTCCTGATACAAAAGGCCTACGCCAAGAATGTACTATGGCACCGTTGCTATGAAATATGTATGGAGGAAGCACTTAAGGCTTGCAGGAGGAAATGAGGAGGTATGGGAGCCCCTGTAGGGGTTGAAATCTACTACACACTTGTCTTCACTGGTGGCCAGGTCATCGCAGCAGGAGACGAGGATGATACTGAGTACATGTCTCCGAAGTTAAAAAAGGAGTAACGGTATGAAAGGTGGGGCACCAGAGTTAGCTTGGCAAAAACCAAATATCTGACGGTTGGCAACAGTACCATTGAAGATGTGGCAGTTGGAGCCAGTAAAATCAGGGATTTAAGTTCGGGGGCTTGTGACATGAAACACAAGAAGCTAATATACATAAACAATAAAATAGGGCACGGCAGGAGGGCGATATGACAACCAAACTTGGTCCTTTGGAATAACAAAATCATAAAGGATCAAAGAGGTGATATATCGTTCAGCTGTTGAATTCAACGCTGCGTGCGGAGCAGAAACGTGGGTAATAAACAGGCATCAGAGAAAAAAGTTCTTACACTAGAGACAGACTTTTGGAGGCGAGGTACTTTATAACACTGTAGCTTTTTTGAGCCACTACTTCGGTTAAAATATACACTATTGGACATTAAAATTGCAATACCAGAAAGGACAGCAAAGAAACAAAATATTACTTAAGCTATGTGTGCGGCATAGAAGGACGAATATACCAGGGTTGGAACTTAAATAGTGGCAACTATTTATTCACAACCGATACAAAAGACTTACATGTTTGCACCTCTTACTGTCCTTCAAAGTAGTCACCAGCGTTGTGTAAAACCCGTTGCCAGCGATGTGGAAGGCATAGTACATCGTTAGCAGAACCTGTTCTGTTGACGGTGCGAATGGAGCGGTCTACTGCCTGTTGAATCTCTGGAACAGTTCCGAAGCGAATGCCACGAAGTGGTGCCTTCATCTTCAGAATCAAATCAAAGTCACAAGGATTTATGTCCGGGGAGTATGGTGGACGGTACAGTATCTCCCAGTCCCATTGACAGAACAATCACAGCTTGCGCTGTACGCACCCGCGCATTGCCGTGCAAAATGATGTGTGGGTTGCGCAGAAAGTGTCGCCGCTTCTTTCGCAAAGCTGGTGATGCTCCAAAAATTTACAGTAATACTGTGCATTTACGGTCTGCCGTGGAGGAACGTAATGCGTTAGGATAACACCATCACAGTCGTACACAAGGATCACCATAACTTTGGACCGATCCATTCGCACCGTCAACAGAACAGGCTCTGCTAACGGTACACTACGCCTTCCACATCGCTGGCAACGGGTTCTACACAACGCTGGTGACTACTCTGAACGACGGTAACAGGTGCAAACATGTAACTCTTTTGTATCGGTTGTAAATAAATAGTTGCCACTATTTAAGTTCCCACCCTCGTATTTGAAACTTCGTAGATGACTTACGCGGAGGCTGTTATTGTTGTCTTCAGTCCGAACACTGGTTTGATGCCGCTCTCTATGGTACTCTGCCCTGTGCAAGACCCTCGGATGCAGTAATAAGTTACTCGGGATACGCGTAACCATGAAATCGTTTTCGAGTGAAGTGTTAATTTTGGGATGACGTTAATGATCTATCTTTAGTTTGCGTATGACGTATTTTCACGTGCCACCGCAGGACAGACATTCTACCATTATTAGCGTGGCGTTTGATGAACATTATCAAATTATTAAATTAGTTATACCTTGATGTCTTAAATATTTCCTATCAACCGATACTATCTTCTAGCCAGGTAATACCAAAAATTTCGTTTCTCCCAGCTTTTGGTCAGTACCTCCTCCTTACTTACATCATCTACCCATCTGTTATTCAGCAGTCTTCTATAGCACCAAATTTCAAAATCTTCTATTCTCTTCTCGTCTAAACTCTTTCTCATCCACATTCCATTTCCACACGGCTATCCTCCAAAAAAATACTTCTAGAAAAGACTTCCAAACACTTAAATCTATATTCAATTTTAACAGATTTCTCTTCTTGAGAAACGCTTTACTTGCTATTGCCAGTCTACATTTTATATCCTCTCTACTTCGGCCACCATCAGTTATTTTGCTGCCAACATAGCAAAACCCAGACTCTCGTTTCCTAATCTAAGTCACCCAGCACCAACTGTTTTAATTCGACTACATTCCGTTGTCTTTGTTTTCTTTTGTTGATGTTCATCTCATATCCTCCTTTCAAGACATTGCCAATTGCGGTCAGAAGCTCCTTTGTTGTCCCTGACTGAATTACAGTGTCACTGGCAAACCTCGAAGTTTTCGTTTATTCTCCCTAAACTTTAATTCCTTCTTCCAATTTTTGTCTGGTTTCCTTTACTGCATGCTCAATGTACAAAGTGAATAACATTAGGGATAGGCTTCAACCATGTCCCACGCCATTGTTAACCACTGCCTTTCTTTCATGCTCCTCGATCCTTCTGATGCAACGTGGTTTCTGCGCAAGTCGTAAATAGCCTTTCGTTTCCATATTGTACTCCTGCTACATTCAGAATTTCAAAGAGTGTACTCCAGTCAGCATTGTTAAAAGCTTTCTCTAACTCTACAAATGCTATAAATGTAGGCTTGCTTTTGTTTTAGGTGTATGTAGAGTGCAAAATTTAGCACACAGAGTTGTCATCTCGGACAGTAGTAGTGGCTCTAACTCGACTGAGCATCAACTGGATTCGAGCTGGGGCGACAATTACAGGTACACCATTAAAGGCTGCTTCAACTCTGTGCCAGGGTTCATCAGTTTTACTGGCTGCAAAATGGTGATATGTCAGTGTCTCTGCAACCCATTGCTAGAAATTTTCAGAGTGTGAGCCTGCTGGGGAACATACCAGCGACGGCAACAGTCTTACATGTCCCGTCTCTAGTTAGCTCATGACAGCAGGGAAACGTATGATCTTGTGCTGGCGTAAGCAGGTGCCAACATACCAGGCGGCAAAGAGGTTGCGAGAAGATCGAGAGGGGCCAACGACAGACTCGCTGGAAACGCACCAACAACGCCATCTCGGCTGCCAGTATTTAGATCATCACCATGGAGCGGAGGGCGAGCCCACTGCAGTGTGTTGCACGGAGCCAGTTGCAGTCTGTCATCAGTCGCAGCGCTGTGGTAGTTGCAGTAGCGGTTAGCTCCACAGCTAGCGCGGAATCAGGCAGCACATAGCCACCAGAACAGTATACACCGCGGACTTGTACTTCACCAGTAGTGGGGCTAAGGTGGACTAGAACGGAAGAGCTTGTACCATAACGACTATCTTGAGTTACATAATTATCTGTCTTTATGTCTTTATGAATAAAGAACCCAGTTAATATATGCGTGCTGTTTGTGTTATAGAAAGAGGATAGCGGCCACCAATCAATATCCTCCCCTTGCTTCCAATGGTACAGCTCTACAGAGGCAGCGAGACGACTTAAAAGATCTAACGTTATCTTACTGAAATATAGCGTCAGGGAGACTACGAAGTTGCAGCGAAGGCACGAAGGCAGCGGCCTGAACATCGCAGAAGCGTTACGCCTGGTGTCCAAATCATAACAGACTATTCTCGTCAGAGTCCCCACCCAGGGACACGTGCGCCCTTGTAAAGCGCACAATTTACCACTGCTGCCCTCTCCGCTGCTGTGTCAAGGGAAGTCACAACAATGGCCGCCATACTGGCAGGCGATGCTGCTCGACACGTCGCCACGGTGTCTCTGTGGATACTTGTCTTGCTACAGACCAGACCACTTCCCGACTCACCATACGTGACGTGGCTGTACAATCCTGTCCTCTCGGTACCTAAAGGCGTGGTGCTGTTCAGATGGCATCAAGTATGTCATTGAGCATAGCTCTCCCAATCACATTGATCCCATATTGCCATTAGTGTCGTGCGACCCAATCCAACGCGACCACTAATATCGCACAGCATAATCTACAGTGACGATAAGCCACGCTCTTGGTGATGTACAATTCCGAGACGTTCTTGTAGACGTTCCAGCCTTCTTATATGAGGCATAACGCAAAGTTCTCATAAAAGGCCAATATTTAGGTTAGATTCGTGAATTAGAAACACGACGTGTAAATACACAATGTGGATTAAAATACGAAAAAACCGAAAACAGATCAGTATGTTTAACATCGTGAAACTAACCCATGGGCATTCAAGACAGCTTTCAGTCGTCTCGGAGTGGATAAACACAGACTTTGCATGATTTTCAAAGGATCCTTATACCATTCTACCTGCAAATACTGGCAAGTTGAAGTAACGATGATGGAGGTGAATAGAGATCACACAATCTTCACACCAGAGTAGACCACAAGACTCAATGATACTGTGGTGGCCACGGTGAAGGCGACAGTTCATCCCCACGCTCACAGAACCAGTACTGGACGATACGAGCTGTGCAAACCGGGGCCCTGTCGTCTTGCAACAGAGCATCACCACGGGAGAACAAACACTGTACCATGGGGTGGACCGGATCAGCCGAAACGGTCGCATAATCCTTGGCAGTAATGCTACCTTGCAGAGTAGCCATGGCGCCCATGGAATACCACGACATGGCTGCCAAATCATCACCGAACTCTACCGTGTTTCACTCTTGGCACGCATACTCGGCCATAAATTTGAAACAGTGTGGAACAAGGCTCATCTGACCAAATGGCATTCATCCGTTGCTCCGTAGACCAGTTTCAATGGTTTCGTTCCTATGTTTCCTGTTAGGAGCATCAGTGGGATGCACCGATTCCGATGCACGTCATAATGGTTTGCACATTATTGATGTAGATGCACCACCGATAAGCGGTTCTGGAATTTCATCTCGCCCCGCAGTTCCTTGCTTATGGAACTCCTTCAATGTTGTTTTGGTGCTGACAAGCGAATGCTACATTCAGTTCTGCTGTGACTTCTGCAGCCGTCGTCCTATTATTATTCGTCACAATGCTCTTGAATGACCGTCTGTCAAGAGCATTCTACACAGACTTTCGTCAGAGTTGTGACTCAGCAGGTGATGTTTCTCCGCGTTCGCTGCATGCAGTATAAATCTTCGATACGGTGCTTCTTGGAACAAGCAAACAGTTTGGCTACCTCAGTTACCAACAATTTGCCCACGTTAGAATTCACTTAGGTCCGAAATAATGCACTAAAAACTGCACAGGTCACTGTTCAGATCGCGACGGACTCTTGCAATGAAATGAAGAAATTGTAGAGGTGCCGTTAGTGATGAAATTCAAGAGCGCAACCTGCAGGGTAGGCAGCATCTGCATTTATGATCAGGCATGCATTTCTAGTGTTGTTTCAATACTTTTATTCAACCCCTGTATTTCCTCTCATACCGAATGTACACGGCGTTACTCCTACGTACTTTATAAAGCTGTGACCAAATACTTATGCACAGCGAGTCATGTCGCAGATTTCATGCCAGTCTGACGTTGGGTGCTGGCCGACTTCATGGTGTTCCAAATTTTGTGGCCAGCAGTGTACACGTTCCACCGTTTCTGCGTTCCAGCTGAATCTATTACGAATTCGTTACAATGTATGGTGGTAGTTGGCAAGGTGTCACACCGTATGTAGCGCGTGCGGACAGGAATAGCGGCAGCAGGTGCGCCGAGTCCGCCCACGGCCGCATTGTCTAGGCCTACCACCCTCTGGCACCTCGTCTCGACCTCCGGGGCCCGTGCAGATGCTCGGCGTCTCCAGCACACCCGGTTAACCGGCGAATAAGTCAGGGTTTCTGGGTAGTACCGACCACTCCGGTTGTGGTCTGCACTGCCGTAGAAGTCGACGAGCAAACGGATCTCGGGTGGAACTACCGAAGAGGAGAGTCACTTGACCGGAGCACGACTAGTTAGCGGTCACGAGGGGCTGTGTTACTGAGAACGGGCAGCCACACTGCAGGAGTTGGCCTGATTGTGCCTGATATAATACGCATTGTTGCATTAAGTTGGCTATCTACCATGTGTGTGTGTGTGTTTGCTGCCGAGCCACACGGGGGCACAGTATTCTGCCACTGGACACACCAAGCCAAGTGCGGAAGTTCTTAACGTAGATGCTGTGGAGCCCCAAGTGGTGCCACAGAGCTTCTGCAATATGTTGTTGCGTGTTTTAAGTTTCGCTGCAGTTTTCTTCAGGTGTTCTTTCAATGTTAGTGGCCTAACCTGCGCCGAGAACACGCTCTGGTTAGAGAATTTCAAAAAATCATGACCAACCCTCAATTACAAATCCATGAAGATACTCACGACATCCAAGGAAACCGACTCCGGTCTAGGCATCCTCCACTAAAGACAGCACAGGCTCTGAACCAAACCAACTTTAAAATAAATGACCGATGGAAAGAGGAATGGGAGAGCAGAACAGCAGTAAACTGCCACAGTATGCCGTGCATCTTTAGTAAACCAAAAGGATTTGATTGCCCTCGCCAAGTTTGGTCAACTCTTAATCGCATCAGAACCAACTGTGGGAGATGCGCCGACTCCTTACTCAGATGGGGTAAACTTCCTTCGGCCGCCTGAGACTGTGGCGCTGAGAGACAGACGGTCAAACACATCGTAAAGGAATGCCCACTAAGGGCATACGAGGGTGACCCACAGCATTTCCTAATGGCGACCCAAGAGGCAATCGACTATTTATTACCTAAGCTGGACGTCTGCTTGTGATTGCTCTTCTGTGACTGTAAATTTACAATTGGTGGTGTCCTTAAATACAAACTGTTATTTATTGTTCTGTTTATACATATGTGATTCTTTTTTTTAAATCGTGTTGTTTCTGTAATTTTTACTGTGATATTATGAGCCATACGCTAAATAAAATAAATAAATAGTTAGCGGTCGTTGGGTATATCAGAGCTTCCCACCAATGCACTGCATCCGATTTATATAGTTGTCTCACTGGAGGTGGTAAGGAATCTGATGATGCGCTCAATAGTCGTAAAACAAAACATAGGTCTATAGATTGGGAGACGGTTCATGAAGAACGTTTCGTTTTCAGGACCACAGTGCATAAAATTTTCACCGACAATTGTGACCAAATATTATCAAAGGATCTCTCACAAACCCCAAAGAAATTATGGCCGTTTGTGGCTTTTGTACTATAGTGTCCAGACATTCCTGGAGGAGCAGGGACCGAAACTAATGGTAGCAAAGTAAAAGCAGAAACAATGAACTCCGTTTCCGAACGTTCCTTTACAAAGGAAAATCCAGCAGAGTTACCCAGTTTTTGTTCCCGCAGAATTGCAAAGATAAGAGATACAGAAGGGGTGGACAAATATACGGAAACTCTGCGAAAACTACAAGCTTATAAATAAAAGTAGATGCTACTCAAGCCTGCAGCTTGCTCTGTGAACACGTATTTGACCATTAACGGCAACTGTGCAATGACCTAAATACATTGCAAATGTCAGTCATGGCCAGAACATTTCTGTGAAGTTTTCAGCGCTTTATGTTCGATCTTACTGCATTTAAAAGTTGGCAAATTGTTGGTGCTCGTATGGTGTGTGTTTCATGAACGAAGATACCGGAGAGGTTGTCGTTTCCAGGAGCATCTTGTCAAAGATTTATACCGCATACAGACAAAACGAAAAAACATCGTCCGCTATGTAGAAACTGTGTGTGGAGTGATCGTGACGGAAGGTCATTGAAAAGGACTGCGCCGAAAAATAATAGGACGACAACTCGAAAAGCTGCAGAAGTGGATGTCGTACTCCCGAACATCACGAAGCACCTTACGTCAGCAGGAAACCGCACTGCAATTTCAGAAACCACTGACCAGTGATGCAAATGCCGGTAACAGCAACGTGGTGCCGCAGTAATACAACCTGGAGGATGGAGTAATGGACGAATGCCATTTGGTCGGATGAGTCTTATTTCACACCGTTCCCAGCTTCTGGCGGAGTTTACTTCTCAATAGGGAAACATGGCGAGGTTTCGGTAGCAAGGTAGCATTACTACCGAGGTTTATCTAACCATTTCGGCTGATCAGTACCGTGCTATGGTACAACGTTTGTTCCGAATGGTGATACTGTGTTCCAAGACGACAGGCATTCTGTCCATATAGCTCGCATCATCCTTGTTAGCACGACGATGACTAGGCCACAGTACAGAGACCAGATTCCAACATTACTGAGCCATTGTGGTCTACTTTGGAGAGAACGGTGCGTCATCCCTATCCACGTGCATCATCGTACCAGAACTTGCCACTAATTTTCAGCAAGAATGGTAGAAGACTCCCTTAAAAACCAATCATGGAGTGTATTTATCCATTCAGAGAGTAACCGCATCTTTTTTGAATGTTAATGGTTTTCCTACGCCGTATTAGGCATAATAACGTGTTGTGGTTTTGGTGCTTCCATATTTTTGTCCACTCCTGTAGATATTAGTGTTGAGGGGGTTCTGAAGCAGTTGAAATCGTTAGAACTGAACAAAGCTCCAGGGTCCGATGAAGTCCCTATCCGAATAAATACGAAAGCAGCACAGGTTACACCCTCCTACAAGAAGGATAACTGAAATGATCCGCAAAACTACCGTCAAATATTCGTGACATCCATTTGTTGTAGAATCTTAGAATATATTCTAAACTCAAACTTAATGAACTATCTCAAATAGAATGACCTCCTCAGTGGCAATCATGATGCACCCCAAAAACGTTGATCACGTAAACACAACTCGTACTACCCCACATGACACCCTGAAAACCATGAATCAAGAAAGTCAGGTAGAAGCAGTATTTCTGGATTTCCGAAAAACATTTGACTCAGTGTCACATCTAAGCTTGTTACCAAAACTAGAAGCGTCCGGGGATATATAGCGAAATCTTCGCCTGAACTGATGATAATTTGGTAGGAAGGATGCTAAATGTTATCTTGTGGGGGCGCCACCAATGAATGTAGAAGTAACTTTGGCTGTGTACGAGGGAAGTGTGTTGGATGTTGTATATTAATGACCTTGCGGACAATAGTAACCATCGCCTCAGGCTTTCCACTGGTGATACAGTTATCTGTAGTAAAGTACTGTCTGAAAAAATATTCAGCCAGATCTTAATAAAATTTCAAAATGGTGCAGAGACAGGCAGCTTGCTTCGAAATGTCAAAACTGCAAAGCCGTGCACTTCACAGTACGAATACAATAAACGTGTCACTTACGTTCTACCTAATACAGCACTGAACAATAACCAGCAGAAGTACAACAATCACACTTCCGGCAGTTACAAATTCAACACAGGCATTTGCTGGTTCCCAACCGCATTTCGCTCCAACACACCACTGGCCCGAAATTATGAATGTTCTGGAATTTTTTGAACAGGCACCGTGCATGCTCCGAAAAATACTGTGAACTGCTTGACAGAAAGTACTTGGCATTGTATCTCATATTGGCGTTTTTCCCATTCCAGGAGCGCATAGAGCACGACAGGAGTAATTGTAATTAGTGTCATCTTGTCTTCGTGATACGAGGAGGCCTGAAGTATATTTCTGGAATTTTCAGTTAATACTTCTTGAAAGTTCATAAATAGACATTCGCGAGATAACTGCTGTCTAACTTCAAGCGTCTGAGATTTAAGTTCTTCAGCATCGACATGACACTGTCCCTTGGTTCAAACAAACTATTAACCATATGTAAGCCTGCAGGCTTTCGTGGCCGTTGTCACTTACGTTAAAATCTTCCGTGTTGTTAGGCAGCGTCATACTACCTTTTAAAATAATCGATGTTTCGTCTCATCTGAGAATCAAATAGATAAACTTTCAAATCAGATCGTACGTAAAAAGTGTAATCCTAAGATAATGAAAGATAACGATAAAGGAGATGACGGCGATTTAGGGCTCAATGATTTGTTTTATGAATGTGAGACTAAAGAGTGCGTGAATGTTAATATAATGAAGGATTCAATGTGCCAAAAGGAGGCTGAGGTGGAGCTGATATTGGCGGAGTTGGATGGTATAGAAAATTCTAAAGAGGTACTAACCAGTGGAAACGATTATAGTGATGAAGGTGATGATGTTCCAAGTGATACTGTTACGGCAAAAGTTGCTAAGGAGGTTAATAAGGGCGGCTTAGCATTTGTCTCGTCAGCTGTTGATGAATTTGTATGTGTATCGGCGGATATTGGTGAATTAAGTTTGGAGGAAGTTATCACTATGTAATATTATATATACACGTAACTAATATGTGCTGAAATTGCTGAGTATTGATACTTCAGAGGAAGAAATCTGTGCGTGTCTTTCTACTAAAGAAGGTCAACCCAAAATTCTGGATGGATCTGTATATCTTGAGTATTTGTTTGGGAATGAATGTCGATCTAAATTTTATGTTCGATCTGAAATTAATGTGGAGCAGGAGTATGTAGGAGAGAAAAAGGTATTATACTCAGGTTTAAATCAAAACGCAGCGGAATTTAATGGTACTGTTGATTCTGAAATTGCACCACGCTGTATCTGATGTAATGGCAGAGGATGGTGAAATTATGAACGGTTCTTATATTGGTGATTTGCCGACGAAGGTAAATGAGCTTTTATGTAGCCAGTTGTATGATTTACCAGTGGCTGTTGAAAGTGCTGTTTGTGAAGGTGTTTGTAATGACATACAAGTAAAAAGTAATGCTTTATTTCATGATCATGATGTTGTAGCTATTAATGTCGATAATTTTAAGAGAGAATAGAGTGAGTTTGATTCTAATATAGAGAGTGATATGTGGACATAATGGTATCTTAAGGAGGAATATGATTTTACTGTAACTGATTGGCGATGGTACACTAAAATATTACGATTTTTATTGCCTCATTTGTGGACTCGAGAGAAGTTTAAGATAGCGATAGGTCTAGAACGGAGAAAAATGAAATTGGGGCAAATGAAGCATTTAATGAGTTATTTTGGGACAGGTACGAAATTGAAGTGTACCTAGAACAGGATATGTGTACTCTTGGAGATGGGAGAGAAGGGGAAAGTAGGTTAAGAAATAAGTGCATCTGTAATGAGATTCAAAGATTATTGGGAGGAGAAATTTGCAATGTTTTGCAGCTTGTTTGCTGTTTCGTCGCATAAGGACATTTTTTCGCGCAAGGTCTGTGCAACTATAAAGAAATAGTTTAGACGTACATTTGGTTGCGAGGAGGTTGGAGAACTTAGCTATTTGGTGAATGGTATCAAATCAAAAAACAGTGTACAGTATGCATATAAATTAGGTTTTTGGGGGAATATAAGGGATTTATTTATGTGAATGTATCTGTTAGGTGTAAGTTTTTGGAAGGTTTTATGTTTGTTGTAATTTCCAAATTATAAGTTATGGTCATGCCAATTTGGGTGCAAGGAGGTCGGAGATATTTGGAAAACGAAAATTAATAATGCTTCCTTAGGAAGACAGATGTATATTTATCTAATTATATGACAATATCTCGGGGGTATAATTTATTGTTGTATGGAGTATCGATTTGTGTACGCACCTTCACTGCACAGAATTAAACAAGGGATGAGATTTGTCCATATTTGTTGTTAGTTTTGAGTCTAAGGGAGATATTTAAATTAAAAGAAAATACTAATTTACCGATGAAGTCGATTGGGAATCTGTCACAAAATTCATATCTCTATTGGAACTTGAATAACGTGTCAGAATAATTGACGAATTTACGAGCATCTTGCAAATGCTGCAAATCAGTTGTTTACTGTGTAATTTAGAACTGTTTGTATCGATTCCACGACGGGAAATGTTCTGTGCAGATCCTGGGTGGTTACGGAAAGTATTCCTTTCCTAGTATCTACACCTGATTAGAACTTCAACAGATATGTTCCTGCAAAACGATGGCGATAGAATGCAGAGCCATACAGAATTTCGGCGGGGTACTTGGATCCGAATGTGTGGAGCTCCGCTGGAGACTTCGTTGTGACGAAAACGTTCTGTGAAAGTGAGCGGAGAGGCGCTGATATTTTAGCGGGATTTCGATTTTGATAAATGTATAGTTTTATTTGGCATTTAATTAATATGCCGCAATTCATCATTTATGTTAGATATAGGTTCCTTTAAATTTAAAGCATACTGCGTCAACACCACTACAAATAATTACACTAGTGATCTGGCGTTCAGGATAATTATGTTATTGTATTATGAATTTGAGTCTTGTAAATTTGGGTGCTAATTCACAACATATATGGTACGCCAGCATGCTATGAAGTGGAGGTGTCTGATTTAACGAGCATTTCGCTCTCATTTAAGTATATGGCCGAAAGAGTCAGCCTTCAGGAACTGTAAACCCAACCCTGTCGTCCAGGATTCGCCACGAGACGGGGAAATCCACAGGCATCTATTGCGCTGAATGAGGCCTACGCGCTGTAGTGTGCGAGTGAGACAGTCGAGAACCTAGGTCATAGGGAAACTCCATAGAAGCAGTTTGTGGCCAGGGAGACGTAGCAGTGTTAGATTTGGCAGACCCAAGATTGGCCATAAAGAGAAACACTTATGAAAACTATTTAATTCTGTAGTAATTCAGGAAATGAAGCCATTGTAATATAAATCTATCACCCTTCATAAAATTTCATGGTGATAACAATAAAACTTCAATATTGATCATATATATAATAGTTTGGGATTTACTGTTACAGTGAAGTTAACAAGTTTTGTAACAAAGACCTGAGTGCTAAAATCTGAACGCTCTGGTCGATCTTAACGATCGACGTTTCATATAAAAGCGCATCATCAAAATGACAAATGTTGTAAATAGCTAGTTTGCTTTCTGAATAAATATGATCCTAACCAAATAGCAACTGTGTGGCCTATATCATTTACGGGTCGTTAATTTAGCTACCGATGTTATTATTACTGTTATAGGTTATATTAATGTTGTATGTTTCATACTATTTCGCAAACTTGCCATCAGCCAGACAATTTAACCAAAGGCTCACAAGTGTTCAGTTTAGGGCGTGTAATGCAAGACGTGCGGTTTAACTCCTAGACGAGTTTGAGCCAAGAAATTTCGACGAAGAGGAACCGCATGTGAGCCCGAACTTGTTTGGAATGTTAGCTAGCAATCTGTTATACGCGACCAGATAACTTCACTGTCACGCTCAGTTCACTGAAGGAACACAGTACGTTGTCCCCGACGGCAAGTGTTCGTCACAGACAAGCGTATAGTCAGGAGTGCCATAGGAAAGTGCAATGGCACCGTTCTTAATGTCTATATGCATAAATGATCTGGCGGATAGGAATCTGCCGCTGTTTCCTGGTGATACTGTGCTAAACGATAAGGTGTCGTATTAGAATGCCGGTAGGCTCCAGTTGTCGCCTATGACACATATCCAGAGCAACAAATTACGTATTTAGCTTTCCCCGTGTTTTCTTAGTTGTATATGTTGCTTAAATTCCGTACGTATTTTTGTATTTAAGAGGTTTAATCTCGCGTTTTGTAAGTGTAAAATCGGGCATACGGCAGCTGATTTGTCATTTCTTCTGAACAGACAGTTACACAGTTTATTGAAGTTGTTGTTCTTGTGGTCTTCAGTCCAGAGACTGTTTTGATGCAGCTCTCCATGCTACTCTATCCTGCGCAATGTTCTTAATCTCCCAGTATCTACTGCAACCTTCATCCTTCTGAATCTATTTAGTGAACTCATCTCTTGGTCTCCTTCTACCACTTTTACCCTCCACGTTGCTCTCCAATACTAAATGGGCGATCCCTAGATGCCTCAAAATATGCCCTACCAACCGATCCCTACTTCTAGTCAAGTTGTGCCACAAATTTCTCTTCTCTCCAATTCTATTCAATACCTCCTCATTAATTATGTGATCTACCCATCTAATCTTCAGCATTATTCTGTAGCACCACATTTCGAAAGCTTCTATTCTCTTCTTGTCTAAACTATTTATCGTCCATGTTTCACTTCAATACATGGCTACACTCCATACAAATACTTTAAGAAACGACTTCCTGACACTTAGATCAATACTCGATGTTAATAAATTTCTTTTCTTGCCATTGCCAGTCTACATTTACTACTTTAAGCTTCTTATTTCCTAATCTAATTCGCGCAGCATCACCCGATTTAATTCGACTACATTCCATTATTCTCGTTTTGCTTTTGTTGAGGTTCATCTTATACTCTCCTTTCAAGACACTGTCCATTCCGTTCAACTACTCTTCCAGGTCCTCTGCTATCTCTGACAGAATTACAATGTCATCGGCGAAGCTCTAAGTTTTTATTTCTTCTCCATGGACTTTAATTCCAATTTTCTTTTGTTTCCTTTAGTGCTTGCTCAATATACAGATTGAATAACATTGGGGATAGGCTACAACCCTGTCTTACTCCCTTCCCAACCGCTGCTTCCCTTTCATGCCTCTCGACTCTTATAACTGCCATCTAATTCTGTACAAATTGTAAATAGCCTTTCGTTCCCTGTATTTTACCCCTGCGACCTTCAGAATTTGAAAAAGAGTATTCCAGTCAACATTTCCAAAGCTTTCTCGAAGTCTGCAAATGCTAGAAACGTAAGTTTGCCTTTCCTTACTCTATTTTCTAAGATAAGTCGTAGGGTCAGTATTTCCTCACGTGTTCCAACATTACTGCGGAATCCAAACTGATCTTCCCCCAGGTCAGCTTCTACCAGTTTTTCCATTCGTGTGTAAAGAATTCGCGTTAATATTTTGCAGCTGTGAGTTATTAAACTGATAGTTCGGTAATTTTCACATCTGTCAACACCTGCTTCTTTGGGATTGAAATTATTATATTCTTCTTGAAGTCTGAGGGTATTTTCCCTGTCTCATACATCTTGCTCACTAGATGGTAGAGTTTTGTTAGGCCTGGCTCTTCCTAGGCTGTCAGTAGTTCTAATGGAATGTTGTCTACTCCCGGGGTCTTGTTTCAACTTAGGTCTTTCAGTGCTCTGTCAAACTCTTCGCGCAGTATCATATCTCCTATTTCATCTTCATCTACATTCTCTTCCATTTCTAAAATATTGTCCTTGTATAGACTGTCAATATATTCTTTTATTGAAGTATCAGGGACAATTTGTAAGGGTATTACGTTGCATATCTAAGTATCTCCCAGATTTACTTCTTTAGTTAGTCTTGCTAGGATGGGTAGGATGTGCTGTGCGCGGACGCAGGAGAACTGGCCCCAGTTCTCTAACAGTTGAATGTGGTTTTGGCTACGGTCAACCGCCTTCGGGATGCTACCCCGGGATGTAGCGTTGCCAGAGAATCTGACGTGTCGCATGGGACGTGTGAGGTGCTTCCTCCTAGTTTACCCGGCTCTGTGGATCCGTCCTCACATCAGGCTGAGTGGCAGTTTAAAAGGTGTTGACGTCGCTCGAGGCAAAGGACCAGTACGGAGGATTGCGAGTGGAGAGGTTGCCGATTTTTCAGCAGGGTCCGAGCAGTCGCATTTGGGCAGGGGTTTATTAGTTACCGTGAGCTCCAGCATTAGTCGCGTTATGGGGCCCTGTAGGCAGATAGCGTTCGGGGTTGGAAAGAAAGCTAATGTGCAGTCAGTATCTCTTCTGCGGAGCCTCGTCCGAGACGTGGAGGCGGCCTCGCCTGCTGCTATGAAGCGTGCAGGGTGCAGTCGTCTGCAAGGTGTAGCTCGCGTCGGCACCGACGACTCCCGTCGCATGGATTGTCAGGCCATCCTCAGTTCTTACAGACGGCAGGCGGAAGTGGTGAAAACTCGCACGCAGGGTGTAAGCAGAGATCGAAATTTGCAGCATCGTCGAGAGTTGATCGGGGTTTCCAGGTTTGGAGCCGAGTGGAGGGTCTCAACCAAGGGCTTCGTCGACTCTGTGGCAGTCTTGGCTCCAGATTTGTAGACCTGTGTTATCGTGTGGAGATTTGTAGGACTCCCCTTAATAGATCAAGGGTGCACTACACAAAGGAAGTAGCCACTGGAGTAGCACAGTGCTTGTGGAGTGCTCACGAGGGTTTTTCAGGTAGTCGGTACTTTGTGCAGCTCGGATGAGTGCGCGTCTGTCGATGCACAGATGGGGACATCAAATACGTTTTGATTGTCAAAATTTTACCAGTAGATTTTCGAAGTATTCGTAACAAAGTTCCCTAATTTATTGCCGTCCAGAAGAGTTCTCACGATCATATTATTCTTAGGACCGAGAGCTGGCTAATATACGAAATGGAGTGTTCTAAGGTATTTAACGAGTCAGGAATGTTTATCGGAAGAACAGATTAGACGCCATAGGACTGGGAAGTGTTCATGGCGGCTATCTTTATTGAGGTTGGAACTGAATGTGACAGTGAAGTTATCTGGTCGTGTATAACAGGTCTAGGTGAAACCAAGTAATTATTGGATGTTCTTACTGGCCACCGGATTCCACTGTGACTGACTCATTCAAAAGATGTCTACTGTCAGTAGCGCACAAATACCCAGATCATGCAATACCAGTCGCAGGCAGCTTCAGCCTGCCCGATATATACTGGGTGATCTTTGGATTCATTACAGGGGGTACAGACAGACAGCCTTGTGAAGTAGTTTTCAGTACGTTTACCGAAAACTGTTTTCGCCAGATAGTTCGGCAACTCAAGCGCAATGGAAATATCTTTGACATTGTAGCTACAAACAGGTCGGGCCTTATCAGTGGAGTCAGTATAGAAATGGGGATTAGTGATCACGGAGTCATTGTAGCAACTATGATTACGAAAGTTAATAAATCAGTAAAGTACCAAAGGGATTGTTCCCAATAAAATGAGCAAAAAGCAGTTGTTAGTATCTCACTCAAACAATGAACTCCAATCATTTAGTACTATGGACATAGAAGAATAAACGGAAGAGTTGAAACAGACAGTAAATCGAGCTCTGGAAGAGTCTGTTCTTAGTAAGTGTATTAAGGACAGAGAAGACTGAGAGTTGTTTAGTAACGAAGTTCGGAAAATGCTGAGGAAGCAATGGCTGTCGCACCCTCGGTTCAAAAAAGAACTCTCAAATGACGACAGGCGAAATTTTGTAGAAATTCGTGCCTCCGTAGAAAGATCTACGTGCGAAGTATACAACTACCACCGCCGTACTTTAGAGAAAGATCTGGCCAAAAACCAGAGAAAATTTTGACGCTACGTAAAATTCTAAGCGATTCTAAGGCTTCCATCCAATCACTTTTTGACCAATCTGGTTTCGTAGTTGAAGGTAAAAAAATGAAAGCAAAAGTTTTAAATTCCGCGTTTAAGAAATCGTTCTCGCACGAGATTTGTACAAAGATAAAATCATGTGATCATCGCACAGAGACCTGTATGCACAATGTAGTAATAAGCACCGTGGGCGTAGACAACCGACTAAAAGAGTTAAAAAAAAGATACCAGACCAGGACAGAATACCGATTCGATTTTACAAAGAGCGCTTTACAGCACTGGCCCCTTACTTATCTTGCATTTATCGCGATTCTCTCGTCCAGGACAGTAGTAAGCGATCGAAGAGAAGCCTAGGTGACTCCTATGAATCGGAAGGGTAAAAGAATGGACCCACAAAATTACAGAACAATATCTGTAATATTGGTTTGCTGCAGAATTCTTGAACGTATCCCGAGTTCGAATATAAAAAATTTCCTAGAGACCGAAAAACTTACGCACACGAATCAGCGCGATTTTATAAGTCCATCGCTCGTGCGAAACTCAGCTTGCCGTTTTCTTACTAATGTACTGCGAAATGCAGATGAAAGGCAACCAGAAGATTCCATATTTCTAGATTTCCGAAAAGCATTTGACTCGGTCCTGCCGACTGTTAACGAATGTTCGAGCGTACGAGGTAGATTCCCAGACATGTGAGTAGCTCGATGACATCTTAAGTAACAGAACCCAGTATGCTGTCCTCGATGGAGGGTTTCAAGTGCCTCTGAGCACTACGCGACTCAACTTCTGAGGTCATCAGTCGCCTAGACCCTAAAACTAGTTAAACCTAACTAACGTAAGGACATCACACACATCCATGCCCGAGGCAAGATTCGTAACTGCGACCGTAGCGGTCGCTCGGCTCCAGAATGTAGCGCCTAGAACCGCACGGCCACTACCGCCGGCGATGGCCAGTTTCCGTCAGAGACACAGGTATTGTCAGGAGTGCCCCAGGCCGGCCGTTGTGGCCGAGCGGTTCTAGGCGCTTCAGTCTGGAACCGCGCGACCGCTACGGTCGCAGTTACGAATCCTGCATCGGGCATGGATGAGTGTGATGTCCTTAAGGTAGTTAGGTTTAAGTAGTTCTTAGTTCTAGGGGACTGATGACCTCAGATGTTAAGTCCCATAGTGCTCAGAGGCATTTGAACCATTTTCCTTAATCGGGTTGTAAATATTAATCTATAGCGATCAGCTGATTTTAGATTATATGGCAATTACAATGTCATCCTTTGTCTTTTTTTTCCTATTTGGCCTTCGACACAGCTGCACCAGACTGCCACCCCATCGTAAATAAAAAAATAAATAAAATCGCAATAGATACTGAATACGATATGATCAAGGATTGCCTTTTACTTTCACAACTGATTGATATAAATAATAAATATTTTCAAACATATCATGAATATTGCCTAAGGCATCAATAGTAACCAGTCTGCAAGTTTCATTTAACATTGAAATAAAATCAAAAGGAAACTTTCTCAATGTTCAAGAACGTAAATTTTCAATTCAAATTTTTAACCCCCTTCTAAAAAAATATAATATCTGTTAAGTACTGATTGTGTGTGATTAAGGAAGTACACAATTACGCAAGAGGTCATATATAGACGATACCTCTAAAAATTGCTTATCACCGAAATGAAACTATGCGTTAAACAATGACGGCTGTAATGTTAGTCCTATGGCACGAAGTATTATTTGATCGTCATAGTTGGCAGCGAGGAAGATCCACATATTAGCAGCTCGAATTCCAGCAATCTCTACCTATTTTGTGCTAAAGAGACGACAAACTGAGAAAACGTGATCGTAGGACTGAGGGTACGAACTGCATTCGTATAAATACGATATCACTGTCCCATGTGATTTCATTACACGAAACCGGAAACAATAATTCCAAATCGCATTTCATTCCATTTGTAATACACCGATTATATAAAAGGTCAATTAGTTTTATTACAAGAATACAGTCGTTAGACATTCTGATAAAAATCTAGTATTTCGCACGAAATGGGAATGAAAAACGTGTACTTTAAGACGCTACTGTGACGCACACGGCTAGTTTAACAGTGTCTATAGAGTGAACAGAGAGACCACACGGCGCGGAAACTTCGTGGGAGAATGTATAATCTGCAATATCCTAATTTACAGCATTTACAAAATTCATGCTTCTCAGTTACGAATTGCCTCACGCAAACGTTCATAAACAGTCCGGATGCGTGGATTACAAGATCAAATTACTATTAATATAGCTGCAGTACTAAAGCTCTCCGTATTTATAAAATGTACATGCCTGTAAGAATTTACATTACGTGTCCGCAGAAAGTTTTAGTCGATTTGACGCTTGTGTTTTGGCTGCCACGGATTGGCGGAATTCAGAGGTTTGTTGACGGCTTACCTTCTGATTGGTGCCGTTGCCCCGTGCAGTTACTGCTTTTCACGGTTTTAGTAAGATTCTGCTAACTGCGAAAGGATTCATTCCTGTTGCTCGCCAGTTGTTTCCTCTCAGACTAATGCTAAGCAACGGCATCTCGCGCTATAGAGATTCCAGTATTGTTGAGAACGGCGTGCCGCCGCAATGTGTTGCTTGCCCCAATATGGTTTAAATGCCTCTGAGCACTGTGAGACTTAACTGCTGAGGTTGTTAGTCCCCTAGAACGTAGAACTACTTAAACCTAACTAACCTAAGGACATCACACACATCCAAGCCCGAGGCAGGATTCGAACCTGCGACCACATCGTTTCCCCAAGAGGATATGCGGAAAATTATCATCGCATAAATGACGAAATCATCCAGCGATAATACTATGTTGAGGAGACTGAGGTAATAGTAGAGAGGATAAGGTGCCTGTGGAGTGTAAAGCAAAAAATAGGAAAAACGAGGAAATATTAAAATGGAAGGGAGAAGTAGAAGAATTAGTAAAAGGCGTTAGACAAGAGAAGAGGTATTTAAAAATAGCGATGGTATGTTTGGGAGATTATTCTGACGTAAAGATACGCGCACCATTTACCGCCTTTACCCCAGACAGAATTTCCTATTAATAAGAAAAGGTAATCAATTAAGTAAATCATATTGTTCAGTTCTTTTCCTAAGATCTTACCGAGCCTTTAGAAAGAAACGCAGTACCAGTAGTATCTTATTGAAGGTAGGACAACTCAGTTCCAAGTTCATTTAGTGGTTTGAAATATGTACTAAGGGTCGCCAGCCTATACAGGCAATAAAACAGTCAAGTATTGGAAAAGGAGAAGTATGAATTTTGCCTATTTTCTTACTACTGTTTAAGTTGCTTCTTCAAATAAATATTACTCCAAGTAACAATGTTGGACTACAGCTTTGTAAATTACGTCTTAAAAAAAGAAAAAGCCCAGTAGATAACTTCAAGAAAGCTAAAAGAATTTGCCCAGGGGGGTGGGAGGAACATTTAGAAAAGTACTTTCCATAATCAATGAACTCGGCTCGGTGGACCCGCCCTCACAGCAAGCTGAGTGGCTGGTTACAAGGTGTTAGCGTCGCTCGGGGCAAAGGACCAATCCCGTCCCTCTCGAACGTTTTCGAGAGGCTGTACGCGAGAAGACTGATGCGGCACGTCACCCAGGAGAGCATCATCCCGGACGAGTAGTTCGGCTTTCTAGAAGAACATGTCACTTCCCAATAGCTCCTGCGGGTGGTAGAACCGGCGATGAGGGCACTGGAAACAAGGGAATACTTTGGGGCAGTGTTCCTCCACGTGTCCCGAGCATTTGACTCGGTGTGGCACGACGGTCTCGAGTTTAAACTTTTTGAACAAGGGATATCGACGTCCCACATGACGCTGCTGCGGTCGTACCTGTCTGAACGAAGCTTCCACGTGAGGGCTGACGACGGTACGTCCACAGACCGGCATATACGTGCAGGGGTACCGCAGGGGACCGTCCTCAGCCCCTCGCTGCACTCCCTGTACACTGCCGACGACCCGAACGTTTCAGGAGTCGAACTGGCGCTGTACGCTGATGATACGGCCCTGCTCACTCGCAGCATGAACGCCCAAGTGCTGAGAAACCGCCCCCAACGCGCGTGCGACGCTTTGGGCTCATGGGTAACCAGGTGGCGACTGAATTTCAACTCCACGAAGAGCCAGGCAGTCGTCTGCACCCGACGACTTCTGCCGCCAGGGCTTACGCCGGTCGAAATCCTGGAAGAAATCCATGGAGTAGGACGGCGAATTATCTAGGGGTTACCCTAGACCGCAAGATCACCTGGAAGTATCACATCCGGCCCTGTATCCGCTGCTAAACCCTCAGTCGCCATTGCCACCGCAACACGGCATCACGCTTTACCTAACATTGGTCCGCCCACTGTTAGAGTAGGCGGCCGTGATCTGGGGGAAAGCCGCAGATGCTCACATTGTGACTCTGCAGAGGATACAGAACCGCTCCCTAAAGACTGCTTTGCATCTTCCGAGGCGCTTCTCGACGCGTCAACCCAACGATGACATCGGGATCCTGCCCCTCCGAGACAGGTTTCGCGCCATCGCCAGGAAGTTCTACGTGAAAGCGGGACACTCTCGCAACTGGCTAATCCGTGAACTGGGCCAACAACCTCATCACAGGCCACCCACGCGTTGGCCTGACTGCTGACGGCTTAAGTTTTACTAATCCCTCACCATAGTGTGTCTTACTCTTTTTCAAGTTACAACAGCTAGGACCAATGGCCAAGAGTGGTAATATATCTTTCTCTCTTTTACAGGAACCGCAGTAATGACAAATTTATGTCAAAACTGCACCACCTCGATCCAAGGATAGGCTCGTCTATTCAGCGTCAGCGTTAGCGTCAGCAAAGGACTAATAGGGATGAATGGGTGTGGCGAGGTGGCCGCTTCTTCAACAGGGTCCGAGAAGTCTCACTTGGGAAGGGGTTTAAGAGTTACCGCGAGCTCCAGCTTTAGTCGCATTATGGAGCCCTGTAGGCAGATAGCGTTCAGGTTTGGAAAGAAAGCTAATGTGCAGCCAGTATGTCTCCTGCGGGGCCTCGCCCGAGACGTGGAGGCGGCCTCGCCTGCGCTATAAAGCGTGCAGGGTGTAGTCGTCTGCGGGGTGTAGCTCGCGCCTGCACCGACGACTCCCGTCGCATGGATTGTCAGGCCATCCTCAGCTCTTACAGGCTGCTGACGGAAGTGGTGAAAACTAGCACGCAGGATGTAAGCACAGCTCGTAATTCGCAGCGTTGTTCCGAGAGTAGATCGGGGACCCTACGTTTGGAGCGGAGTGGAGGGTCTCAACCAAAGGCTTCGTCGACTCTGTGATGGGTTTGGCTGCAGATTTGTAGACCTGCGTTATCGTGTGGGGATTTGTAGGCCTCCCCTTGATAGATCAAGGGTGCACAACACAAAGGAAGCAGCCACTGGAGTAGCACAGTGCTTGTGGAGTGCTCACGAGGGTTTTTCGGGTAGTCGGTAGTTTGAGCAGCTCGGATGAGTGCGCGTCTGTCGATGCACAGATGGGGACATCAGCCCGGGTTCAGAGTAAAGACACTTCGATTGTCAAAATTTTACCAGTAGATTGTCGAAGTATTCGTAACAAAGTTCCCCAATGTACTGCCGTCCAGGAGAGTTCTCACGATCAAATTATTCTTGGGACTGAGAGCTGGCTAATAACCGATTCTGATATATTTAGTTCCATGGACATAGGAGAATATACGGCAAAGTTGAAACAGACTGCAAATCGAGCTCTGGATGAGTCTGTGCTTAGTAAATGGATTAAGAACAAAAAAGACCGAGCGATGTTTAGCAACGAAGTCGGAAAGTGCTGAAGAAGCAAAGGCTGTAGCACCCTGTGTTCAAAAAAGAACGCGCAAAAGACGACAGGCGAATTTGGTAAAATTCGTGCCTCTGTAGAAAGATCTACGCTCGAAGCATACAACGACCACCGACATACTTCAGCGAATGATATGGGCGAAAACCAGAGAAAATTCCGACGCTATGTAAAATCGCTAAGCGATTTAATGCTTCCATCCGGGCACTTTTGGACCAATCTGATTTCGCAGTTGAAGATAACAAAATGAAAGCAAAAGTTTTAAATTCTGCATTTAAGAAATCGTTCACGCAGGATAATCGTACAAACAAACCATCGTTTGATCATGGAGACCTGTGTGGACGATGTAATAATAAGCACCACATGCGTAAACAAACAACTGAAAGAGTTTAGAAAAAGGCTCCAAGTCCAGATGGAATCCCGATTCGATTTTACGAAGAGTGCTTTACAACATTGGCCTCTTTCTTAGCTTTCACTTATCACGAATCTCTCGTCCAGGTCAGTCCCAAGCGATCGAAAAGATGCCTAGGTAACTCCTATGAATCAGAAGGGTAAAAGAATGGACCCGCAAAATTATAGACCAACATCTTTAACATCGGTTTTCTGCAGAATTCTTGAACGTATTCTGAGTTCAAATATAAAAAAAATACTAGAGACCAAAAAACTTACGTGCACGAATCAGCGCGATTTTATAAAGCCATCGCTCGTGCGAAACTCTGCTTGCCCTTTTCTTACTGATATACTGCGAAATACGGGTGAAAGGTAGCAGGCAGATTCCATATTTCTATATTTCCGAAAAGCATTTGACTCGGTACCCTACAGCTGTATGTTAACGAATGTTCGAGCGTACGGGGTAAGTTCCCAGATATGTGAGCGGATCAATGACTTCTTAAGTACCAGCACCCAGTGTGCTGTCCTCGATGGCGAGTTTCCATCAGAGACGCAAGTATCGTCAGGAGCGCCCCAGGCCGGCCTTAGTGACCGAGCGGTTCTAGGCGCTTCAGTCTGGAAGCCCGCTGCTGATCCGGTCGCAGGTTCGAATCCTGCCTCGGGCATGGATGTGTATGATGTCTTTAGGTTATTCATGTTGAAGTACTTCTAAGTCTAGGAGACTGATGACCTTAGATGCTGTGTCCCATTGTGCTCAGAGTCATTTTTTTTTTTTAATATCTCAGGAAGCGTGAATTGTTTGCTGAGGATAAAGTGTCAAAGATAAGTGACGGGTGATTCAAGATGACTTAAAAAAAAAAACATTAATGTTCGGATATAGCATTGGTACTGCCCTGCTCGATACCTTAATTGGGTTGTAAGTATATAGCGATCAGCTGATTTTAGACTATATGAAAATAACAGTTATCCTTTTTCTTTTGTTTTCTTATTTGGCCTTCGACACTGATGCGCCAGACCGCCATCATATTGCCAAAAAAATAAAAAATTAGAAAAATAACAAAATATACTGAATACTAAGTGGTCGAGGGTTGTCATTTACTTTCACAATTGATTCATAAAAATAATAAATAATTTCAAACATTTCATGAATATTGTCTAAGGCATCAATAATAACCAGTCTACAAGTACTTCAAAAGACAGTTTCGTTTAACATAGAAATAAAATCAGGAGGAAGGTTTCTCAGTGTTCAAGAACGTAAATTTTCAATTCAAATATTTAACCCTTTTCTGAAACAAATATAATATCTGTAAAGTACTCGTTGGGTGCAATCAACGAAGTTCACAATTACGCAAGAGGTCATGTATAGACATCACCGCTACAAATTGCCTATCACCGAAATGAAACACGGCGTTAAACAATGACGGCTGTAATGTTAGTCCTACGGCACGAAATATTATTTGATCGTCATAGTTGGCAGCGAGAAAGATCCACATATTAGCAGCTCGAATTCCAGCGATCTCTACCTAGTTAGTGCTAAAGAGACGACAAGCTGAGAAAAAGTGATCTTGCTGCACTGGTATAAATGCGATATCACTGTCCCATGTGATTTAATTACACGAAACCGGAAACAACAATTCCAAATCGCATTTCATTCCATTTGTAACACACCGATTATATAAAAGGTCAATTAGTTTTCTTACAAGAATACAGCTTAATATCTCAAGTTCGTTTACAGTCATTAGACGTTCTGATAAAACTCTAGTATTTCGCACGAAATGGGAATGAAAAACGTGTACTTTAAGACGCTACTGTGACGCACACGGCTAGTTCAACAGTGTCTATAGAGTGAACAGAGAGACCACACGGCGCGGAAACTTCGTGGGAGAATGTATAATCTGCAGTATCCTAATTTACAGCATTTACAAAATTCATGCTTCTCCGTTACGAATTGCCTGACGCGAACGTTCATAAACAGTCCGGTGCGTGGATTGCAAAATCAAATTACTATTAATATAGCTGCAGTACTAAAGCTCTCCATGTTTATAAAATGTACATGCCTGTAAGAATTTACATTACGTGTCCGCAAAAAGGTTCAATCGATTTGACGATTGTGTTTTGGCTGCCACGGATTGGCGGAATTCAGAGGTTTGTTGACTTAATCATAGCTAACACTTGGTTCAAGAATCGTAAAAGAAGGTTGTATACATGGAAGAATCCTGGAGATACTAAAAGGTATCATATAGATTATATAATGGTAAGACAGAGATTTAGGAATCAAGTTTTAAATTGTAGGACATTTCCAGGGGCAGTTGTGGACTCTGACCACAATCTATTGGTTATGACCTGTCGATTAAAACTGAAGAAACTGCAAAAAGTTGGGAATTTAAGGACATGGGATCTGGACAAGCTGAAAGAACCAGAGGTTGTACAGAATTTCAAGGAGAGCATAGGGGAACAATTGACAGGAATGAGTGAAAGAAATACAGTAGAAGAAGAGTGGGTAGCTCTGAGGGATGAAGTAGTGGAGGCAGCAGAGGATAAAGTAGGTAAAAAGACGAGGGCTGCTAGAAATCCTTGGGTAACAGAAGAAATATTGAATTTAATTGATGAAAGGAGAAAATATAAAAATGCAGTAAATGAAGGAGGCAAAAAGGAATACAAACGTCTCAAAAATGAGATCGACATTAAGTGCAAAATGGCTAAGCAGGGATGGCTAGAGGACAAATGTAAGGATATAGAAGCTTATCTCACTAGAGGTAAGATAGATACTGCCTACAGGAAAATTAAAGAGACCTTTGGAGAGAAGAGAACCACTTGGATGAATATCAAGAGCTCAGATGGCAACCCAGTTCTAAGGAAAGAAGGGAAGGCAGGAAGGTGGAAGGAGTATATAGAGGGTTTACACAAGGGCGTTGTACTTGAGGACAATATTATTGAAAGGGAAGAGAATGTAGATGAAGACGAAATGGGAGATAAGATACTGCGTGAAGAGTTTAACAGAGCAATGAAAGACCTGAGTCGGAACAAGGCCCCGGGATTAGACAACATTCCGTTAGAACTACTGACGGCCTTGGGAGAGCCACTCATGACAAAACGCTACCAACTGGTGAGCAAGATGTATGAGACAGGCGAAATACCCTCAGACTTCAAGAAGAATATAATAATTCCAATCCCAAAGAAAGCAGGTGCTGACAGATGTGAAAATTACCGAACTATTAGTTTAATAAGTCACAGCTGCAAAATACTAACGCGAATTCTTTACAGACGAATGGAAAAACTGGTAGATGCGGACCTCGGGGAGGATCAGTTTGGACTCCGTAGAAATATTGGAACACGTGAGGCAATACTGACCTTACGACTTATCTTAGAAGAAAGATTAAGAAAAGGGAAACCTACGTTTCTAGCATTTGTAGATTTGGAGAAAGCTTTTGACAATGTTGACTGGAATACTCTGTTTCAAATTCTGAAGGTGGCAGGGGTAAAGTACAGGGAGCGAAAGGCTATTTACAATTTGTACAGAAACCAGATGCCAGTCATAAGAGTGGAGGGGCATGAAAGGGAAGCAGTGGATGGAAAAGGAGTGAGACAGGGTTGTAGTCTCTCCCCGATGTTATTCAATCTGTATATTGAGCAAACAGTAAAGGAAACAAAAGAAAAATTCGGAGTAGGTATTAAAATTCATGGAGAAGAAGTAAAAACTTTGAGGTTCGCCGATGACATCGTAATTCTGTCAGAGACGGCAAAGGACCTGGAAGAGCAGTTGAACGGAATGGACAGTGTCTTGAAAGGACGGTATAAGATGAACATCAACAAAAGCAAAACGAGACTAATGGAATGTAGTCAAATTAAATCGGGTGATGCTGAGGGAATTAGATTAGGAAATGAGACACTTAAAGTAGTAAAGGAGTTTTGCTATTTAGGAAATAAAATAACTGATGATGGTCGAAGTAGAGAGGATATAAAATGTAGACTGGCAATGGCAAGGAAAGCGTTTCTGTAGAAGAGAAATTTGTTAACATCGAGTATAGATTTATGTATCAGGAAGTCGTTTCTGATAGTATTTGTATGGAGTGTAGTTTGGACAAGAGGAGAATAGAAGCTTTCGAAATGTGGTGTTACAGAAGAAAGCTGAAGATAAGGTGGATAGATCACGTAACTAATGAGGAGGTCTTGAATAGGATTGGGGAGAAGAGAAGTTTGTGGCACAACTTGACTAGAAGAAGGGATCGGTTGATAGGACATGTTTTGAGGCATCAAGGAGTCATAAATTTAGCATTGGAGGGCAGCGTGGAGGGTAAAAATCGTAGAGGGAGACCAAGAGATGAATACACTAAGCAGATTCAAAAGGATGTAGGCTGCAGTAGGTAGTGGGAGATGAAGAAGCTTGCACAGGACAGAGTAGAATGGAGAGCTGAATCAAACCAGTCTCAGAACTGAAGACCACAACAACAACAACAACAACGATGTAAAATAGTCCCCCATTCGGATCTCCGGGTGGGGACTACTCAACAGGACGTCGTTATCAGGAGAAAGAAAACTGCCGTTCTACGGATCGGAGCGTGGAATGTCAGATCCCTTAATCGGGCAGGTAGGTTAGAAAATTTAAAAAGGGAAGTGGATAGGTTAAATTTAGATATAGTGGGAATTAGTGAAATTCGGTGGCAGGAGGAAAAAGACTTTTGGTCAGGCGAGTACAGGGTTGTAAATACAAAGTCAAATAGGTGTAATGCAAGAGTAGGTTTCCTAATGAATAGGAAAATAGGAATGCGGGTAAGCTACTACAAACAGCATAGTGAACGCATTATTGTGGCCAAGATAGATACGAAACCTACACCTACTACAGTAGTATAAGTTTATATGCCAACTAGCTCTGCAGATGACGAAGAAATTGAAGGAATGTATGATGAAATAAAAGAAATTATTCAGATAGTGAAGGGAGACGAATATTGAATAGTCATGGGTGACTGGAATTCGGTAGTAGGAAAAGGGAGAGAAGGAAACGTAGTAGGTAAATATGGATCGGGGGTAAGAATTTTCAACATATGGGAAGGATGGGCCTTCGATTGTAAGTCGCCCAAACAAACGCCATAGCAATATAGATGCTCTATGACGTTCTTTCCTAGGGCGAGATGCTGAGAGAAGCACTACCACTTTTTAATCCAGTGAGTTACAATATTTATTCGCAATTAAACACGTGGTTTTATGGAATGATGTGTGTTACATACGCATATGTAGCAAAACAACATTTGTTTTTGTATCTACTTCCTGTGACGATGATCTTCAAAATTAAACAGCTAAGTTCTTCAAATACATATTTTTCATGAAATTTCTCTTCTGCTTGCAGCACAGCTAGCATTGATATGAAATGTACGTAAAGAACAAATATGAAAAAACTTGGTAGAACTAATGTCATTTTACCTTGACGTACATACTGGCAGCCTGCTGTACCTAGCAAAAACTACGGCTGTTGCAAAAACTGAGCGTTCTTTTTAAAAGCTAAAAATATTTTAAGAAAATATGCACGTTCTACTATGAGTAAGCTATGGTTATCCGGTTTGGCAGCGATATCAATAGCAGACGGACGGCGCATACTGGTTGATGAGAGTGTGTAAAGTTGAAGATATAAAGGTACATACTTATAAAAAGAGAACTGGAATAGCATAAAATACCGATTTTTCTTAAATAACTAAACATTTTGCACATACAAGAACGTGGAAAATCATACCAAAGTAATTTTTGTTCAATGAACTTGCTTCGAGGCATATTTTGTGCATAGCTTTTCGTCTTTTAATTCTGGAGATATTAGCAGAGGCTATTAAGACTCAGATAGCAATTTCAGACTTAAAGTAGCTCAGTAAGTAGGACTGTTCAAGCTGATGTGTGTTACGGAGCTTGTGGTGGGAAATAGCTGGCGCTGTTCGTTGTATTTACCACTGAGGCCCATAAATATCCAATTTCAATTGTTCAAAACCACAAAAACAACTTTAAAAGAAAAGAAGGACTGAAAGGCGATAAGTTAAGTGTTAAAAGAACGCAAACAGTCCCAGCCCTTCTCCATTGCAACCTCCAAGTAAAACGTCATCGCGACTGCCACGATCTTAGGCAGCAGCCTGATGAAGTCACGACCAGACCATTTCACAGAGACGTCTAAAAAGTTCTGCATGTTCGAGCTCGTTTAAATTCGAATCTGCCCTCAGAGCCGTTAAAGCCTCTGATGGCGTTTCCTGCGGTAGAAAACAACACATTTGCAGTGAAATATAATGTGGACCTCAGTCCAATGCCCACAACACAAAGAAATGTTCGTGAAAGCTGCAATGTGAGACCAGCTAAGTAACATAAGACTCCATATCACTAATCACATTGTAAGACGTCGTGATCTCCTGACCTTATTGCTTACATATTCCGCCCTCACAATCATATTCCGCACATCAAGACGCTTCATTCGAACCCAAACTCGATAAGATAAAGACAATGTTGTGTGAATTCCTGTAAACGATATGCAAATAACTAGTAAATCGCAAATGCGCTCCGAGTTTGAAATACTCGAGGCTGGCGTACACACAAACACATTCCAGACACCACGGTCGCAGGGGCTTTTAGTTCAGGAGACGCAAACTGCATGCCGGGGCGCCGGTCCCTTCAGAGGACGAGTCAACGCCAAACGCTGAGGTGACCGCCCATGGAGTGGACAGCGTTTGCCGGAGTGAGAGAAAGAACGACCCCATGTCTGGCTTAAAAGCAAATTCCGCTGCATTATGTGGGAGCGCCCAGCCTATGCATTCTTTACAACATAGCAGAGATTTTCACAGGGAGACAGCAAACGCCAAACGCCGATGCCACAGATTTCTAAATTGGTCGCCTTAAACGAAACGTTATTCTCCCGTTTTAGAAGAGCAATGCTGATTGACAGACGATATTTCTGACCCCTTGAGCTGAAGGAGTAATGGAAGAGACCGAAAGATACACCCCTTCACGTCTGACATGGAGAGAGGCCGTTCCGTTGTCGGTCTTAGAGTGAGAACACGTAACGAGAGCGTGTGCGCTCGTACATGTGTGTGCTCAAAGAGCGAGGAACAGGTCTCTCCTCATTACTTCACTGGGAGAGTACCTCTGTAATGAGCGAATCAGAGTGCACCTCTATATTGAGTCCTTGCGATTAAGCGTTGTTCACTGTGTTGGCCGCCACACTTATTGTGCGGTGTGAACAGACAGAGTTATAGTTAAACGCCTGCGAGCAAATTTTGAGTGGCATCGGGGTGGACTGGTTATCTGACCGGTGTACCACGCCAATAGTTAGACTAGGGACAAATAGGAATCCTTGACTTCATCAAGGCGTAGGGAGAATTTGATTGGCGAAGGTCAATTCAATTAGAAAGAGAGTTGTCTTATTTGTCAGCAGTGAGCGACGCAGACAGCAGTCGTTGCAGATTACGGTATTGTGCACTACAGCTCTTGCGAGCCCCATATTACCTCTACAACAGTACACTTCTCTGCATTTCACACGCGACAGCTTCGACCATACCTAGCAACATTCTAACGGATAATTATTCAAGTTGATTTGGTGCGGCTCTCAGCCATTCTGCCAAGTCAATAACAATCTTAAACTTTGTTTAGTAATTTCATTAGCGAATCCTATCCTTGAGAGGTAACTTCCGAAAAGAACCCGGAAATAATTTGTTCAGTTCATAACTAAAGATTCCATTGTGATTTCTCTGATTTTTTTGCAAAATAAATAGCAATTTTCGTTAGTTTCATGTTTTTCTTACAGTAACTAGCACTACTCCAGTACCCAAGTATCCCACTAGTTACGTAAGAAATTTTGTGAATTTTTTTGTGTGTCATTTCCTTGCAGCAGACAACTCCAGAAGATATTTATTGCTGAAAGTTTTTCAGGCCTTTCTGTTTAGAACGTTAGGAGCGTCTGTCTGACTTCTGTAGTAGTGTGGGGGTGGAAATTGCATCTTGCAGGAGCCACAGTGTAAAGGGTACATCTCAGATTAATCCGTTGCGCAGAATGACAGAACAGCACCCACACGCTCACAACGTACTGTACATTGGCAAATTACATTTTTATACCAATATTAAAACTTAAATGCGAGTGCCATTTTTTCAAAGGTCCGAAAAGTCGGGAAATTAAAATCACTGTGAAATCCGATGACGTTTTGCGCATATCTGTCGAGTAGTGTCTCCAATTTTCTCGTCGATCACGTCACGTCGCAATTCTCAGTTCTGAGCGCACAGTGATCATTGTAAAGATGTCTAGAACAATAGAGTTTTCTGCCAAGTGTGAAGTGCGTGCTGTAATTCGATTTTTTCGTGCTCTGGGGCTCCGCCTGATTTCAAGAAACCGACATAGCGTAACTAGGCGGCAGAAAAGCGCGCCAGTTGTAAAGAAACTTCGAAGCAGGGCGCACAGACACTCACGATGCAGGCAGTGAGGGAAGGAAGCAACTGTCAACGGCTGATCTTGCCCAGACAGAACATCAGACGATTCGAGAAAATCAAGAGGAGTGTTAGCATCAGGCACTGTTCTTCTTCATAACAATGCTCGGACACATACGTACTGCAGCTGCAACAAAGACTTTCTTGCAGCGTTTTCGGTGGGAAGTGTTTGATCGCCAACCATACAGACTAGACTTGACTCGCTCTGAGTTTTACATCTTTTCTCACACGAGAGCAGCATTTTAGCAAACACATCAAACTGCAGAGCAGCGGAGAGAATTGATAGACAGGGAGGCCGCTGCCTTATACGGGGAGGGTATTTAAAAGTCAGAACAAGGCCACTACAAATGTCTAAGACGGAGTGACGATTATGCAGAAAAGATTCTGGAGTGTGTATCTCCAAAATATACCTTTAAAAAATAAGTAACCTTAGTATTTCTTTGAAATTATCTATTCATTCTTGTTTTGTCTTGTAGTACATTATTAATTACGTGCGACTTTGCTTACGTATCAGTAGTTTTGTCATAATGAGTTCAAATGGTTCAAATGGCTCTGAGCACTATGTGACTTAACATCTGAGGTCATCAGTCCCCTAGAACTTAAAACTACTTAAACCTAACTAACCTAAGGACATTACACATATCCATGCCAGGGGCAGGATTCGAAACTACGACCGTCGCGGTCGTGCGGTTCCAGACTGAAGCGCCTAGAACCGCTCGGCCACAACAGCTGGCTCATAATGAATGATCGTGAGTAAGTAACCTACTCTATGTGCAATGATGTCAGCGACCCTCATTCGCCACCCTTCTTGGGACGCATAGATATTGATATGTGTCCTTCGCCAACTGCCCCATTGCACGATGATGCAGCAAAGGCAGTTCAGCTGTCGAGCAGTGGGTATCTATATTAATACAACGTGCACACTATGCAACAAAACTGAAAAAAAGTATCTTAGCATGGTTCATATTCTGTGATCTACAAAAAGAAGTTGTTTCCTTAGTTCACCCTCTTAGAGATCGACATTTTTTTAAATCTTCTAAAATAGCCTGATCTCCTTACGGATAAAACAACTATTCTTATTTCATCATTGCACAGAGCAAATACTCCACATCACGCCAAGAACACTTTACTTATATATAAATCTGAGAACGTAGATGAAAATGAGGTGGGAGATAAGATACTGCGTGAAGAATTTTACACACCACTGAAAGACCTAACTAGAAATAAGGCCCTATAAATAGAAAACACTCCGTTAGAACTACTGATAGACTTGGAAGAGCCATCCATGACCAAACTCTTCCATCTCGTAGACAAGGTGTGTGAAACAGCGGAAAACCCTCAGACTTCAAGATGAATACAGTCATACCAATTCCAAAAAAAGCAGGTGGTGACAGGTGTGAAAATTGTTAAACTATCAGTTTAATAAGTCACCGTTGCAAAATACTATCCTTCCTTACAGACGAATGGAAAAACTGGTAGAGGCCGATCTCGGGGAAGATCAGTTTGGATTACGTAGAAATGTACGGACACGCTAGGCAATACTGACCCTACAACCTATCTTAGTAGCCAACCATTGATGGAAGCATAAGCGGCCAAGGACACTACTAGCTAGGGCATAACCACCTATGGCAAGCTAACATACATCAATAAGCGACAAACGTCGGCAAGCCCCTGCATATCAGCTACGTTGACTGGATATACCAGCTGCTGTTAAAGCCGACCAACAGGCTACAGCACGGAAACCGACGAGCTCGCCCACTGACGCACAAACAAATCGCCAACATCACCCTACACTGTGCATCTGATATATGACCTATCGGACACAAAATTATGATGAACCAACTGTTAGAGGGTTGCAGACACTGACCGAGAGATAAACACCGGCACCCAGCGGCAGCCGCCTAGATACAACACCGCACAACGTCAAAGGTATCGACATGCATGGTTCCCCTACTAACAGAGGCTACCCTTGCATGATCTGTCGCAGGCAGCAAGACATCCGCTACTGCTCTTACTACCCGATCAAACTATCGCAGAGGTTTTTTTCTCTTGGCTCTCGCCTTGCCACTTTTTTCCCTCTGCCCTTCAAACCGCTACCCTTCGTTCGACTTTCGACCCAATCTCTCTCCAGATGAGATCCTATTAATGGTTAATCTTAACCAGACGTACGCAAACATCGCAATACCCACATCCTGCGACACCTGACTTTAGTGTAAACTAACCCTTATGCAGAGATGGCAGCAGACCTTTTGAGTTGGCCATCATGCCGCCGTGGGCGTGGTGGGGCATCACCTCTTGGGAAAAAAATAGCTCCGTTTATAGCATTTGAAGATTTAGAGAAAGCTTTTCACAGTGTTGACTGAAATATTCTCCTTCAAAATACGAAGGTGGCAAAAGTAAAATACAGAGAGCGAAAGACTATTTACAATCTGTACAGAAACCAGGTCGCAGTTATAAGAATCGAGGGCCACGAAATGAAAGCAGTGGTCGAGAAGGGAGTGAGACATGGTTGCAGGCTACCCCGATGTTATTCAATCTGTACATTGAACCAGCAGTAAAGGAAACCAAAGAAAAATTTAGAGTAAGAATTAAAATCCAAGAAGAAAAAACAAAAATCTTGAGATTTGTCGATGGTATTGTAATTCTGTCAGAGGTAGCAAAGGACTTGGAAGAACAGTTGAGTGGAATGGACAGTGTCTTGAAAGGAGGACATAAGATGAAAATCAACAAATGGAAAACAAGCATAATGGAATGTAGTCGAATTAAATCAGGCGACGCTCATGGAATTAGATTAAAATAACTGATGATGGTCGAAGTAGTGAGGACATAAAATGTAGACTGGCAATCTCAAGGAAAGCGGTTTTGAAGAAGAGAAATTTGGTAAATTTGGGTATAGATGTAAGTGTCAGGAAGTCTTTCCTGAAAGCTTTTTTATGCAGTGTAGCCATGTATTGCTGTGAAACATGGATGATAAACAGTTTAGGCTTGAAGAGAGTAGAATCTTTCGAAATGTGGTGCTACAGAAGAATGCTGAAGATTAGATGGGGAGATTACGTAACTAATGAGGAGGTACTGAATAAAATTGGGAAGAAGAGCAATTTGGACACAACTTGACTAGAGGAAGGAATCGGTTGGGAGAACATGTTCTGTGGCATCAAGGGATCATCAGTTTTGTGTTGGATGGAAGCGTGGAGGGTAAAAATCGTAGAGGGGGCCAAGAGATGAATATACTAAGCAGTTCAGAAGGATGGAGGTTGCAGAAGTTAACACAGAGGTGAGCTTGCACAGAGTAGAGTAGCATGAATAGCTACATGAAGTCTTTGGACTGAACACCACAGCACCACATCTGAGACTCTGAATTTAATTAAGAAGACAATCCAGTTACATTGAGAATAAAAAATAGTAAAAACGTATTAATTACAGCACTGAAGAAGACACAAAGAAAGAAAGGATCCATACTTACTAATATCAGAAATTCCAAAGTCTCTATATTTGTTATGCTTTAATGGCTAAACTGCTGAACCGATTTTGATGAAATTTGTTGTGGAAGGAGCTTGAAGGGTACTTTAGAAGGTGTATAGTACAAGACATACATTGATTAGAGGAATGTAGCGCTAAGTAAGGTACAATAATTACTCTTTGAAAAAGCTATTTACTCTTTGACTTTTGTACTTTATCATATTTGCGGAAATTCTTTCATTGTAGAAATGTTCTTCATAAGACGATTCAAGACAATGAATAGAGTGCCCATACGACCGTCAGCATGTTTAATCCATACTAATATCAGTCACAAGATAGTCACATTTTATCCACTGAACATCAAGCGACTGTTACAGCGTCTGGGACGCTCAGAGACTCGCAGCAACGGTACATTTAAATGCTCCATGACAAACAGAGAGACGGCGTGCCTTTACAAGCAGAACGTGAGAGGCTTTTACATTATTTTTGTTTTGTTTTAGGGCGCAAAAACAATTAGTGTCATACGCGCCCATGTCAGAACCGCAGAGCACGAAGAAGAAAAAGGAGTTAAAAGCGACTACACGTTAAGCCCAATCGACGGAAAGGAAGGCAGGGACTTGGAGAACGGTCCATAAAATACGCCATAGGGATAACGGAGGTCCTGAACTAAAGATTAAATGTCCTTTGCCGCATTGTTACGACGGATGAAAAGTAAAACGCTGTCGACAGCCCGCGTGTCCTTCGCTAAAACGGCCGACAACTCAAAAGGCAAAAAATGAGAACGTAAGTGGTTAAAGAAAGGGCATTCCGTCAGGAAATGGAGAACCGTTAAAGGTTAAGGAGAATGAGCACAAAGTGGTGGGAGATCACCACTTAACAAATGGCTATGGCTAAAAAGATTGTGCCCAGTACGCAAACTAGCTAAAGTGATATTCTCGAGGAGATAATCTGTTCTTTTAAGCTTATGTTTTTGACTCAGATGGGAGAAGGGGAGAGGGGAGCGGTGAAATGTTGTGTGTGTGTGTGTGTGTGTGTGTGTGTGTGTGTGTGTGTGTGCGTGTGTGTGTGTGTGTGTGTGTGTGTGTGTGTGTGTGTGCAGGGCGATGAAAGGAGGGACAGCCGGCTGTGAGAGACGGTGATAGGCAGCGTCCTGTTGAATTGAGAAGTGGTTGGATGAGATATGCATGTAGGTTGGGGAGGGGGACCGCTTAATTAAGAAATTTTCCTTTTATTTTATAACTAACTCCTCTGAGGTAAGGAGTTACTTTGTTCGTTTTAGAGTACTCGTTTTTTCTGCGAGCTGTTGAAGTTTGCTGATGAGTGGCTTGCGAAGTTTATACATGCCCACTTACATATTGGTCAGCTTGTTAAGCCCGATGTTGAGTCCACACACTGGTGATCCTAAAAACTGAGATATCTTGGTACTAAGTTTTCTTATGTTTCCAGAATTCAATAGCTGAACAACCACTTGTTTTCAGTCGTTTTAGTCCTTGGTCCTCTTGCAAATCGGCGAAACGGAACAGCCTTACCACAACATTAAACATCTTCAACTCACTGATCTAGTTGAAGAAAGGAATGTTAACACTTTTACATAATTAATGTTTCGTTCTCATCTGAAATTTTGGAACAGCCTCACTGCTTTTGAAATGAACGAATGTATAGTGTGAAGGTCTTTCTTATTAACGCCAAACACACTTAGCGCAAAATGAGAAGCAAGTTTCCACCCCATTGTAAGCAGTCGTTCAGAGTTTATGTTCGGTCCAAAAATGAGAAAAACTCTGTCTATAACATTAACTAGCAACAGTCACCTCACTTAGCAATACGGGGAGAAATTTCCTATTACGACACGTTTTGAAACTGCCTAACGGTTAGATACTGAAAATATCTGCCTTGTTCACCTTATAAAACCAACAAGTCTTTTGTTACCCAGTACTGAAAAGACGACAAGATCCGCTTTAGATAGAGAAAAGAGACGCAACAGTTTCACAAGCCACATTGTGGCACCCGCCTGTACACCACCTGATAAAATTAATCCAGACAGTCCTGTGTAATGTGGAATTGGCCAGTAGACGTCATGAGACTCGGACCTGCCAGTGAAAAAGGCGCCGAGGAGTTTTGTCTTCTCGGTAGAGAAACACTTAACAGCAGAATGGGTCCATCAGAAGAGCCCAGTGAGCTCGGACGTGGATCAATCGTTGTATGTTATCTGAGTAACGTATTCGTCAAGGACATTTCAATATTTCTAATATGCCAAGTCAACTATTAGTGACGTGATTGCGCAGTCTAAACGTACGGAAACCAATACCAAGAAGACCTCACGAGCTGACGGACGGCAGACAGAGCGAGATGTCGCGTTGTTTGGCACACTGGATTCGCATTCGGCAGGACGAGGGGTAAAATCCCCATCTGGCCCTCTCCATTTAGGGTTCCCGTGATGCCACTAAATCGCTCCAGGCAAATCCCGGTATGGTTGCTTTAAAAGGGGCACGGCAAATTTCGTTCCACATTCCTTTCTCCATTAGAGCTTGTGCTCCACATCTAGCTATGGCGCTGTTGACAGAACATTAACCTCCAATTTTTCTTTTGTGGACAATGACTGTCGAACATTCCAGAGAGAGATTGTAAAAATTGCATGATACCACCGGTAGCAGTCAATATTGAGTGCCGGTGTGCTACCAGCACACCAGCTAGTACAATGACTGTGCGTAGAGAGCTAAAAGTAGTTGTGGTCAATGGTTGAGTAAACCACACACCTATGAGTAAACCACATATAACCCTACCACTACTATTGTAATTTACTATGCTTGTAACTGAATAGCTGTTCTAGACGCTACAGTCTGCAAACGCGCGACCGCTGCGGTCGCAGGTTCCAATCCTGCCTCGGGCATGGATGTATGTGATGTCCTTAGGTTAGTTAGGTTTAAGTAGTTCCAAGCTCTAGGGGAGCACTGATGACCTCAGAAGTTAAGTTCCATAGTGCTCAGAGCCATTTGAACCATTTACCTGAATAACAGAAAACCCTGTCTCTGTCTTGCCACGCATAACCCTATGGGAGGACAGTCCTGTTTTTTTTTTTTTTTAAGTCGTGTGACTAGAACCTTACGTCGGGTGGACCGTTCGCCGGGTGCAAGTATTTTGATTTGACACCACTTCGGTGACTTTCGCGTCGATTGGTACGAAATTTTGATGATTAAGGCAACACAACACCCAGTCCCTGCTCGGAGAAAATCTGCGACCCATCCGGGAATCGAACCAAGGCCATTAGGATAGACACTTTGTCGCACTGACCACTCAGCTACCGGAGGCGGACGTAGTCCTGTTAATAGGAAAAGCTAATCAATTGAGTAAATCAGCCCAATTCTTTTCCTAAGATCCTACGCAGCTGTTTGAAAGAAACGCAGTATGAATAGTATCATTTTGAACCTAGGACAACTCAGTTCCAAGTTAATTTTGAACTAAAGGTCGCCAGCCTATACAGGAAATGAAAAAGTGAAGTATTGGAAAAGCAGAAGTATGAATTTTGCCTGTTTTCTTGCTACTGTTTAAGTCGTTTCTTCAAATAAATATTACTCCACGTAAACACCGTTGGACTACACTCTTATACATTACGTTTTTAAAAGAGAAAAAGCCCAGTAGATGACTTCAAGAACGCTAAAAAAATCGGCAGGGGGGGGGGGGGGACCTATAGAAAAGCACCTTCTATAATCAACAAATACTAAAATACTTAGAGGCTAAAGCACACACTTTTTATACTGAACATTTAACTTCAAGAAAGCCTTTTTGTTACTAGAATTTTCTTTCAAAACCTATTATTCTTTGAACTAACTCTGTATAGTCATTTAAAAGATTCAAGTAACTTGGCTACACACTGGCTGAAATTCACCTAATCAAACTTTCACTGTAACACTTTGCAATAGTTAAGATATCTTTTATTATTTACACAAAAACAATTTAAATGGTGCCTCTTTAAGCCACAGTCTGGAACCGCGCGACCGCTACGGTCTGCTGGGGACACTTAAGTTTCAGTGAAGAGCCTGAACATCTGTGGAGGATGAACAGTCCATTGCCGGCTGCTGTGGCCGAGCGGTTCTAGGCTCTTCAGTCAGGAACCGCGCTGCTG
This sequence comes from Schistocerca gregaria, assembly GCF_023897955.1. Lineage (NCBI taxonomy): Eukaryota > Metazoa > Arthropoda > Insecta > Orthoptera > Acrididae > Schistocerca > Schistocerca gregaria. The sequence goes on from NC_064924.1 coordinate 44,345,735, forward strand.
CAACGATCGCAGGTTCAAATTCTGCCTCGAGCATGGATGTGTGTGATGTCCTTAGGTTAGTTAGGTTTAAGTAGTTCTAAGTTCTAGGGGACTGATGACCTCAGGAGTTAAGTCCCATAGTGCTCAGAGCCATCTTTTTTATGACTCCTTTCATCAACATGGCACTTCATACGTATGTAAGACAGGATATTCGGCTTAATCAAACACCAGGAAGGAAACCTATATAGGTGTATGATTAGGATGAAACAACAGGGTGAACCAGTTTCTTTAAAGTTCAGGAATGATTATTAAAAGACAGTTTAAATTAATTGTTCATGCCGTGCAAAAGTAAAAATACAAAAAAATCTTATCTGGTGGTAGTAGGCTTGGATGTGGCGAAGAACTATGACGGCTACACTACCCACAGTATGGCCTGTAGGTAGCTTGCTGTATGGGATCAATTTCTCTTCTTGGTGTCGTTTAATTTTACATACAATAACCCAACAACTAGCAACTATGCCGTAATCCGTTTGCAGTCTTCATCCGAGATATTTTTGTGCAATTTTGCAGGCAAAGGTTCTTCTGCTCCTCAAAGGTGTCACCTCAGTCACTGCTGCCTACAGACTGTGTGAGTTACTTCCCGCGCTTGCTCTGCGTAGCGCGCCAATTCGCCCTTGCCACCTTTTCCACTCCCCAGAGCCACTTTCGTTTCAAACAAAAGCACACTGGCTTTTACATAACACCTATTTCTTACATTGTTGCTAAGCGTGACCATTTCTTAAATTGTCAAATTTAATGAACATGAACAATTTATACACACAAATATTTTTAAATGCAAAAGTCATGAGAACATTGTTGAACCTAATAAAGAACTGACATAGTTTTTTTTCATATGTTACTCACATACAATGCAAAGAATTTCGGACACCAGTGTAGCATATTTTACTTTACACTTACAGAAAATATAGTACCAACATGCGAAAATTTCAAGCAAAATGTTTTAAAAATTAAAATGAACCCTAAACATATAATATTATACACACTTCTATGTAATCAGTAGTGCTAAGCAACGCTTGATGTGGGTAAAGAGCGACGTCACTGCACAGTGGGTGAGTGAAAGAGACACCCATTGCCAAGCACATAAGTGTGAATTGCAGAGAAATCATGTAGGTTCAGAATAATCGTGCTATGGCCTGTGGTAATCCGATGGAGAGTTCTGGCTTTGGCGAATATCTGGAGAACGTTACCTGACATAATGGCCGTGGTGGGTAGCCGCGTGGTGTAAGGCGCCAGGTCGCGGTTTGCGCGGCTCCCCACGTCGGAGGTTCGAGTCCTCCCTCGGGCATGGGGGTGTGTGTTGTCCGTAGTGTAAGTTAGTTTAAGTTAGATTAAATAGTGTGTAAGCCTAGGGACCGATGATCTCAGCAGTTTGGCCCCATACTAACTTACAACTTTCCAGCTCCCCTCATGTGTAGTGCCAACAGTGAAGTATGGAGAAGGAGGTATTCCGGTTCGTGGTTGCGATCCGTGTTAGGACATGGTCCCGTCATTGCACTAAATACGACGCTAATGTGTGCTTACAGTGAAGGAACAGATCGGAGACGATCGGAGACGGGCAGTAACATTCATGAAACGGCCTGACCTGTCCAGTCCCACCCACTGGAACACGTTTGAGACGACTTAGAACGTCGACTTCGCTCCGCGCATGGACTGTGAAAAAGGTTCAAATGGCTGTGAACACTATGGGGCTTAACTTCTATGGCCATCAGTCCAATAGACTTAGAACTACTTAAACCTAACTAACCAAAGGACATCACACACATCCGTGCCCGAGGCAGAATTCGAACCTGCGGTCGTTGCAGCACCGCGGTTCCTGACTGAAGAGCCTAGAACTGCTCGGCCACAGCGGCCGGCAATGGACTGTTAATCCTCCACATATGTTCAGGCTCTTCACTGAAACTAAAGTGTCCCCAACAGAATTCATACCATCAGAAAGGCGAAGAGTGGAACGGCTCGCATATTAACGTCCGCTAACAGGTGTCCGGATACTTTTGATCAGATAAAAAGGTAAAGTCGTCCGTCATAAATGGCTAGGACACACCGAAGGGCAGGCTGAGCCGCGCCGACAGGCAATTTTCCTTCACCAAGTATGAGGTCTGTGTGTGGAAGTGTATCAGATAAGGTAGATGATTGTAACGGTGTGTGTAGTGTAGTGGCGAGTTCGTATTGGAGATGTTGAGAGGACGGAAAGGGTGAAACACGGTGCTGGCACATAGCTTCCTCCTCTCTGAGAAAACCGAAGGGCCCGCCAAGATTAAATGTCCCTATCTGACGGACGGTTCGTCAAGAACTGTGTCGCACGCCCTCAGTTCCTGCGATGCTACTAAGAGGCGTAGAATTTATTGCTGGATATTCCCCCAATGATTGGTGGTCAGGGACTCTGCGTCACCACCCATCTTGTTGGCACTGCCCTAAAGGCAAACGGAAAGTTGCTGCTTCGAGGCTTGCTGCCAAGGGATGGTAGGTCCGCAACCGTTCAGCGCTGAGGAAAATTAATCATTTGTTTATTTTGTCCGTCTCAGTCGCACGAATATACAATTTTTGCTGGAGTGGTTACCGGTTTTGGGCTGACACCAGGGATGGTGGTTATCACTGTAACAACGGGTCCTCGAGTATATCGTTTTTTTTTTATTAAAACCGCTCAAAATTGTCTATTTCTTAAACAACCGATTTTCGGTTTTTTATTCGTATTATTTCCTGTGATCAACGTAGAAATCGAACTTAAATGAAAAATTTTGACTATCTCAGTTTCAAGATGGGTAGAATCAAAATATTAAATAGACAAATAAAAGAAATCAGTCCCTCTACCATTCGCGGTTTTTCTCGAAAAGTGGTAAGTGGTTGAATACTACAAAAAATCACCAGTACTCACCCACTGATTCTGATCATGTTGTAATGGGAGATCATACTACCATTTAGGCATTACGAATAGCCAGTACTCAAGGGTGAAAAGTCAGACCCGGCCATAGTGACCGAGTGGTTCTAGGCGCTTAAGTCCGGAACCGCGCTGCTGCTACGGTCGCAGGTTCGAATCCTGCCTCGGGCATGGCTGTTTGTGATGTCCTTAGGTTAGTCAGGTTTGAGTATATCTAAGTCCTGGGGACTGATGACTTCAGATGTAAAGTCCCATATTGCTCAGAGTCATTTGAACCATTTGAAAAGTCAGATTCAAGAAGTCTGTTTTTCATTTTAATTTGTCCGGTTTCAAGAAGCGTATAAAGCCTTGGCGTGTAGACAGAGACAGCCTATCCGCTGCTTTCTGTTTTTTGGCATAATATAACTGTACTGTTGTTAAGTTATTAGTTTATTTCTGGTCCCATAATGTTCTTCTTCCTTTCGTATTTGATAGAAATGGCAGCCAAATCTTTAATTTTGTAAAGCAAATGAAGCATTCTACTTAATTGCTAAATTACTTCGTAAAATTGCTTCCAAACGAATGTAACTCAAAAAACTTAACATCTATGGTCATCAGTCTCCTAGAACTTTTTTTTGTAACGTAATAAACTTTTATTTACAAATTATCAAAATACATTGCTTGATCAAAGGCACGTTTAGGTTTACACATACAGTAATCGTATCTTTTCTTTTCGTATAGTCTTTCTTGTATTTTCTTTATGATTTAGTTCTCTCTATTAAGCAATTTTGTTTTTTTATATTTGTCTGTTTTCTAGTCTATTTTCCAGCTCCAGTTCTGTGGCACTTATTAGAGCTGTATTATTAATGAATATTTAATGGCATTTAGTGAGATTAATTCGGTTGGCGCCAAAAGATGGCGTTCTTTAAATTTGGTTAAACCTATTGACTAATATTTCTATGGTACACTCAACAAAACAAAGTATAGACATGTATATGGATAGTAAGTTTAGGGAGAGTTGTTTGATTGTGGTTGGAGATAGGGAGAGGGAGAGAGAGGGAGAGAGAGAGAGAGGGAGAGAGAGAGATACAGATGAAGAGAAAGTGAGAGGAAAACATTTGATATATGGTAATAAATCATTGCGAATCGTCATTTTGCATTTTGTCACAACTGTTTATGGTTTCCACGATTATTAAAATGAATGTTAGTGAATTTGTGCAGTACTTACATGTCACCTTTTGGCCACGCAGGAGATCACCAATATTTTAGCACTTTCCCTAGTTGTGTGACGATATGATTGCTGTAACGCACTCTTTCACATGTAAGAACGCAGGTGATGCACTGCCACTTGTCACACAAAACACAATCAAACACTCACTAAATACGCACTTTGAGGGTGTTGGAGGATGTGGGGGTGTCTGCGTCAGCAAACGGTGGGGTCTTGAGGAGCTATGGGAGGGCGTGGTGTGTCGGTGTCGTGTGTCGTGGTGGCGGTGGCGGCGGTGGCGGTGGGGGCGGTGTCGGTCGCGGCGTGTGGGGATGGAGGGCGTCTTTGAAGGGGGCGTCCAGCGCGATCTGCAGGTAGTTCTGGAACGTCTGCCGGTAGTTGTTTTTCTGCCTGGCCCTTTTGTGCTCCTCCCAAAGATCTGTGAGGAACTGTACTGCGTCCGTCTGCTTTTTGGCGATTATCGCATGCGCTGTCATTGCAAGTATCCACATGGTCGCGACGCGCTTTGGCCGAGGGAAGCTTTTTGCCTCTGGGACGGTGAGCGCCGTGATTTCTATGTTGCGGTGGTCCGCCCTGTTCATGTGTGCCACCATTCTTCTACACGTCTCCCATATCTGCAGGCTTGTCCGGCATGTGAAGCGGTGTTCCAGGGAGTCTATTTGGTTGCACCCTTCGCAGTTCGGCGACTCGCGCATGCCGATGCGTGCTAAGCGCACGTTTGTGGGGATCGTCTTGTGTACGACTTTGTACCACGTGTCTCTAGCTTCTTCTGAGAGATTCTTCCAGACCTGTGGCCAGTCGTGGCCTGGAAGATTCGTCTCCGTTCTGCTTCTGTCTTGCTTACCTCGTAGCGCTCGGTAGATTTTCCCTGCAGTTCTCATCTCCTTGATTGCTACGGTGGATGTTATGTAGCTGCTGTCCATTATTACTTGTTTTAGGTACGCATCTTAAAAGGTATTCGACTGACGTCTACCGGCGCTTCCTCGGAGTTTTGTCTGTGTTACTTCAGTAGAGACGACGTGGTACAGTCTACAGTTCTGTCCTCCATTTTTAGTGCTCTATGGAGCAACAGTGCTGCGCATTTAGTTGTGACGTCTGTTAAACCGAGCCCCCCTTTTTCTCTAGGAAGAGTGCTGGTGGCTTGTGACACTTTTAAAATTTCGCGCCTCCACAGTAGGTAGTACACAGCGCTTCTTATAGACTTCCTTATTTCTATTGGTACATTTATGACTTGTGCCATGTACCAAGCCTTCGCCAGGATCGTTGCGTTGATAAGCTGCGTCTTTTGATCCAACGTTAGGTGTCTGTTGGAGTGTGTCCTGACGAGCCCTCTGCTGGTGTTCAGGATGTTCCGCCAGTTTTCTGCGGCCATTTTCAGTGGGAAGGCCTTCAGCTGGACTCCTAGCACCTTATATTTGTCGGTCACCTGGTAGCATGGTCTGGCTTCTCTCAATTTCCCTGTTTTGTTTGGGTTGGTTTTCGCCCCAGATGCCTTTCCAAAGGACTCAATTATTGGGAGGACACTGTCAATATCCTCCTTTCCGTCCACAAAAATGCTCAAGTCATCGGCATATGCCATACATGTTACTTTGGTATTTTGCAGTTTGTAGCCGTTGATGGAGGCAGCGAGTTTTCTGAGGACTGGGTCGAGGGCTACTGTGAATAGTGCCATCGACTGTGGGCACCCGTGCCTCACAGATTTCCCCAGTTTTATCCGCGCAGATATCCAGCCGTTTATAGTTACTCGTGATGTGGCATTTGTCAACATGTTTTCGATGACTTGAGCGAATTTGGGGTCAAAACCTAGTCTCGTCAAAGTCTTCAGTAGGTACCGGTGACCGATCCTGTCGAAGTCTTTTTAGAAGTCTACAGAAATGATGGCTGCAGTCGCTCTGTTGGATGCGGCGTGTGCTATAACGTCTCTGTACGTGCATACGGCGTCGAAGATGTTTCTGCCACGGTCTGATGGCTTTCTTCAGGGCGAGCTTCATGTTTTCAGCGACGCATTTTGCTGTTAGCTTGTAGTCCGCGTTTAAAAGGGTTGTTGGGCGATAGTCTACTACTGTTTTCGGCGCTTTTGTTTTTGGAATCAAGGTAATGGTCCTTTACAGGAACGGGGGACTTAACATCTATGGTCATCAGTCCAATAGAACTTAGAACTACTTAAACCTAACTAACCTAAGGACGTCACACAACATCCAGTCATCACGAGGCAGAGAAAATCTCTGACCCCGCCGGGAATCGAACCCGGGAACCCGTGCGCGGGAAGCGAGAACGCTACCGCACGACCACGAGCTGCGGTCCTAATGTAGCTGCCATTCTGCAGTCCAACAGATGCCCAGCGACAACGGCGACAAACAACCGTGTAGACCAGGTTGGGGCAAGACTTGCACACACCACGTGCACGCGAACCTTGAGCCATGACACACGGCAATAGCGACATTATCGTCTCAGAAATGCTGTACCAAGTCTTACGTCATGTGTTTGCTCCTCGTTTCTGTTGGCTTTGTTATTAAAACAGTACTGACAGCTTTTCCCATTTTCCGTACTAACGCCATATTTAAAACCAATGTGAACTTTAAGAATAAAAATTACTCATGTTTTAAAAACGGTTTATTTAAAAACGAAAAATTTTAGCACTGCTGCTATGGCAAACTGATATTTTCGTTTTTTACTCCGTTATTGCTAAACACCTGTTGTAACGGAGATCTAACAAATACCGAGAAATGCCGGTTATTAAGAACTAAAATACCGGAATCGGTTTTAACAGGTCAGTTTTTTCCACCCTTACGTGACACATCTATTCACGAACCACACACCTTATTATTAACCGTAACCACTCATAGAATCTGGTGTCAAAAGGCACGAGCAACTACTGTATGGAAGGTCAATCTGTGGGCAAGTAGTACTCCCACCGATATTAGCTATATGTGCCTACTGTTGCACCTGACAGACACAACTGAAATGGGAAAGTTGTCAACAGCGTCCGGAGTACCCGCACGGTTGCCTGTCCACATCTTTGATCAGACGCTGTACAGTGATCTCACTCAGAAAGACGTATGACTTAACGTGCAGTATTTTTTCTTTCTATCGTTTTTCGCTTGCTCTTTACCAATGTCGTGTCCTTAGGGAACATACATTAAGGTCTTCCTATGTCGACATGGCGATAGGCGCAGTCAGAGTGCTTGCCATTTCTTAAACGACCTTCACTTGTGCACGTACGGACTAGCGTTTCTTCGAACAGAATAGTAAAGGATGCTGACAGAATAGTAAAGAATGCTGCCATGCCCTCGCTCACATCGGCGCTATATACGTGGCAAGAAATACGATCTCAGGCAAGAAGGAAAAATCGAAGCGTAAACATTTCAAATGACAAACCGGGATCATCTCACCAGAAAACGGCTGTAACTGAAAAATCCGACTGTGTTTTAAGTCCGAAGAGATTAATGTAGCGTTGGGAGGGACTCTATTTAAGGAGTATTCAAATCACCCATTCATATTAATTAGATTAGCTGTATAATTTCTGTGGGCGTCATTTAGGTGTTCCATATTCATAACTCACGAGCATCTTTCATACGACTGGTTCAGGAGGTATTAATGTACTTGAAGAATCTGAGTCACGTTGTCAAAAGGTGGCCTGTTTCACAGCCACAGCGCGAATAAAGATTAGACGACCAAAAGCGACTTTTACAGCAGAATTTCAGACGAAGTTTTAAGAAAGTCAAGAAATTTGAAATAGGATGTGGGTTTAGTTATGATAGTTTATTTCCAAATGCAGTGGATCTATACGGGGTGTGTCACAATTAATGGCGTAAATGCATACAGTTGAAAGTGTATGAAACTATAAGCAAAAATGTCTCAGTATGGTGGGCTCTAACACACATACGTTAATAGCTACGGCAGTTCTTCATTTCCATAATGTAAAACAAATCTCTTCTACAGCAAGCTCTTTGTTTTCCATAATTTGAGTGGTGGTAATATGGGCCAAAACAAGAAAAATCTGTTTAGTAAAAGCCAGCCGTCGTGGCCGAGCGGTTCTAGGCACTTCAGTCCGGAACCGCGTTGCTGATACGTTCGCAGGTTCTAATCCTACCTCGGGCATGAAAGTGTGTGATGTCCTTAGGTTAGTTAGGTTTAAGTAGTTCTAAGTCCAGAGGACTGAAGTCCCACAGTGCTTAGAACCATTTGAACCATTTTTTTGTTCAGTAAATATGAGCTCTGAAGTGCATCCCTTAAGAGCTATGAGTTCTTACGTCATCAGCGGCGCGGGTTTGCCACACGGTCTCATGCGTCTTGTCACGGTCCGTAAGGCTTCCCCGTCCGAGGTTCGAGTCCTCCCTTGGGCATGGGAGCGTGTGTCGCTCTTAGAGTAAGTCAGTTTAAGTTAGATTAAGTAGTGTGTAAGCTTAGTGACCGACGACCTCAGCAGTTTGGTCCCATAGGACCTTACCACAAATTTCCAATTTTTTTCTTACGTCCTCTTCACAACGTTGGAACACATTTCTTCTACTGAACAAATGCTCGTAGCTCTGAAGCTATGTACATCACAGATCATGTTTACTTCACAAGGTTTTCTCGTCTGTTTGGTGCATTCTATCGACTCCCTAAACATGTAAAGCAAAGATCGTGTTGCAGAAGAGATTTGATTCCCAGTATCGAAAAAGCTATGCATTACAGAGCACATGTTTACATCTAAATCTACATCTACATGGATACTCTGTAAATCACATTTAAGCGTCTGGCAGAGCGTTCATCGAACCACTTTCACAATAATTCGCCATTATTCCAATCTCGTACAGTGCGCGGAACAAACGAATACCTATATTTTTCCGTGCGAGCTCTGATTTCACTTATTTTGTTATGATGATTGGTTCTCCCTATGTAGGTCGTCGTCAAAAAATTATTTTCGCATTCGGAGGAGAAAGTTGGTTTTTGAAATTCCGTGAGAAGATCTCACCGCAACGAGAAACGACTTTGTCTACCACAAATCCTGTATCATTACACTAACAGTCTCTCCCCTATTTCACGATAATACAAAACATGCTGCCCTTCTCTGAACTTTCTCGATGTACTCCGTCAATCCTATGTGGTAAAGATCCCACGCCGCGTAGCAATATCCTAAAAGAGGATGGACAAGCGTAGTGTAGGCAGTCTCTTTAGTAGGTCTGTCACATGTTCTAAGTGTCCTCCAAATAAAACGCAGTCTTTGGTTAGCGTTCCCCAAAAAATTTTCTATGTGTTATTTCTAATTTAAGTTGTTCGTAATTGTAATTCGTAGGCATTTAGTTGATTTTATGGCCTGTAGTTTTGACTGATTTATAGTGTAACTGAAGTTAAACGGATTCCTTTTAGCACTCATGTGCATGACTTCACACTTTTCGTTATTTATGGTAAATTGTCAATTTTTGCTCCACACAGGTATCTTTTCTAAATCGTTTTGCAGTTTGTTCTGATCTTTTGATGACTTTACTAGACGACAAATGACAGCATCATCTGCAAACAACCTAAGACGGCGGTTCAGATTGTCTCCTAAATCTTTAAGACAGATAAGGACCAGCAAAGGTCCTATATCACTACCTTGGGGAACGCCAGAAATGATTTCTGTTTTACTCGATCACTTGCTGTCAGTTACTACGACCAGTGACTTATCTGACAGGAAATCACGAATCCAGTCATGTAACTGAGACGATATTCCCGACGCGCGCAATTTCACTACAAGCCGCTAGTGTGGTACAGTATGAAAAGCCTTCTGGAAATCTAATCTATATCTAGATTTTTTTCTTTTCTAGTATCTTGTACTTTTAGCTGCATAATACACCCTGTAGATGTCACTGGAGTAAAAATATATCTTAAAGGAATCGCCACCTTAATTTAACGGAATCACTCCCATGCGGAGAACGTTTGTCGACGTCGACACATTTAGGAACCACGGCAACAACAAACGGCAGGCGTAGAAACAAATAATTTTTGCATAATCAGGTCACATACTTTTCTTTGTAGTATTTATGGGGCTTTTATAAAGTTCATTTGATTTAATTTTCCTATGGCAGCATCGCTTACACCGTTACAACGGGTTGACGATTTCAACATTTTCTTCACAAATGACACAGTGTACTCATGGACCCACTGTTTTTACCGTTGCCTAGTCCCACCAGCATACTACTGCAGTACTTTTCGGTTCACATCATCCTTCAACTAGTCTCTTCATCTGGTTCGTGGTCTTCCAGTTCGTCTCGTTCCAGTATCTGTCCATTCTAGGACTCTTCTTGGAAGCCTTTCTTTTCTTATACTTTTCATGTGTCCAAAACATTTCGGCGTAGTTTCTTTTAGGAGATTGATCTGAAGGGTGTTTCGTGTCGTTTCATTCCTCATCCTGTCCTTTCTCATACCACCATGGGTACGTCGTAGAAAGCACACCTCGGTCGCTTCTCTTCCGATCGGATCTTTCTTTGTCAAACTCCAACATAATAAATAAATAATTTTTAAATATTTATAGTAACATTTTCAGCTGCAACTACCCACATTTGATAATCAGTTTCCATCTAAACTATTTATCGTGTTCAAATCTGATTAATCATGCGTTGTGAAAGGCCGTTGTTTTTTTAAAAAGAAAAAGAACAATGTCAAAAGATGTAAAAATAAAAGGAGCAACCGTTTAAAATTTCTTTCCAACTTCTACCACATATTTTACAGAAATGGGAACAGGTGAAAAAGTGCGGTTTGGGACATAATGTTCGCACACCCCGGAAGTTGTAGCAGCCATTTAAAATGTTATCTCGAAAGCGGGTAAGTGCCCGTCGCACCCGTTCCGCGTTTGCATCACTCGTGCTCGAACGTCCAGAATTCGTCCTCTTCATGAGACTTCCGGTTACCTTGACCCTCGTGTACCACTGTCTGATAGTCGGACATGGAGGTGATGTGGTTCTGTAACGTGTCCGGAGGGTCCACTGGATCTAGGTGTCTAATTTGATCTCTATCAGCTATTCCACACGTTGAACCATGAGCTGAGGACGACATGGCGGCCGGTCAGTACCGTTGGGCCTTCATGGCCTGTTAAGGAGGAGTTTAGTTTTGCGTGTTGCTGAAGATAACAGAAACTCAGGTAGACTCTTAGACAGGGAACGAATATGGGTGTTCAGGGAAGGAAACTAATGTTCGCGCCCATTCTAAATCTTAAGTCCCTGTGTGGCGACATCAAGATAATGTGTACTGCGTATCTAGTGATTTCTTTTGTGCGACTGAAAAACTCACTGTTACAAAAATTAGAGGAGTATTTGGTGTGGACCTGGAGAAAAATGGCCTTCTCTAATACTTACGAACACCTGATCACGAGAGAAATTGAAGGAAAGCGTATAGTCCGTAACAGCAGCTAGGCAGACGGACGGTATCTCTCCCTTAGTATTTCATTATGCATTGATGAATATGCAATTGTGCGTTGGGGAATGTTATCAGAAAATAGTGATAGCACATTAATGAGAAACAGTTTCCAGGAGAGACCCACGTACGTCCTAGAGGAGACTGACTGTGGATTGTCTGACATCTGCTGAAAACTTAGCGCACCTTGTGAGTCCGATGGATAGCTCATTTCAGTAACGCTACCTTCTTGTAGGTATTCATCATTTATTGTATCGGGACCCCCATTCTGTTGATATTACTAGAGAATACATCTACATCTACATCCATACTCCGGAAGCCACGTGACGGTGTGTGGCGGAGGCTACCTTGAGTAACTCTATCGGTTCTCCCTTCTATTCCAGTCTCGTATTGTTTGTGGAAAGAAGGATTGTCGGTATGCCTCTGTGTGGGCTCTAATCTCTCTAATTTTATCCTTACGGTCTCTTCGCGAGATATACGTAGGAGGGAGCAATATACTGATTGACTCCTCGGTGAAGGTATGTTCTCGAAACTTGAACAAAAGCCCGTACCGAGCTACTGAGCGTCTCTCCTGCAGAGTCTTCCACTGGAGTTTATCTATCATCTCCGTAACGCTTTCACGATTACTAAATGATACTGTAACGAGCCGCGCTGCTCTCCGTTGGATCTTTTCTATCTCTTCTATCAACCCTATCTGGCACGAATCCCACACTGCTGAGCAGTATTCAAGCAGTGGGCGAACAAGCGTACTGTGGCCTACTTCCTTTGTTTTCGGATTGCATTTCATTAGGATTCTTCCAATGAATCTCAGTCTGGCATCTGCTTTACCGATGATAAACTTTATATGATCATTCCACTTTAAATCACTCCTAATGCGTATTCCCAGATAATTTATGGAATTAACTGCTTCCAGTTGCTGACCTGCTATATCGTAGCTAAATGATTTGGGATCTTTCTTTCTATGTATTCGCAGCACATTACACTTGTCTACATTGAGATTCAATTGCCATTCCCAGCACCATGCGTCAATTCGCTGCAGATCCTCCTGCATACGAAACTTCTCATCAACTATAATGAAGGTCAAGTGAACAACAGCTGAAATAGGGCGAAATTTTGATAGCCTACAGGTTCAAGTATCTCGTAGAGAATGCTCTTACTGATTTAGCGAGGTTCCGGTCCGTGTCCATAGTTTTAATCTGCCAGCAAGTTTGAACTCCTGCGAACCTTCGTCTCAACAGGCTCCTGCAGCGTGCTATCTCTCGAGCGAATCAGCTCGTTTTTGTACACGACTGTTACGTACGAAGGGTGTGTGAGGCCGTTTGTGGTCCGGCAGTGACTACACGTTCCATGTTGACGACACAGTGGTTATTTCCTTCTTCACAGATGAGAAGGGTGTGGCAACGTTTCTGACGGCAGCCTGAAGAGGAGGGAGCTGTGCCCTTATCTTGCAGAGGAGAGGACAAGGCGTCACTAGCAGATGAGCAGAGCATTCGCGCGCCCCCCTCAAGAATGTGGAGCTCGCTTCGCCTCGCCTCACCTCTTTATCTCCAAAGCGACTCCTGGGCAGAAAGGTGAGCGCCAGCTGTGCTCCGTAGCACACGCGCCCCTCTGCGCCGCGAACCGAGTTTGCGACATAACTCGCTCTCGGCAGCATGGGACCTGAAAGGGAACGTGCAGCTGAAGGAGTTTCACAGTGTGGAATATCACGCTGCGGAGCATTCACTAGCCTGGAAGGCAATATCAGACGCGTTAGATTTATGCAGCGTGCAGAGGAACGTGATGAACGAGATGCAAGATCGCTTTCTACGCCATAAACAGGTCTTATAAAACACCATACTTAATAACGTCTTCAGCAGGTGAAGGTCGTATTTGGTGGGTTTTACACTCCTGGAAATGGAAAAAAGAACACATTGACACCGGTGTGTCAGACCCACCATACTTGCTCCGGACACTGCGAGAGGGCTGTACAAGCAATGATCACACGCACGGCACAGTGGACACACCAGGAACCGCGGTGTTGGCCGTCGAATGGCGCTAGCTGCGCAGCATTTGTGCACCGCCGCCGTCAGTGTCAGCCAGTTTGCCGTGGCATACGGAGCTCCATCGCAGTCTTTAACACTGGTAGCATACCGGGACAGCGAGGACGTGAACCGTATGTGCAGTTGAAGGACTTTGAGCGAGGGCGTATAGTGGGCATGCGGGAAGCCGGGTGGACGTACCGCCGAATTGCTCAACACGTGGGGCGTGAGGTCTCCACAGTACATCGATGTTGTCGCCAGTGGTCGGCGGGAGGTGCACGTGCCCGTCGACCTGGGACCGGACCGCAGCGACGCACGGATGCACGCCAAGACCGTAGGATTCTACGCAGAGCCGTAGGGGACCGCACCGCCACTTCCCAGTAAATTAGGGACACTGTTGCTCCTGGGGTATCGGCGAGGACCATTCGCAACCGTCTCCATGAAGCTGGGCTACGGTCCCGCACACCATTAGGCCGTCTTCCGCTCACGCCCCAACATCGTGCAGCCCGCCTCCAGTGATGGCGCGACAGGCGTGAATGGAGGGACGAATGGAGACGTGTCGTCTTGAGCGATGAGAGTCGCTTCTGCCTTGGTGCCAATGATGGTGGTATGCGTGTTTGGCGCCGTGCAGGTGAGCGCCACAATCAGGACTGCATACGACCGAGGCACACAGGGCCAACACCCGGCATCATGGTGTGGGGAGCGATCTCCTACACTGGCCGTACACCTCTGGTGATCGTCGAGGGGACACTGAATAGTGCACGGTACATCCAAACCGTCATCGAACCCATCGTTCTACCATTCCTAGACCGGCAAGGGAACTTGCTGTTCCAACAGGACAATGCACGTCCGCATGTATCCCGTGCCACCCAACGTGCTCTAGAAGGTGTAAGTCAACTACCCTGGCCAGCAAGATCTCCGGATCTGTCCCCCATTGAGCATGTTTGGGACTGGATGAAGCGTCGTCTCACGCGGTCTGCACGTCCAGCACGAACGCTGGTCCAACTGAGGTGCCAGGTGGAAATGGCATGGCAAGCCGTTCCACAGGACTACATCCAGCTTCTCTACGATCGTCTCCATGGGAGAATAGCAGCCTGCATTGCTGCGAAAGGTGGATATACACTGTACTATTGCCGACATTGTGCATGCTCTGTTGCCTGTGTCTATGTGCCTGTGGTTCTGTCAGTGTGATCATGTGATGTATCTGACCCCAGGAATGTGTCAATAAAGTTTCCCCTTCCTGGGACAATGAATTCACGGTGTTCTTATTTCAATTTCCAGGAGTGTATATTGTGCCTTACACGCTATGACTACACTCTGCTTCAAAGCACCAACACATTGAGGGCCACTCAAAAACGGCTCGTTTTGGTGCGAGTTGTGATAATAAAGGACGGAAAATGTCACTTCGGTGGTGAAAGGGTGGCTATATTTGATGCTTTTCGTATTACAGTTTGCATATTATGAAAATATGTTATTTCAGGGTTGTTGTTGTTGTGGTCTTCAGTTCAGAGACTGGTTTGATGCAACTCTCCATGCTTCTAAATTCCGTGCAAGCTTCTTCATCTCCCAGTACCTACTGCACCCTACATCCTTCTGAATCTGCTTAGAGTATTCATCTCTTGGTCTCCCTCTACGATTTTTACCCTCCGCGCTGCCCTCCAATAGTGTATTCATCTCTTGGTCTCCCTCTACGATTTTTATCTTCCACGCTACCCTCCAATACTAAATTGGTGATCCCTTGGTGCCTCAGAATATGTCCTACCAATCGATCCCTTCTTCTAGTTACGTTGTGCCACAAATTTCTCTTATCCTCAATTCTATTCAGTACTTCCTCATTAGTTATGTGATCTGCCCATCTAATATTCAGCATCCTTCTGTAGCACCACATTTCGAAAGCTTCTATTCTCTTTTTGTTCAAAATGGTTCAAATGGCTCTGAGCACTATGGGACTTAATATCTGAGGTCATCAGTCCCGTAGAACTTAGAGATACTTAAACCTAACTAACCTAACGACATCACACACACACATGCTTCAGGCAGGATTCGAACCTGCGACCGTAGCGGTCGCGCGGTTTCAGACTGAAGGGCCTAGAACTGCACGGCCACACCGGCCGGCTCTCTTTTTGTCTAAACTATTTATCGTCCACGTATCACTTCCATACATGGCTACACTCCATACAAATACTTTCAGAAACGACTTCCTGACACTTAAATCTATACTCGATGTTAACAAATTTCTCTTCTTCAGAAACGCTTTCCTTGCCATTGCCAGTCTACATTTTATATCCTCTGTGCTTCGAACATCATTAGTTATTTTGCTCCCCAAATAGAAAACCTCATTTACTACTTTAAGCGTCTCATTTCCTAATCTAATACCCTCAGCATCACCCGATTCAATTCGACTACATTCCAGTATCCTCGTTTTGCTTTTGTTGATGTTCATCTTATATCCTCTTTAACGACACTGTCCATTCCGTTCAGCTGCTCTTCCAGGTCCTTTGCCGTGTCTGACAGAATTACAATGTCATCGGCGAACCTTAAAGTTTTAATTTCTTCTCCATTTCAGGGTACCAACGTAAGATTATCACAACTGCAGCATTGAAAGTCTTCTGCTATAGGCGTCTTTCATGCTATGTATTCCTACATGTATCGATAAGCACTTCCTTGTCTCGAATAACATATAGTCAGCCTTCTGGCTGGTAGAGTAACGCCATCTTTGGTTGAAAAACTAAAAGGCATGTCCTGAGTACGATACTCAAACTTTGAGTCTAGTCCGCTAGCGGTATTGTTTGGTGTGAAGACCGATTACAGTGGCCCCTATTGACCTGTGGAGCGAAGGGACATTTCTCATTCCCCCCTGCCATCGAGACCACGCTCTGCTTTCTAGCTTTTTTGTATCTGCAGAACTATTTAGTTCAGTCTCGTGATACTAAGATGGGAATACAGAATTTGGGTGAAATGGCTGATCGCTTGCGCTTCCTTTCTGTAGTTATCCACTACGTTGTTTTCTGATTTATTCAGTTGAGAAACTTTTGAATTGCATTTCATGTGGGCAGTGTTAATTCCATTGCTCGGCTTCGTAACTCGATTGTCGCGAATCGATATCCACTTGCTATTCATTCGTCCTAGCTTATACGTAATTCATCCATTCCTGCAAGTAGTTTATTAGTTTGCATTTGTTCACATTAAGTGATGTTATTGGCGTTACTATCAATATATGATTGTTTTTCTGGCTTTTGCGAACGTATGGTGATGCAACATGACGTGGTCTGTTCAAAGGCATTTGTATGTGAGACATGAGGGTTTGAATCTTTCATATGCGTAATAAATAAAAGCGTATTCTGCTTTCGCATAAATTGCTATATTCACGAAGTTGCATTTCACTCCTCTGACCATTGTTTAAATCCTAACATGTGCTTCCTTAAGAACGAGAGAACTCGATTTAGTCATATTGTATTTCACGAGGAAAGTAAGTCATCTGCCGCCAGCACAGCGGTTATTTTATTTTTCAGTACAACTTTTCGATAGCAAGGTAAGTGTATATCGTAGTAGAACTATTAGGTATGTGTTTTCAATTTATTAGGTGTTGCAGGATACAGAGTGTATAAACAAATGCACTGCACGAATTAAACCTATAGGTCTAACTCACATATACTGATAGTGACAAACTAAATGATGTTTCTTGAAAAGGTTATGATTTCAAGTGATAATAGTTAAGCTTATGCCATTCCCCCATTTATTATTCCATTGCAGTATTTCAGAGTTCCTGGTCTATGCAGCATATAAGATAATGGAAACTGTGATATTGAAAGTACACGTTCTGAAAAGATTTGTTTTTTATTCACGACCACTTTTTCCACAATAATTTGGGTTTGTTTCATTAATTTAATAAAAGTATGTTCTACAGTATTTATCGTTACGTAAAATATGAGCGTCCCCCATTCGGACGTAAATTTGTTCGAGTTTTTGAACGTACCAATGGATTGATAGGTTGTTGCCATGTCACTGGCTGGCCTCAAGCAATTCAGTGAGGCGTAGCTAACATACAGAAAAATAGAAAATGAGCGTTTTGATACACACGCTAAAAGAAGAGCAGTATATGAATAACGTTAAAAGTAAAAGTTAGCACAATAATTATAAAATAAAATAAAACTGTGGTAGGGAAAAGTGACGGACTCTCCCCAACGTTATTTAACGGAGTCCTAGAAAAACTATTCAAAGATTGGAACTGGTAGTGTAATCCGAGTAGGAACAAACATTTATGGCTTGCTATGTGAGTTGAGGGAAGATGCCAAAGAACAGACCATCGAACTACAAAAACAAGTAGATAAATAGATCTAAAAATCTCTTTCAAAACGATCAAACAAGCGACACGCATAAAAATGCCACCGAAACGTTTTAAAGGGCGAGAACGAAAGATAAACATGTGATAGAATTGAAATATCTTAGACAATGGATCAGTTGTAATACCCACGAGAAACGAACAACGAAATCTACAAGAAACAGAGTTCAACTGGCCTTCCATCTCACCAAAAAATACATACAAGAAAAACTATCTCTCTCTTTGAATGCAAAAATAAGACACCGGAAAATGATAATCAAACCGGAAGCTCTATCTATACGTAGCCGGAACAACAACTATGGTCCAGTTGAGAAGCCGGAGATCAGACGTATGGAAAAGTCATAAGCTCCAAATTCCATAACAACAAACTGATCCACATCGTAAGTAAAATCGTTTTACATAATAACTGAAACGCTCTCATGCATACAGTAACGTTTTTAGACATACAGTAATTAGGAGAAGAAGAAATGAATTTTATAGACATATCCTTAGAATGAACTCAAGTAGATCAAACAACATTTTTTGGTTACTTCCATAAAAAAAACCAACACCAATTGGTTTAAGGTAACGACGAAAAACTTAAAATAGCTCCACATTGAAAAAGATGAAGAGATAATCAAAACCAAACGAACGATGCAAATATTCGAAGAGGAAAGGAAAGCAGGGTCAAACGGATTCGAAGAACACTGGGCTGACGGATAGGTACAGATCATTAAAAAGAGATTTAAGTAACTTAGTCAGGCGAAACTAAAGAAGAAGAAGAAACGTTGTCGAAAAAGCAGACAACTGTACGTAGGATTCGCGCTCTTGGGTTCCGTACAAACGTAATTATGTGTATAGACAGTTCTTCTACGGGTTTTGACGAGTGAGATTACGAACATCAAACTATGAGACTTACCTGGCGGTGACGTTTGACTGCAGTGCCTTAGAACCTCAAATTTTTCACACCAACAAGGGACTGTAGATCCTAGTATGTGATACAAATTTGAGCTCTGTCACGCCACAGAATAGTAATGAGTGAAAATTAGAAAAAGTTTATTACAACTCACTCACATTATCTCAGGCAAATTCAAGTCATGCAAGAGACAGAGGTGGAAGGAGGAAGCAAGTCATTAATTCGTAAGTGGGTCATGTCAACGACAGTGTATGCCGAGTAAGGAGTAAACATTCAACAGAAAAGATGACGAAAACCTTAATATATATACAAGTCAGTTGTTATCTCCCTGCCTTGAACAGTCTTCCCACAAACACATCAGAAACCGTAAAACTTTATGTTTTCTGTACTGTCGTAACTGCACCACTGGGTGGAATAGACCTGTCAGTATAGACTACTCATTTTGCATCCATGCATCCACACTTCAACACCTGACCCGTTTCCCAGGGTTAAATAAGCATCTTTCCCCATGTACTTGGAGGTACTACAGAACCTAAAAACATAGACTTGTAATAGCTCTAATTATTAGTCCATGAATATCATGAATACTGCCGTAATGTTGTTCAGCTGTTACATATAGCCGACAGTTGCCGCTCGAGATCGCTGCTACCCCAAATCACTTAAGGAAGTACGTACTGTGACAGCAGCTTCCCTCCCAGTGTGCACCAACCAACCACAATGGAAAATGGCGTGCTTTAGATTAAGAAAAACAGCCCATGTGAGGATGGCATCATGCGGCCGTAGTTTTTCTGTGTACCAATGGAGTCTCTGTACAATACATTCGTTATCTCATTAACACACAAGAGTATGCAAACTTTTCTGGAGAGTGAACATGTCTTATTTTTGGCCGACCAGAGTGGCCGTGCGGTTCTAGGCGCTACAGTCTGGAACCGAGCGCCCGCTACTGTCGCTGGTTCGAATCCTGCCTCAGGCATGGATGTGTGTGATGTCCTTAGGTTAGTTAGGTTTAATTAGTTCTAAGTTCTAGGCGACTGATGACCTCAGAAGTTAAGTCGCATAGTGCTCAGAGCCATTTTTGAACCATCTTATTTTTGAATCAACATCTTCTCAGTAAACACCAATCGTGTGAAACACAGTTTGTCATTGTTCATGGTGGAGTTCAGTTTGACGCAGTGATCCCTGAATTCCAGAAAGTTCGATACAGTTCTAAATCTACATTTACCACTACAACGTGCAAACACTGCAAAGTGGCAGAGGGTATAGCACATTGCTCCAGTTATTGCAGTTTCTTCCAGAGCCATTCATGTATGAAGCATAGGAAGAATGGCTGCCTAAATGCCGGTGTGTGCGCTGTAATTAGTTTCATCAACATAGCGTTTTGGTTTATTCCTGAATTCATGACTTAAAGTTGGTTCTGATGCTTTGTAAGTAAACTTTTGAGAAATAGTTGACGTTTATCTCCAAACATCTGCCGGTTCAGATTTTTTCAGGATCTTCTACAGGTCTAATAAACCAGTGAGCATTCGCGCAGTCCTGCTTTATACAGGGTGAGTCACCTAACGTTACCGCTGGATATATTTCGTAAACCACATCAAATACTGACGAACGGATTCCACAGACCGAACGTTAGGAGAGTGGCTAGTGTAATTGTTTAATACAAACCATACAAAAATGCACGGAAGTATGTTTTTTAACACAAACCTACGTTTTTTAAATGGAACCACGTTATTTTTGTTAGCACATCTGAACATATAAACAAATACGTAATCAGTGCCGTTTCTTGCATTGTAAAATGTTAATTACATCCGGAGATATTGTAACCTAAAGTTGACGCTTGAAACCTCCGACGTTCAGTTGCGTCTTGTAAGAAACACGGGCCACGGTCGGCGATCAGCATCTGCAGGGACATGTTTACGATTACGACCGTGTTTACGAGTGTGGCTGTAGTGTACTGTTGTGGTTTGGTCTAGCTGTCGCAGTGTCCGCATGTAGCGCTTGCTGCTATTGTTATTCTGCATTCGTCTCCGCACGCAGACCAACTGTAGTACACCGTGTTACCAGACGTCTATGATAGTGCAGTGTTGTAGGAACTGTGACCATGGTGTATTCGAACTCTGAAAAGGCGGAGATGATACTCATCTATGGCGAGTGTCGACGAAATGCAGCTGAAGCCTGCAGGGTGTATGCAGAACGGTACCGGACAGAGAGCATCCAACGTGCCGCACATTGCAAAACATCTACCGCCAACTGAATGCATCAGGTATGGTCGTAGCACGCAAACGGGTCCGTAACAGGCCCGTCACATGATAAGCGGGTGCAGTTGGTGTGTTAGCTGCTGTTGCCATGAACCCACACGTGAGTACACGGGACATTGCGAAAGCCGGTGGACTGAGTCAAAGTAGTGTCATGCGCATACTGCATCGTCACCGCTTTCACCCGTTTCATGTGTCGCTATATCAGCATGGTGATGACTTTAATCATCGAGTGCAATTTCGTCAATGGGCATTAACAGAGAATGCGTTGCAGTTCTACCTGTTTACCGATGAAGCCGTTTTCACAAACCACGGGGCAGTGAATCTACGAAAGATGCATTACTGGTCCGTAGACAATCCTCTCTGGCTCAGACAGGTAGAGCGACAGCGACCGTAGACTGTAAATGTATGGTGCGGAATCATTGGCGACCACCTCATTGGTCCTCACTTCATTGCAGGGGCCCAAACAGCTGCAACATACATCGCGTTTCTACAGAATGATCTGCCAACGTTGCTCGAAAATGCCCCACTGGAAACGCGTCGACGTATGTGGTATCAGCATGATGGTGCACCTGCACATTCCGCAATTAACACTAGGCTGACCCTTGACAGGATGATCGACGGGCGTTTCATAGGACGTGGAGGACGCATAAATTGGCCAGCCCGTTCTCCTGATCTTACACCTCTGGAAAAGGGGAATGTGTACCGTGATGTGCCTACAACCCCAGAGGATATGAAACAACGTATTGTGGCAGCCTGCGGCGACATTACACCAGACGTACTGCGGCATGTGTGACATTCATAACGCCAGAGATTGCAATTGTGTGCAGCAAATGATGGCCACAACATTTAACATTTATTGGCCTGACATGTCGGGACACACTCTATTCCACTCCGTAATTGAAAACGGAAACCACGTGTGTACGTGTACCTCACCCCTCATGGTAATGTACACGTGCGTCAGTGAAAAAGACCAATAAAAAGATGTTAGCATGTGAACGTAATGTGCTGTTCTAGTCTCTTCTGTACATAAGGTCCATCACCGTTCCCTTTGGATCCCTACGTAATTCGGTGCTCTCCGATACACACGATCGAATAGCGGAGGAGTGGTACTCAAGCGTCAACTTTAGGTTACAATATCTCCGGATGTAATTAACATTTTACAATGCAACATACGACACCGATTACGTATTTGTTTATATGTTCAGCTGTGCTAACAAACCATTTTTAAAAAAACGTAGGTTTGTGTTAAAAAACATACTTCCGTGCATTTTTTATGGTTTGTATTAACCAATTACACTAGCCCCTCTCCTCACTTTCGGTCTGTGGAATCGGTTCGTCAGTATCTGATGTAGTTTACGAAATATATCCAGCGTTAATGTTAGGTGACTCACCCTGTATACGTCCATCAGACCCTGGTAGTCCTATTTGTTATGGGTTCCACACTCATGAGCAACATGTCTGGCAAGCTATGTCCTTCGTAGAGTCATTGAATTCTCCCTGTGTTCTACAAGTGATCCGAAGTCAGACATCTGCCTTACCTACGACGGAACCTAAGTAATCGCCTGTTCCATATCCCTACAACTTGTTACACACAGGTATTTATATGAGCTGGCTGATGCCAGTCATAATTAATTGGCACTGTACTCATAGAATATCATACTTCTTTAGTTTTTGAAGGGCACTGTTTTACAATTTGAATATTTAGAGCAAGCTGACTGACTTTATAGTCCGTGCTGTTACCCGCAACTATATTGTGTGCGTAGAAAATATACGACTAAAAGTGGAATTGAATAGAAGAATAACTTTCTAAATTTATCAGATTTAGTATGTCACTCATAGTGAAGAGGAATTTCTAGGAGTCAAATTAGCATCCGACGTACATCAGGGCAGAACGATAGCGCTGCTGATGTGTTTACAATACGACTGTACCCTAACGTCAACTGCACGATAGCAAACATAATTTGCAGGAGAAAATTCAACCGCATATTATTTCTTTTTGTTTCCAAACAAATTAGTCAATCATTAATGCCAAAGCTTCTTGTTTATAGAAACAACCGTCAGGAACCACGTGTAATCAGAACGGACAACTGCGTGTCGATTTCGGAACGAGCAGGTGCACGGGACTCTTGTTTGGTTCGTGTTGACAACGCGTCCAAGGGCAGGTGGGTCATGCCATGTGCGCTTGAGGGACGCAGGCTGAGTAGGCCTACCAACCTTGCCTGGTAAAAGTGTAGCTCATCAAAGTTAGGACCCTCTTTCGCTAGGTTCAGTGCTGAAATATTTCTTGTATTTTGCTAGCAACATGATTCACTTAGAAGATTCAGCTTCATCAGATCTTTATCTAATCGTTTTAGGTGTGGAATAGTTTATTACTCATGGTTTCCGAACTACACAATGGCGTCGAGATGCCTCTAAACACTGATTTGCGTCAAAAATGGTACTAACTCTTCGATTCTTTCCAGCATAATCTGTACGTTGATCGATTTTCCGTACTCATCCAAAAAAGTCATCCTGTTTAAGGACCTGTCATGTTACCCTATCCGGCTATTCACAGACAACGCAATTGTGTAGAGAAGACATGGGCATCCTGCAGTGAGCCGCGAGCCTTACTCATATCCTTACTTAAGCTCGTGGGACGCTTCATCATCTGATACTAGAACACCTCTCCTCGTGCGTATAGTGTACAGAGTAACGCCCTTTCCGAAGACGGCACCGAACGAGGTGGCGCAGTGGTTAGCACACGTCCAGTCATCCTGATTTAGGTTTTTCATGATATCATTAAATCGCTTCAGGAATATGCAGGGATGGTTCTTTGAAAAGTACGGTCGACTTCCTCCACTAATCCGATGTGAGCACTGACCTCGCTGTTTAGCCTCTTTCCCGAAAATCAACCAACCAACCCAATACGGCACACCAACAAATTATGCCTCACAGCCCGCTGTTTTTACAGAACATTTATTTTATGTACACGCCTCTTCAGATATTCACATTCATTTACTCGCAGTGGACATTGCCTCTTTATTTACGACATTTTACAATAACTCTCTTAAAAAATTCCATTGCAAAACTCTGCAGCACCTTTAGTAAAGAAACAATGTTCATGGCATCGGAGGATAGGATGTAAAGCATCTTACAATAACACCATAGAAAAATAAACGCCTATAAAAGCAACTAGTCGCAGTAAATTAATTATAAATTATCTTCAATTTTAGTAGTTGCAGACGACGACAGTGGACAAATATTATTTACTGATGTTAATATGAAAAAGAATATAAAACAAATTATGGCAATGAGATGGACAATCCCAGTCAAATAAGGAGTAACTTCGCGATTTTTGGCCACTGGCACGTCATCCGAGGGTTTGAAATACATTGTGTTAATATCTACAAAGACAATAGGCAGCATGTTTCTTAAATATTTGTCCAAAAGTACTTTTCTACAAATTGTTTCTGTAGCGAAAAATAGTTTAACATTCACTAGTCTGCGTGATTAGCTTCAGACCCTAGGCGAGGGGAGAGTTGGTGGAAATACGCGAAAATACTTCCCCGGTGGAGAACAAAGCGAGCGTCTTGCTCTCCCACAAATTGCTAGGGCCAGCTTGAAACCAGTCGACCTGTGGCGCACAGGAAGGTGACTATTTTACACTGGAAAGCCAAAGAAATTGTTATACACCTGCCTTATTTCGTGCAGGGCTCCCGCGAACACGCAGAAGTGCCTCCACACGACGTGCCATGGACTCGACTAATGTCTGAAGTAGTGCTGGAGGGATTTGACAACATGAACCCTGTGGGGCTGTCCATAAATCCGTAAGAGTAGGAGATCTCTTCAGAACAGCACGTTGCACCCAGATATGCTCAATAATGTTAACCTCTGGGGTGTTTGGTAGCTAGCGGAAGTGTTTAAACTCAGAAGAGTGTTCCTGGAGCCACTCAGTAGCAGTTCTGGAGGTGTGGGGTGTCGCATTGTCCTGTTCGAACTGCCCAAGTCCTTCTGAATGCACAATGGACACGAATGGATGCAGGTGATCAGACAGGATACTTACGTCCGTGTCATCTGTCAGAGTCGCATCTAGACGTATGAGAGCTTCCATATCACTCCCACTACACACGCCCCACACCATCACAGAGCCTCCACTACCTTGAATATTCCCTTGCTGGTATGCAGCGTCCACGGATTCATGAAGTTCTCTCCATACCCGTACACGTCCATCCGCTCGACACAATTTGAAACAAGACTCTTCTGACAAGACAATATGTTTCCAGTCATCAACAGTCCAATGTCGGTATTGACGGGCCTAGGCGAGGCGTAAAGCTTTGTGTTGTGCAGTCGTCAAGGGTGAACGAGCGGGCCTTCGGCTCCGAAAGGCCATATCTTTGATGTTTCGTCGAATGGATCGCACACTGACACTTGTTGGTGGTCCAGAATTGAAATCTGCAGTAATTTGGGGAAGGTTTGCACCTCTTTCATGGTGAACGATTCTCTTCGGTCATCGTTAGTCCCGTTCTTGCAGGATCTTTTCCCAGCGTCAGCGATGTCGGAGATTTTATGTTTTACCAGTTTCCTTATATTGACGGTGCACTCGTGAAATGGTCGTACAGGAAAATCCCTACTTCATAGCAACCTCGGAGGTGCTCTGTTCCTTGTCGCGTACGCCGACTATAACACCACGTTCAGACTCACTTAAATCTTGATAACCTGTCTTTTTAGTGATCCAACAATTGCGCCGGACACCTGTAGTCTTAGATAGGTGTTGCCGACCGTAGCGCCGTATTCTGCCTGTTTACATACTGTACCTCTGTATTAGAATATGTATGTCTATACCAATTTCCTTGACACTTCAGTGTAGATTGTTGTAACTAAATCTAGTGAGATCAGTACCTTATGCAAAGCTTGGTAACTGTGCCTAAATGGAAATATATGTATTATAATGCGCGTATTTTGGCATAAAGGTGAGGTCAGTCACTGAATTTCTCGAAGTTGCAATTTAAGGTGGAAAGACTACATAAATCCAGCTGTGGGCAGGGCTGGTGACAGACTTTATTTTCATTGTGAGAACTCTTTGTATAGTATCACACGTCAATGTCGCCCTACAGACGTCACAGCTATAGAACTGCAAGTTTCCGTGAGACACCAAGAGCGTTTGTACAGGAGCCAGGGAACCCAATGGAGTACGCCAGCTGAGCCACACCTCCAGTTGCTCTATACCTCGAGCGCCCTCTGGCGCCGTGATTTAGGACAGGTGGCAGCAGCGATTCAGTTCACTCGTGCTTGGAGCCACTTCCTACGGGATGCCACGCAGACTATGCCCAGCCACGACTCCAACATCATCGTTGTTCCTATTGTGTAAGCTGGACACTGTTTCCTACGGCAATATTTTTAATGTCTACATTCACTTGGAGAAATACACGTTAAGTATATCCTCTTGTGCTAACTTGTTCGCTAGTAATTTCTGCTCCTGTGCAGCTTTCCTACTATGGCAATTGTCACACCAGTATGTACTCCACCTCTTCTTACCGTTCTGGACAAAGGCTTACTCAACACTAAAGTAGTGCAAGTCACGCATGAAAGAAGAAGCTTTTGATCAATCAGTTCTTAAGTGTTGTTCATCAATCTGAGCCCCATAGGAGAGCTTCCCGCAGGCCCGAGAACTGGACAGCTTTGTTTAGTCATTTTGACGCTAGAAGGCAGGGCTGACTCTTCCGCACTTATAGAAGAACACGATTGCGTGCTGTGTCTCATAGTACTACCCTTTGGCTTTGTATGTGATGAGAAATCTATTGTTAAGTGAACAGTCAGTGTTATTAGTTTTAGGCAGATAACCTCTGAAGGGATTTGCAGATCTTCAAATGCTAAGTTTAATGAAACTGTAATAATATGATTAAATCCGCAGGAATTAAGAATAATATACTGTACTTGTTAATGAAACTTATCTAATAGGGTTGGAACTTTTATAGCGGCAACTATTTACCTACAACATGTACACGATGACAATTACTGAATACATGAATAAAATCGTCATAACTTCTAAACGATTTCCGTTACGATGTTCAAATTGCACGGTTGGTCACTGGCCACTTTGGGAATTATTAAGTCTACAACTCTGCTTCCACCGTTTTGCAATAGACGGCAGTAGCGGCAAGTGGGGTTCAGATGGTTGGTCATACGTGTAATACAATAAGCTTAGGCATCTGTAAACATAATGCCTGGCCATCATGTTGCGTACGCCAGTCTCGACCTTTTTCATCCTCGGTGCACACTTGTGATTTACTTATTAGATTTGCATATCGCTTACATGAATTCATACAAAATTGACTCTGCCTTATCGTGTTTGGGTTTGAATGAAGGGTCTTGATGTACAGAGTACGATTGTGAGAACGGAATATGTAAGAAATGAAGGTCAGGAGACGACGCCACCTTACAACGCTATATCTTGTGGCAATCCGATGGAATGGTTCGGGTTTGGAGAAATCCTGGAAAACCTTACCTTACAACATTTTTAGTGCCAACAGCTACAATTGCAGTGAGCATGATAGCAGAAATAGGTGATTTAAAAATGAAGAAGTTAGTTTATTTGGCCTACTTCTATTCACTAATGATTAATGGAATCATGTTTCGGGGAAACTCCTCACAAAGAGAACATTTTCAAAATTCAGAAATGAGTCATTAGAATTATATCTGGTGTCAGTCCTAGATCATCATGCAGAAGCTTGGTATTCTGACTACTACTTCTCAGAACATATACTCACTGATGTCCTTTGTCATTTCCAACATGGCTCTTTTTACACAAAATAGTGCAAAACATGATTATAGTACCAGAACCAAAAACAGTCTGTATAAGGACTCTGAAAGCTTACCATTAGTACAAAAAGGAGTCAAATACATGGGTACTCATATATTCAGTAACTTAGCAGAGTATATGAATCGTCTTGTAAGTGACAAAGATCGGTTTCAAAGAGCATTAAAGAACTACCTGTTGGCCAACTCCTTCTACTCCATCGATGAATATCTTCACAAGGATTATAGCTGATAACTCTGTAACAAAGTATCTAAAATACTGACTGTTTCCACA
Source organism: Schistocerca gregaria (assembly GCF_023897955.1). Lineage (NCBI taxonomy): Eukaryota > Metazoa > Arthropoda > Insecta > Orthoptera > Acrididae > Schistocerca > Schistocerca gregaria. The sequence continues at coordinate 44,373,809 of NC_064924.1, forward strand.
TCCCAGAGACTCCTCTCCAAGGAATCTATGAAAAATGAGAGGAAGTAGTGCTACAGTACTGAGCTGTTTTTCATGGTTTACGTGTGGTCGCTAAAGAGCGCTTAAGAAAAGGCTAAATGCGGAGAGATATGAACACATATTATAGCACTGCGTAGTAAACTGCAGCAGAGGAACAGTTCAGAGACAATGATTGGAGTAGCCTTACAGTGCAGCCTGCCATAAAGTAGCATCTGTAAGGTTTATGGAGAGCACCATTCCTTAGATGTCCTGGTGTACCCAGGTCCCGGCCTGAATCCCGTGAACGGTCCCTGGTATGAGGTAGAACGCTGACTTCGCTCCCTTGTCTGGTTTCAGCTCTGCGGAAGACTCGGCTGCCGCTCCTCACAGACTTTCAGATGCCTCACTGAACGTGTCCTCGGTGGCTTTCAGTCTGTCATAAAGGTGAAGTGCCAACGGCCTTGCCGCAGTGGTAACACCATTCCAGTCAGATTACCGAAGTTAAGCGCTGTCGGACTGGGCTAGCACTTGGATGGGTGACCATCTGGTCTGCCGAGCTCTGTTGGCTAGCTGCATGGACTCAGCCGTTGTGAGGCAAACTGAGGAGCCACTTGATCGAGAAGTGGCGGCTCCAGTCTCATAAACTGACTTACGGCCGGGAGAGCGGTGTGCTGACCACATGCTCCTGCATATCCGCATCAGTAGCGCCCGTGGGCTGAGGATGAAACGACGGCCGGTTGGTATAGTCTGTCTGTAAACTGAAGAGCGAGCAGCGCTTTTGGTGGGGGAAGGGGCCATTCCCGGAAGAACCGTGGCACCGGCCTACAGGGGCACCCAAAATCTGTTGCCTCTTACCTCTCTATCCGTGTAGATCGGCGTGCAGTCATACACGTCGTTTCTGTCCGTGGAATCATAGTTGCCAGTGTCAGTTTGTATACTTTCTGATATACTTAGATATCCGGAAGTGATAAATAATCGTCTAGCATTGCAATAAAATGAGCACAATACAAAAAAGAGTAACGAGCGTTCGGTCGTCTCTAATGTAACTACAGCGTGTGTTAAAGAGGCGACCCAAAAAGAACTGTTGGCTAATCTTACCACTCCCAACCAAACGGTTGCAATTCATGCAAACGTCAGCCTCGCCCAGTAGGACGCATAAGGAAGGAACGTGAAAGAAAAACCGCATGGTTTACTGGAATCGCCACGAAAGAAAGCTAATAAGTTTGGGAGGAAACCCATCGTTATAGACAGTTTCAAAATCTCGTAAAACCTTTTATGCTGACGGAACACTAAATCTCTATCTCGGTCACTATTCACCTGATTCTAAGACATATTGCTTAAGTCATGTGCACAATAGGTACCATAAATACTGCTGAAAGTTCCTTCGAAACACGTACCCCGATTCTGAACTTCTAAGCAGAAAGCTTGACATACGAAGTGCGTTTACATACTAACTTTTATTTTTTGGTAACAACCATATTTGTTAGTCTACAGCAATGTTATACTCTACAAAATATCCCCCATTACATACTATAGCTTATGCCACTGCTTTTACCGATTCCGGAAAAACCCTTGGGTACTGTTTCTTCGGGACAGTTTGTAAAACTTTTAACCGTGCATTTTTAATCTCATCCATACTTGTAAAACCGCTGCTCTTTAAGACGTGCTTTGAAATGTTCATACCACTTGTATGTCCTTGGTTTACTCGTAAAAGGCTCACCAAAAGTAATATTTAACATTTCTAAAAATTTCATACACTTTATTCCATTCTTAAAACAACATTTAATACGGATTCTCTAATCAATTTTTATACAAAACAAATAATCGTTGATGCTACCAAAACACGCGTAACCTTTTTGACAGCTGACAACAGAGTAAACATCCAATATGCATAACAAAAAATGGCTCTGAGCACTATGGGACTTAACATCTGAGGTCATCAGTCCCCTAGAACTTAGAACTACTTAAACCTAACCAACCTAAGGACATCACACACATCCATGCCTGAGGCAGGATTCGAACCTGCGACCGTAGCAGTCGCGCGGTTCCGGACTGAAGTGCCTAGAACCGCTCGGCCGGCATATGCATAACATTGTACACATACTTTTCAGACATATTTAAGAAGACAGTGACAAAAACAAACAAAATTATAAATTTCTGCTTAGTTTTTAAACACTCTTCGTGTTGCAAGAATTGTTTAGCTTCAATACAATCCTTCAAAGAAAACTTCTACCTTTCAGTAGAAACACAAGCCATATATTTTACAGACTGATTGCATTATATGGGGTTCGTTTTACGAATAGCAATACAGCAACATACTTTCACATGAACAGGCATTCGGTTCTATGTTTATAGTAGAATCTTGGCTTCCTTTCTTATGTTAATATTGTTTACTCTATAATGTTGTGTTTCGGAAGAAACTATCGTTTTTTGTTCCTTATTGTTTTAATACATTTGTCTAAAAATAAACGCAGCCGAGACGTATCTGTACACGATGTCGCCACAGATTTAAAGTGCGCGCCGCAGCAGGGCGGGTACTGCGTTGTGAAACAGCCTGTAGAAGCGCCTCGTGACGTAGCCGGGAAGGCACAGTGGGGACTCGCTCGCTCTCTCTTCAGTTTAGCGACAAACTATACCGTTATGCCTACATGGCTTGTTCGGTCAGAGTTTAGTTTTATAAAGATGAAGGGTCGACAGACATATCATTGTCCATAAAATGTGTGCAAGCAGTTTTGATCAGTTAAGAGTACTTTTATAAATTCGACTGTCCGGCGCAAGGAAACTTCCATCACCATAGTGCGTTCGATGGAAAGTGCCACACCTTCACATGTTGTGATAACACAGCTTGCCACTTAAATACCATCTATACAAGTTTTTGGAAGCAGTTTGAATTGCTGAGGTGTGGAAGAAGAGCCCACGGGAGCGGAGATAGCCGCCGCTAACCGTGCTGCGCCTGCTAAATGCACACGGCTGGATGTAGGCGACGGACTCTTTTGTGTTGGCTGCGGGCCAGACTAGCTCAGAGGGCCTTCTCGCAGCCCGCGATGCGAAACAAAGGGCCGACGCGCTCCCCTACACGCACCTAACTGATTCAATTCCCTCCCGTTGCGCCCTGGACTTGAGTACGTGCGTCGAGCGCTCTTCGCGATTCGCCACTGGCCTGAGTAGTTGGCACTCGGCTCGCATTGTTCTTTTGTCGGGCCACTTGCAGTACCTGCAGCAAATGAAGTGGATGGTCCGAGTTCCCGTATCTCAGGACAAAACTCGGTTGCAGACCTTTCATCGAGACGGCTATACAGGCGCTGTTCGGCTCCGCACCTTTCCTCCCATGTAGACTGAACTCCAGGCCGTTGTGGGGTGTACCTTCAGCCATGCATCTCACTGAAGCATTGGTTCTTAGTGTGGCGTCATCAAATTGAACAGCTATCGTTCTGCAGTGAATCGAATTTCACTTTATTTCCGTTTCTTGTTTCTACATCTACATCTACATTTATACTGCGCTAGCCGCCCAACGGTGTGTGGCGCAGGGCACTTTACGTGCCACTGTCATTACCTCACTTCCCTGTTCCAGTCCCATATGCTTCGCGGGAAGAACGACTACCGAAAAGCCTCCGTGCGCGTTCGAATCTCTCTGATTTTACATTCGTGATCTCCTCAGGAGGTATAACTAGGAGGAAGCAATGTTTCTCTAGTGGCAACCGAATTCTTCCTGCCTCGTGGTCAATCCCTCATTACATAGAGTTTCCTGGACACTTTTTGATAGAACATTGTATATAATAGCGCGTATGAGGGCTATGAGTTCAGGTTCCGCGCCTCATAAGGCTGTTATCTGACCAGATAGCACCCAGACAGACAATACACCGCTGATAGCACCCAAGAACGCGTCGTGAACACGTGTGTCATATCCACCCGCAGGCCTGCTCTGAGCATCCTCTGCCATGCACCTGCCGTCACGCATCGGTGGTGTCTCTCGCTCAGTGTCTCTTCCTGGAAGATCTTCATCTTGAAAATAATGCTACATCCTTTACCAAAATGTATTGCTTAAGAAAGCTCACCAAACTAACATTGCAGTTGGTATTGAAAAATAAATGGCTTTATTTCATGCTGTTGCTGCATATTACAAAAATTACCAACTGTTAAATTAAGTGGCAACGTACTTCTTTTGACAAGCTGGTTTCTAGATCTAAGAGTCCTGCGCCGAGGCCGTCGTCGAAGTATTTCTGTCTGTCGTAGAGTACCACCTGTATCACGACATGCCGCTGCAAATGCATTTTTTTTGTGTTTTTCTTTTTAATTTCAAATAATCCTTTTAGGGAGTACGATAAATCAACATTGTTTCTGCTTCTTTGATTTCATATTCAGTTTCCTTTGGATACATACATCTTACGTTATTCGAGCATGTGGATCCCTCTCTTCTTGCGTCCTCTTTCTTCCAGTTCTTGATAGTTTTTGCTGCCCTGAAGGAGTATATTTTCTATCGATTCTGTAAAAAGTGTTCAGTTCCTTATTACGCCCGTGCCGTCCCCCGCATTTTCGATGCCTGTGCCTACTTGTCTCGGACATGTGGTTTTAGTGATATAATTGTTCAATAAGTCAAAGATTCGCTTAGTTACTTTGTCATTATGTGTGCCCATAGAATTTTAATCTTCTTTTCTTCATTATGTCTGGTAATTTTTCAACTTTCAGATGCAGTTCTGTATTAGAGCTTAATCCGTTTTTTGATACACTGCTGCTTTTGGGTTCTCGTATTCCAGGATTCTGCTTTCAGTTCTTTTTCTAATTTTTCGTTCTCTCGCTTCGTAATCAGTTTAAGAGTTTCCACTTCACTGGATATTTGGGGCTTGACCACTGTTTCTCAGCGTTTCTGTTTTGTGCTCCTGGATTTTTTTCTTTTAGTTTACATGTTTCTTGTTATCCAAAAGGCCTTCTCCATTTCATGTATTCTAATTTCCGTTGATGTCTTTCCTTTCTTGGTGGTTAGTAGTCATTTTCGTTGACATTTAAAACAGCTCACTTTATACATTGTGTCGTTATTTATTTCCGGCTTTTGAGGTGCGGTACTGCTGTTTGTCACGAACTGTGTTTCTTTCAGTGATATTTTTAATCCTACTTTTCGTGTTTGATGTTGTAGTTCCGTGATTTCGTCTTGTGGCTTTGAAGCGAGTCTGTAATGAGATCCATATCAGTGGCATATGCTACACAGTCTATAGTCATCTCGTATCGCATTGTTTCTAGTTGTGTACGCTTAGTATTTATAGAGTTCCTCATTCTATAATTCACTATTAAAAACTAGAGGCGTCAAATATTCTGACAGTCTCCCAGAAAATTTTCCTTTTAATGTTATGTTGATTAACGTTACTTTAATTATTAATGTTGTTTTGCTATCAAATCCAAATTGTGTTAAAATGATGAGTAAAGTATTTCTGTCAACAGAATCGTAGCCATTTTAAAATTTACAAATGGTACCACGTATTTTAGACTTCTGATTGTCTTAATTTCTAAGACGTGTTGTACACTCACGCCTCAAAGAAACTGGTATAGGCATGCGTTTTCAAATACAGAGATGTGTAAATAGGCAGAATACGGCGCTGCGGTCGACAACGCCTGGTGCAGTTGTTAGATTGGCTAGTGCTGCTGCAGTGACAGGCTATCAAGACTTACGTGAGTTTTAACTTGGCTTTATAGTCGACGCACGAGCGATGGGACACAGCACCTCCGACGTGGCGATGAAGTGGAGATTTTCCCGTACGACGTTTTCACATGTGTGCCGTGAATATCGGGAATCCGGTAAAACATCAAATCGCAGACATCGCTGCGGTCGAGAAAGATCTTGCAAGAGCGAAACCTACGTCGACTGAAGAGAATCTCTCAACGTGGCATAAGTGATATCCTTCCGCAAATTGATGCAGATTTCAATGCTGGACCACCAACAAGTGACAGTGCGCTAACCATTCGATGAAACATAATTGATATGGGCTTTCACAGCCGAAGGCCCACTCATGCACCATTGACGAGTGTACGACGCAAAACTTTACGCCGCGCTTCGGTCCGTCAATACTGACATTGGACTGTTGATGACTGGAATCATATTGCCTGGTCAGACGACTCTCATTTCAAATTGTATCGACGGATGGCCGTGTACATTCTGACGCACTTGGGAAATTCCATCAAGACAATGCGGTATCCCATACGTCCACAATTACTACAGAGTGGCTCCTGAAAAAGTTTTATGAATTTGAACACTTCTGCTGGGCACTAGACTCCCAAAACATTTATTGAGCATATCTGGGATTCCTTGCAACGTGCTGTTAAGAAGAGTTCTCCACCCCCTCGTACTCTCAGGATTTATGGATAGCCATGTAGGATTCATGGTGTCAGTTCCCCCCAGCACTACTTCAGACATTAGTCGAGTCCATGCCACGTAGTATCGTGGCACTAGTACGTGTTCGCGGAGGCCCTACACAATATTAGGCAGGTGAAGTTTCTTTGGCTCTTCAGTGTAAGTTTATAACTTGCTCTACATGCACTGTGCTCTTCCTCAAGCCTCTTCGCTACACCCCTACATGTACACCTGTATTTCTTTCAGTTCTGCTTTCAGGTGCCTTCGACTCGATCTTACAGCTCACTGGCGCCTTAATTATTAGGACCTATCGTATCCCTCTTTTTACGTAGGGGATGTATTAGTACAAATTTAAATCCAGATGGTAGGGCTTTTTATTACAGAATTCTTGAAGTGTTTTGTTAAGCATGCTGTCACGTTCTTTGATGATGTGGTTTAGTACACTACTGCCCATTAAAGTTGCTACACCACGAAGATGACGTGCTACAGACGCGAAATTTAACCGACAGCATGAAGATGCTGTGATACGCAAATTATTAGCTTTTCAGAGCATTCACACAAGGTTGGCTCCGGTGGCGACACTTACAACGTGCTGACATGAGGAAAGTTTCCAACCGATTTCTCATACACAAACAGCAGTTGACCAGCGTTGCCTGGTGAAATGTTGTTGTGATGCTTCGTGTAAGGAGGAGAAATGCGTACCGTCACGTTTCCGACTTTGATAAAGGTCAGATTGTAGCCTATCGCGAATGCGGTTTATCGTATCGCGACATTGCTGCTCGCGTCGGTCGAGATCCAATGACTGTTAGCAGCATATGGAATCGGTGGTTTCAGGAGGGTAATGAAGAACGCCGTGCAGGATGCCAACGGCCTCGTATCACTAGCAGTCGAGATGACAGGAATCTTATCCTCATGGCTGTAACGGATCGTGCAGCCATGTCTCGATCCCTGAGTCAACAGATGGGGACGTTTGTAAGAGAATAACCATCTGCACGAACAGTTCGACGACGTTGCAGCAGCATGGACTACCAGCTCGGAGACCGTGGCTGCGGTTACCCTTGACGACGCATCAAAGACAGGATCTCCTGAGATGGTATACTAAACGACGAACCTGGGTGCACGAATGGCAAAACGTCATTTTTTCGGATGAATTCAGGTTACGTTTACAGCACTATCGCACCATCACGGTGAACGCACATTGCAAGTGTGTATTCGTCATCGCCATACTGGCGTATCACCCCCCGTGATGCTATGGGGTGCCATTGGTTACACGTCTTGGTCACCTCTTGTTCACATTGACGGCACATTGACGGCACTTTGAACAGTGGACGTTACATTTCAGGTGTGTTACGACTCGTGGCTCTCGGTATTTCAGTGTCTGAGATAGGCATGACCGTGATGTGTCTCGTCACACGACTTGGGGTCCCTGTTAGGCCTAATTGTACACTGTGTTAAGCTGCGCATACTTACGTTTGCAGCTTTACGTGCGCAGTAGGGGACGTTGCACGAAGATGCAAGGAGCCACATGCAACCGTGCCAAGTCACGCGAGCGTCTGTGTGCACGGCTCAGCGTGCACGGGTGACGGAGACTCCCCACTCCAGTCGGGGAGACACGAGATAACGACGTCCGCCACACTATTAATTCACTGACTTGTTTTATTGTCACCCGTTGTTGATAGATTCTGTCTGTAGCACAAATTTGCGTTAGCACCAAGGCCGAGTGGTCTAATCAGAATCACATGGATTTTGTGGAGAAGTATCGTGCATTTCCTTATCTGTGGTTCGTCAATTCCACACCTGTAAAGTCATAACCAAGTATAACATCGATATGACGGTATACGTCCGTGTACATTCCGATTTTACGTTAATTATTTCTAATAACTAAAGCTTACAGAGTATTTCAGAATTTTTAGAATTGGTATGTCAAACATGATGATTGAGGTGCAGGAACTTTGATCTTTGACTAACAGAAAAGTGTTAATAGAAGCAATACTGTTTCACTTACATACATTTTATTCTCATTATAAAATATAAATTTGCTCAACGTAGTATAACAGTGAGTTTACGACTAAGGTTACGCAAATTTGTCATACCCTGCTACACGTCCGTTAGCAGACAATGTTGTTCGTAGCAGTTTCTCAAAAGATTTTGTCTTTCTTCTTCTCTATTTTCACTCTCTAAATACCTAGGAGGGTAGCACAGACGCGATGAAGATTTCTTCGGAGGGAAACATATGTGAGAAAATGAGCTCAATTGTATCACGGTTCATATTTACTGGCTTTCCGAAAATTCTCCAAAATACCAACGCATTCTGTGTCGTTCCGCTGACAGCCTGCAGCTGTACACTAATCTTGGAGATCCTGAGTTCAGTTCAGCAGAAAATGTCTTTCTTATTTACGCTGTAACGGAAAGCCTCGTCTGCGATGGACACAGATGATGCGGGGTTAGTAGTTGCTGCAAGAGGTCCTTTCTCAGTGATATTTACCTTAACATAATGTTGCTTTCCTGAGATTTCACCAGAACGTGACAAACTTACATTCTTCGCCCGTATTTCCAATCTTCCTTCGATGTCAGTGGCCCAACAAGATGAAGTATTGCTTCGAAATCACGCTTTACGGCGCCAAAGGTGTTCATTACTCCCGCATTTGTTTTTCTTTCTGCTATTTCGTCTTTCTGTCGAAACAATACTGGCTGCGCCACCAGCCGCGGCCTGAAAATGCGGTCATCTGGAATAGTGGGACAGCGTGCGTGTTTCTATATAAGCGTGAATTGAATGACGTGTACGCGCCTGTTGGGAAAGAGGCGCGAACCTTCTTGCGTGTGACTTATACTGCAGACGCGCAGCAACCAGGCGTATACTCTTAAACGCACCTTTATGCGGTAACCTATCACTTGGTGTGATTTCTTCTAATCAGTATGATTAGAGTATGGATTCGCTGTGTCCTTTATTTCTGTTTATTGCTCCGATCACTATGGGACTTAACTTCTGAGGTCATCAGTCCCGTACTTAAACCTAACTAACCTAAGGTCAACACATACATCCATGCCCGAGGCAGGATTCGAACCTGCGACCGTAGCGCTCGCATGGTTCCAGAATGCAGCGTCTAGAACCGCTTGGCCACTCCGGCCGGCTATTTCTGTTTACTGATTGTATAGAGGATAATTTTGCTTTCCTGATGTTATTGCCAGACGCTATCTACATCTACATGTACATACATACTCCGCAATCCACCATACGGTGCGTGGCGGAGGGTACCTCATGCCACAACTAGCATCTCTCCCTGTTCCACTACCAAACAGAACGAGAGGAAAAATGACTGCCTATATGCCTCTGTACAAGCCCTAATCTCTCTTATCTTATCTTTGTAGTCTTTGCACGAAATGTAAGTTTGCGGCAGTAATATTGTACTGCAGTCAGCCTCAAATGCCGGTTCTCTAAATTTCCTCAGTAGTGATTCACGAAAAGAACGCCTCCTTTCCTCTAGACACACCCACTCGAGTTCCTGAAGCATTTCCGTAACACTCACGTGATGATGAAACCTACCAGTAACAAATCTAGCAGCCCGCCTCTGAATTGCTTCTATGTCCTCCCTCAATCCGACCTGACAGGGATCCCAAACTCTCGAGCAGTACTCAAGAATAGGGCGTATTAGTGTTTTATAAGCGGTCTCCTTTATAGATGAACCCCATCTTCCCAAAATTCTTCCAATGAATCGAAGACGACTATCCGCCTTCCCCACAACTGCCATTGCATGCTTGTCCCACTTCATAACGCTCTGCAGTGTTACGCCCAAATATTTAATCGACGTTACTGTGTCAAGCGCTACACTACTAATGGAGTATTCAATCACTACGGGATTCTTTTTCCTATTCATCTGCATTAATTTACATTTATCTGTATTTAGAGTTAGCTGTCATTCTTTACACCAATCACGAATCCTGTCCAAGTAATCTTGTATCCTACAGTCACTCAAAGACGACACCTCCCCGTTTACCACAGCATCATCATCGAACAGCCGCACATTACTATCCACCCTATCCAAAAGATCATTTACGTAGATAGAAAACAACAACAGACCTACCACACTATCGCTTGATTATCAATAACAGCAACAGACTTCTGGATTTTATGAATCCTTTGCCCGCTGTATGATTCCTTAGCGGATATAGGAGCGAGGAACAGATGCTGTTCTTGAACGGATAATTCAGATATTAATTTATTCCATGGGTAGCACCAAATAGTAAAAATAATACATAACTTTGTAGCTTAAGTTGTAGCATCAATTGTTAACAGTTGCTTTGAATGTTGAAAGATACACAGATACCGCAGATTTACAAATCAGTAAGTCTTCAACACAGTAGCTATTCATGAGATCACGAGCCCTAGTCTCTCTGGAAGTCTGTAAATTTTATTCAGTTGGCAGACACACAAAATGGGCTCTGTGCATTAATGTTCGAGCTTAATTACACCCTGCCGCTGGAGCTCGAGAGGGGCGCAAACGTTGGTGGCAGCGCCCTCTTGCCTCGGTGGCGGCTGTAGGAGACGCGAGAGTATAACTAGCGATGCGCGTATTTGAAAGTGTGGTCGACTGCGTAGCGGCCGATAGCCTACCTCTCCCCGCTCAACTTGGGCGATACCGGGACCTGTGCCGCAGATAGTAAGGAGGGTGGTTGCTTGGCTGGGGCCACTGCAGTCCAATCCCGTCCCGACATTGTGTCTTGCGAGCGCCAGGGAAACTGCCCCTGGAAACCAGACGCAAAACGCGCCCGACGTCACAGGTAGAAAATGAGCGCGAATTCATAAGTGACCAAACTGCTGAGGTCGTCGGTCCTATATTTACACACTGCTTAAGGGGGTAGGACGTCAAACGGGCTGACTTGGAGCAGGAGAGGCATCACAGGACACTTTAATTTCCACTTTCTATACTTTTACAAATAAATTCATAAAACTTTGTCAGCATGACCAGGAAGGATTCAGAATTCACACTCATAGCATTGGAAGTTCGAAAACATAACGAAGTAATTTATTTTACATGTGAAATTTCATCGTTTTTTCACTTACTATTGGCAGCATTTGTTGCTATAGCTACACTTTTCTTCATAAGTAAGAGAGATGGTTCGATGAATTTTTCACAGCATACAAACCATACTTAAAGGTGTATGAAACACAAGAATTTTCCAAATCTATTAAAAACTGTGGTAAAAATTGAGGTAATTAACTACAAAATTAGTGTTTTTTCTTAACATGAAGTTTAAAATAAAACAGATCATTCGTTTTTTCATAAATTAAATAAATTCTAGAATTTCATACACCTGTAAGTATGGTATGTATGCTGGGCAAACTTCATCGAAGAATCTCTCTAACTTATGAAGAAAAGTGTACCTATAGAAATAAACGCAGCCATTAGGAAGTGAAAAAATGATGAAATTTAACGAATAAAAAAAATTGTTTTGTTATGTTTTTGAACTTCCACTGCAATGAGTGTGAATCCTGAATCCTTCTTCGTGACGCTGACAAAGTTTTAAGAATTTATTTGTAAAAGTATAGACAGACACTGGAAATTAAAATGTCTTGAGATCCTCTCCTGCTCCAAGTCGGCCCGTTTGACGTCCTACCCCCGTTAAACAAACTTAAAGTAACTTGTACTAAGGGCAACACCACACCCATGCCCGAGTCAGGACTCGAACCTCTGGCGGAAGGGGCCGCGCGAGGCACCTGGAGGGCTCTGCACCGGGCGGTGTCTAGCCGGCGTCGATGTCCATGGGAAAGGCGACCTGCGGCGGTAACGGGAACGACGTTGCAGGTGGGCAGGCGGCGACTTCCATCGGTGAGACGGCCGCATCCGCTCGGTAGGCTGCTTAGGAGGCTGTGGTGCAGCGGCTGCGTCACATCGGCCTGGCGTCGTGCAGCGAACAAATCTGAAGCAGGTCGCTCTACTGTCAGATCACTGAAATCACAGAGGCGTAGCTGACACTGCTGGCGCCGATGCGTGCCTCCGCTCCCTCGAATAATATACTGCGCTCTGGCAGCCGATCCGAGAACGAGGTCGGGTTCCCATAAATGTGGCTTGTTGCACACTCCATATTGAACTCCGACGCTCGGGTGAAACATTTGGTGAAGCCTGAAACTGGAGCAGAGCGGTAAGGGTGAAACAAATGCAGAAAGGTCCGATGGCGTCTCCCATGCAAACGTTCTGCTGCGAAATGTCAGCAGCAAGCAAAGTCGATATGAACTCAGAAACATCAGTAAGGCATCTTCACGTGAATGTGGAGCTCAAAGTTTTGACATTTGCATCTTGAACGTTCGAATGAAAAGTTCGGCCTCACTGCTATACTGTGGTGAGAATGATGCTGTCCTCGCATGCCATTTTCTTTGCAAAATTGTGCATTTTCCTGGAAGTAAATTCCATTGTTTCTGGAAAACCTTCAAGAGAAAATAAACAAGCGAGCGCCTTGATAATGCGGCATTCGTCGAATACATTGTAGTAACAAAAGGGTCTTTACTGTAAGCTTCGACGATTATCAACCAACATTTGGCCAAAAGGGGCCAGCAAAATCTCTATGGAGATGTTGCCATGGAGTATCAGAATGTGACCGGGAGCAACATTCCTGACACGGAGCGGCCTGATTGCCCGCGCTTGCTCGAAGTTGTGCCGTCACACTTTCCATTTGCTTATCTAGCCACGTACAATGTCGGCGCGCCAGCTGCTTAGTGGAAAGTGTTCTCCAATGACATTTGTATAGAAGATATAACACCTGTTTTTACAAGGCGGAGATTAGCACTACGGTCCGCTCGTTAGGCATGTGAAGCAGTATCACAGCATTCAGAAGAGATAAACTGTTGCGGTACACAAAATATCCTTGCACTAAGCGAACGAGAATACAATTCTGACAACACGGAGAAACTTTTTGAATGTACGTTATGAGCATTCTGCAATTAGCCGTGAATTTATAGGAAATGATCCAGTGCTTGAGAATCAGAAGAATCAATACGTAATCAAGAAGTTTCTTAATGCTTCGAGTGCCGTATCTGTGTCGACAGATAAACAAGAAAATGTGTAACCTTTGGCATGCTGTGCCATTGAGTGACACACAGTTTCATACTGGTAATTTGCCGGTAATAGCGACCAACATTTTGAAGCTTTTGCGCCGTGTCGTCGAGAATTTGATACGACAGATGAGATGGTGCTGTCAAACCCTTATTATCCGTGATCAGAAAAAAATTTCTGCTCTACAGGTAATGGTGAAATTTGGTGACACCATATATTACAGCCAGGACTTCCTTCTCCAGCTGACTGAAACTGATCTCAGCACTGTTCACTGCTCTGGAAGCAAATGCCATGGGACGAGTTATTGGCTGCAATCACAAGTGGTTTGAGCACATCGTAGTGCATAAGACAAGGTTGATGAAGCAATGCATTTTACAGTCCTTCAAAAGATTGTTTGCAATCTTTTGGCCAATGGAATGGAACTTTTTTATGTCTGAGGCAGTCAGAGACGCGGTAATTTGCGCCGCATTAGGAATGAACTTTATGTAGTAAGTCAATTTTCCAAGAAAATTTTGCAGTCCACGTAAATTCTTAGGAGATGGAAATTTCTGAACTGGTTACAAATGTTTCATCGAATGACAAGCATCAGTGGAGTTGATGATATGTCCTACGTTTTCAATGGTTCTATTGGGAAAAGAGCATTTCTGCAAGTTACACTTGGGGCCCATGTCAGCTACAACTTACAAAATAGTCCAAATTTTTAAGGTGTTGTTTCGGTGTTTGCCCAGAGATGATTACGTCGTGAAAACAATTATAACAAATGTTCAAATGTGTGTGAAATCTTCTGGGACTTAAGTGCTAAGGTCATCAGAGCCTAACCTTACACACTACTTAACTTATATTATCCTACGGACAAACACACACACCCATGCCCGAGGGAGGATTCGAACCTCCACCGGGACCAGCCGCACAGTCTATGACTGCAGCGCCTAAGACCGCTCGCTAGTCTCGCGCGGCAATTATAACAAGGAAGCAGCTTGAACAATACTTATCTGAGAAATTTTTGAAGCAACACAGGTGCGGAAGGGTTTCTGGAAGATAGGCATTGATGTTCAAATAATCCGACATGAGTATTCACTAGAAAAGTTTTCTTTGTCTCTTCTCCCAGTGGTAAATGAAGAGCTCGGTAGGCAAGAGGCAGAACCAATACGTCTCGACTGCAGAAAGACGCTTAAAACTGTCCAATTAGCTGCCACTGTTCCCCTCATCCTGTCTTCCTTCGCATCTGTTGCATAAACATGGTTTAATTTACCTGAGGCTAACGTTTTAAACCAGCGCTCCAGATTAGTGACAATCGTATTGTTACACACTGCAATCTTGTATGATGTTGCTGTTGTTAACAGGGTTGCAAAGGCTGCAATCTCCTACGCTGGCGCAAACTAACTACGACCGTTGTATCTCAACGAGGCGTCTGACCATGTAGGGGGAAGCTTAGCGCCACACCGGATGGAAAAATGGGCCCTTTTCAACTGTCATATAACCGTATCTGTACCACTTAACACATCTTACTTTGTGTTGTGGAGAGTTCTTCTTAGCCCACTTATCTGATTCATTCGTGAAAAATTTTTTGTGAGTTAATCAACGCAAAAAACATAACACCGCTGGGGATAATGACTTCCTCTAGGCCGTACCGTGGGTGCTAGAACAATCTATTACTTGGGTCAGCTAAACACTTTGAAAGGTTGCCACCACTTGGTAATCTAACTCTGAATTTTGATGATACTTTCTGAGCACTGTTTTTCCTGAAATTTAAGTAACTCTGACTGTTCATGAAACTTTATGAACACGGTTTGCCAAGAAATTTACCCTAATATTATTAAACCAGGAACGTTGAAAAAGCAGTCTGACAAAAGCAATAGTATTTCGGATGTGGAAGAACTCACGAAAGCGCAACAAGGGCTGTTATAGAGAGATTCAGAAGGATTTAGATTTCAATGCTGACTACAAACGCTGTACAACAACCTTTCATCGTGTATCAAGCCGTGCCTGTAGGCTTGAGTTGTGCAGGACTAATGTGCTTATCATTTTTAACCTATAATACATGAAACCACCAACAAATCTATAAGCTGGTGTGGCGGAGAAAGTGAAATCTGGTGACACAATTTCTGCAGCTGTATGCCTCACAAAACTCCATCATGTGGCCTTACCTGCAATTTTGTGAAAACGAAATGCTGGAAAGACAGTTATAGAAGCATTGGATAATTAACTGCTGTGGCTCACGAAGACAACAAGAAATAGGTTACATAACGCATTCCTAAACATACGTTTGATCAAGTCAGACACACGTGGTTGGAATCATCGACAAAGGCAAGTATGTAAAATAATCAAATCACGAACGCCAAAAATACTGAAAAAGCGTTACAATGATCGACATGTAATTACAGAATGAATTACTTCTAATAGGCGATTCCAAAACATCAGATCTACCACGTTCAACACACAAGGAAATTTCAAAATAAAACTAGAAATTTGAACATCATGATTTTACGAGCAGGAAAGAGATTTTTCAGTCACTTACATCCATAGACCTGCATGCTGACTTCCACTATCTCCGATGGAAACGAAAGGACCCCAAACGGCTTCGATGAAACATTTGTAACCAGTTCAGAAATTGCCATCTCCTAAGAATTTTCTCATCAACAATTCGAATGAAACCGCGACGCAAGAACTGAGTTCGATTTTGCGCAACAAAAAAGATATTTTAATTTCAGCAACGTAAATGAAACACAAATGCAAGAAGTAAGTTTCGATCTCACGAAATCCTCCAGTACAGAATGTTTATGCACCCCTCTCGAAATACATGAGTGAAGCGACTAAATTGCATCCAATCGATGACGAAGTAGGAACCAGAGTGTAAGCTTTGTTCTCAACCACGTCATCTTATAACTGAAATTTTGATGTCCTGCCACCTGATTGGCCTCCATATGTCAAATCTTCGTGTAACAAGCTGTGCCTGGCAGACACCCTTCGCTAACAGGAGAATTTGTCAGGGACTGAGATCCTCTGAGAAACCAGATGACTCACGTGTAGAACGTGGATGCGTGTAATATGAAACAAAAGGTAGCGCAAGAGCAGATGTGTTTCAGCTTCTCATAGCGACTGGCAGAGGATGATTACAAGCTGTCTGAATCTGACACAAAAGTGTAGATGTAGCGGGCTATAAGGTGGTGAAACGAGAATAACACAGGAAAAGCGCTAAAGGCATTTTACACTGCTGGTCATTAAAACTGCTACACCAAGAAGAAATGCAGATGATAAACGGGTATTCATTGCACAAATGTATTACACTAGAGCTGACATGTGATTACATTTTCACGCAATTTGGATGCATAGATCCTAAGAAATCAGTACCTAGAACAACAACCTCTAGCCGTAATAACGGCCTTGATACGCCTGGGCATTGAGTCAAACAGAGCTTGGATGGCAAACACAGGTACAGCCGCCCATGCAGCTTCAACACGATACCACAGTTCATACAGACGCTGTTCGTGCAGATGGTTGTTGTCTCGCAAACCTCCCCATCTGTTGACTAAAGGATCGAGACGTGATTGCACGATCCGTTACAGACATGCAGATGAGATGCCTGACATCTCGACTGCTAGTGATACGAGGCCGTTGGGATCCAGCACGGCGTTCCGTATTACCCTCCTGAACCCACCGATTCCATATTCTGCTAACACTCATTGGATCTCGACCAACGCGAGCACCAGTGACGTGATACGATAAACCGCAGTCGCGATAGGCTACAATCCGACCTTTATCAAAGTCGAAAACGTGATGGTACGCATTTCTTCCCCTTACACGGGGCATCACAACAACGTTTCACCAGACAACGCCGGTCAGCTGCTGTTAGTTTATGAGAAATCGGTTGGAAACTTTCCTCATGTCAGCACGTTGTGTGACTGCTCTGAAAAGCTAATCATTGCATAACACAGCATCTTCTGCCTGTCGGTTAAATTTCGCGTCTTTAGGACGTCATCTTCGTGGTGTAACAGTTTTAATGGCCAGTAATGTAGAAGTCAGAAGGTTTTGATTTTCTGTATTATTTATTACACGGCAGAAATAAAATTGCACAGTGTATGGCTGTAGGTGTTCAAACGACATAAGCCGGATAAATGGCAGTACGTATCCATGCGCATTACATTTCACTGTTCTAACAGCTAAAGTCCACAGAGCATTTAACAGTTTTTAGAATTCGTATGTCAAATCATGTGACACATGGTACACATTATCCTCAGTCTTAGATATAAATCACCCAACGCCGTATACGAATGACTAGAAGTTGCATTATTTTATCCATCGTGGTTAGAAAACACCCAAGTGATTTCGTAAATTGCACTGTAGGAAAAAGTGGAACCAGCCATAACTTTTAGATATGCTTTTATTTTCGAATTACTAGTTTTGGCATCGAATTCATCGTCAGACGGTAGCGTTGATTTCTTGCGAGGTTTTACTTTTGTGTCCTACAATATAACGAAATTTTTGTGATTGCATACCTTACACAAGGTTTCACATTTGATGTAAGTTGTATACATTGTACGTATCTCATGAAAAGCTCTCCCTTACCATATTGTAAGACGGAGGTTTGATCCTCTTTTCCGATCCATGATGACCTATGAGCTAAACTGTGTATAAGATGGCGGATGGATTTGTTTATATCGGCTGCTGAACTGATGTTCCAAAGAACATGATATGCGTACAGAGATCCCGTAGGCCTACTTCTGGAGCTACTGCAGACACTTCTTCGTAGTACAGATCATCTAAGAAACTTGTGGCTAGTCGTAGTATTTCCTACAGTGTAATATGAGTAAAAAGTAGTTTTATTTACAAAAACATTGCATAAATTTGTTTTCCCACGATACATGTCCGCTGTCACATAATGTTATTCATAACATTTTCTTGGATGATCCTCCCGCAGTTCTGTTATCACGAGGAGTTCTACTTTCCATTTTCCCAATACTATTCTTCCTTCTGTATTTTGACGACCTGAATATCAAGATGTGTAGAACAGATGTGATGAAGCTATAACTCTTCGAAGCAAGTCGTGTAGCAAACAGATGCGACACCGATGAGCCCAGTTGTATCAATTTTAGCACTCGCTGGTTTCCTGAAAATTTTCCAAAATGCTAAACGCTCTCTCAGCTATATGTCGTGCCGTTCACAGCCTGTAACTGTACACACATCTCGGACATCCTGACTGCTGTTCATCAGGAACTGTCTTCGTTATTTACATTGACAACGAAAAATCATCGCCTGCGATGAACACAGATGGTACAGGGTTAGAACTTGCTGCAACAGGCTCTTTCTCAGGGATATTTAACTTACCTTAATGTGTAATTGCGTACGCTACCACGAACGGAGTCAGTTGACTAAAAGTGTTTCGATTTTCGTATCGCGTCATAAACCAAGAAACTATACTGGAGAAACGAACTTCAGTAGACCTGGGAGGTAACCGTGGCCGAAACGTTGGTTTCTCCAATACAGGTTTTCACTTTATGACGCGGTACGATGCACGGAACACTTTTATATCAACTTACCTTAATGTAGTTTTCCAGGGATCTCACCAGAGCCTGGCAAACCTACCCACTGATGCGACGTTTCTGTGTTTGGTATTTTCCTTCGCAATCAGCGATCCAAACAAGATGAAGTATTACTTAGAAATTACTCTCTAGCGTACGACTAAAGTTTTGAAATAGCATACTGCTTGCTGTGTTTCTCTCTTCCACCACACTCGCGATAAGCACAATAAAAAGATGCACACAATTAAACCTTTCTGCCATTAAGCCATTTGTCAAAAGTAGACACACACACACACAAACACACACACACACACACACACGGAGAGAGAGAGCTGAGACCACTCTCTGAGAATGCAGATGTGTGTGCAAGTTGCGTTTATGTGTGCGTACGTGTGTGTGTGTGTTTGTGTGTGTGTGTGTGTGTGTGTGTGTGCGTGTGTATGTGTGTCTACTGCTGACAAAGGACTTAATGGCCGAAAGCTTTAATTGTGTGAATCTTTTTGTTGTGCCTATCGCGACTCAGCATCTCCCCTATATGGTAAATAGCAACACGCATTGCATTCAGAAAGCAACATTATTCCAATACAGCAGTCCGCAAATTGCCTTTCCCCACCTGAGTCTTACCTCCATGTCAAGAAACAGATTCTTTATTACTGATAGTTTGCAATACCAGAGAAGGAAAGTTGCTACTCACCATATAGCGGAGATGCTGAGTCGCGATTCCAATATTCGGCTGAGATTATGCTTTGAGGTAGCGTTCTGATCTTACAGGTTCCAGTACATTTGTAAGGTGTCAGGCAAAACCAACACCTTCCATGAACACCCTGACATGACAAGCAAATCCAGTAGTATGTCACATAGCTCCGAATAAATCGTGACATTAAATTAACCAAAGTAATACGAGTAACGAGTGAGCAAATGGAATACCACAGACTAACACAAGAATGCCTAAACGCATGTCATACCTTCCCACTGTGAGACAGACACAGTTCCGAGGAGAGAAACGAGAACAGAAGCCGAGAGCAGAACCGTGTTAAGCTGAAGGCCCTACGATTAGGGATGGACGGACACCCACGTCGCCAGCTAACCGCTAGGGCCACATCACCCGCAAGTTTTAGCGTGAGACTTTTTCGCGTCTCTGTTGCGTTGCAAACTTTAAAAACATTGCCCCACCGCGAAAAGTATAACGTTTCTGATTGGATGGACAGAATTTTTGTAGGTGGTGCTTAAGGTTAACGTCGAGAACCTGATTGGACATGTGAAAACACAGCCAGATAGTTTTTTTAAACCAACTTCGGTAAATGGTTGTAAGCGGAAGTTAGCGGAGAGTTAGTTCCGAGACGGCGAGCTGGATGGCTGCTGCGCTGGCCGCTGCCTCCCTGAAGCTGCCTAACCATTGACAAGATAATGAACGCACGCAATGCCGCATAAGAGCGCATAAAGCTTCACTCAGAACTGCAGAGGTCTCATCAGTTACACCCCCTTTTTGCGTAATACTAGTGTCGATCGTAAATTAAAGCTCATGGTGTTCACATTTGCCACTTGAAGTAAAAATCTGAAACGCGATGATTTTTCTGTTATATAGTTATTGAGAAGCCACATCAGCCACTGTAATTTACGACAAGTTAGATAAGTAATTAAAGATAATTGAGGGTCACTGTAGACGATTTTGATAGTTTTCTCTTTTGTGAAATTTAATTTAAACCTAGATTATAGATGTGATATGGCATAGGTCATCCTTCGATCGATTGTAGAACTTGGAAACCCATTCCGGGAATATTCGTTTACATTTTTGTTGAACGCAGTTGGTTTTTACCATCCTGTATTAAAACATTTCCTTTTATCAATAGTGCAATTTATAAACGATGTTTTGTGAGTAGAATAAAATTTCCAATGGTAAACGTAACTGCTTTTTCGACGTTATTTTACCAACTAACTAAAAATAGGAAAGCCTTGAACCCCTTCCACTAAATTTAGTTAGTATTAAGATTCTTTCACAGAGAGTGAATTGGGGCTGACTCTGAGATCATTAAGTACTTGCTTATATCATCGCTAGTCTCATTGAACTCTTCTGAATTGTACATGTCATATGTGGTCTGGCGTATTCTTACCAGCAACAGGTCCCAGGTTCAAACTAGTCAATTCCCTAAAAGACACGCTCAGAGCGTCGTTGAGCGAAAGTAGTAGGGAGACACGATATAGAACAAACAGACACCACCATGAATGTTAGACATTCGTTGAGTACAAATAAGGGGGAACAAAAATAAAATGGCTCTGAACACTATGGGACTTAACAGCTGTGGTCATCAGTCCCCTGGAACTTAGGACTAATTAAACCTTACTAACCTAAGGATATCATATACATCCATGCCCGAGACAGGATTCGAACCTGCGACCGTAGCAGATGTACGGCTCCGGACTGCGCGCCTAGAACCGCGAGACCACCGCGGCCGGCCAAGGGGGGAACATTCTCAATCGAACTGCTTGGGGCTATAAGCCAAAAGCTGTAATTTTTGGGCAGTTACTGTTGATAATTATTTATTATTCAATATTAGAAGAATTAGCTATGCAAAATTCATTTGTGTTGTACCTACATTAAGTAAGCATGTGTGTCTGTGGTTATTAGATAGCGTTTCCAGTTTGTTGTTCGGGGCACAAAGGTTCATGTGCATTGAGGTGGCAAAAGACAAGGGATACCTCCTAATATCCTACCGGACCTCCTTTTGCCTGCCTTAGAGCAGCATCGATGTGACACGGACTCAACAAGTCGCTGGAAGTTGTCGTTATTGTGGTCTTCAATCCTGAGACTGGTTTGATGCAGCTCTCCATGCTACTCTATCCTGTGGAAGCTTCTTCATCTCCCAGTACCTACTGCGACCTACATCCTTCTGAATCTGTTTAGTATATTCACCTGTTGGCCTTCCTCCACGCTGCCCTTCAATACTAAATTGGTGATCCCTTGATGCCTCATAATATGTCCTACATAGCGATCCCTTCTCCTAGTCAAGTTGTGCCACAAATTTCTCTTCTCCACAGTTCTATTCAATACCTCCTCATTAGTTATGTGATCTACCCATCTAATCTTCTGCATCCTTCCGTAGCACCACAATTCGAAAGCTTCTATTCTCTTCTTGTCTAAATTGTTTATCGTCCACATTTCAGTTCCATACGTGGCTACACTGCATACAAATACGTTCAGAAATGACTTCCTGACATATGAATCATACTCGATGTTAACAAATTTCTCCTCTTCAGAAACGCTTTCCTTGCCATTGCCAGCCTACATTTTATATCCTCTCTACTGCGACGATCATGAGTTATTTTGCTCCCCGAATAGAAAAACTCCTTTACTAATTTAAGTGTCTCATTTCCTAATCTAATACCCTCAGCATCACCCGATTTAATTCGACTACATTCCATTATCCTCGTTCCGCTCCTTGGAAATATCCTGAAGAAATATTGAGCCATGTTGCCTCTATAGCCGTCCATATTTGCAAAATTGTTGCTGACGCAGGATTTTGTGCACGAACTGACCTATCGATTATGTTAAATATATGATCGATGGGATTCATGTCGGGTGACGTGGGTGGTCAAATCATTCTCTCGAACTCTTCAGAATGTTCTTCAAACCAATCGCGAAAAATTGTGGCCCGGTGACTTTTTTGAGATCGTCAAATCCATGGATGGCAAGTAGTGCTCTTAGCAAAGTCTCTCACGTGGGACGTCTGCCGCTATAACCCCTTAACGCTGCATTTCGCCTCGCTAGCTTAAAGCCGTCGGCACACGTTGACCATTGAGTGTGCCGGGTTTCTAACGTCATAGCGTAGAATAGCACGTTCGGGAGTCTTTCCGAATGTGCCGAGCAATATCTAGAATGTCAGATATCCTGAGCGTGCGTCAGAGCGTTGACCAATCAGATGGTGCAACGCCACCTACGTCACATTCACGCCATGTCCCTTCAGCACTGAGCTGTGGGGCGCCATATTGGCATTCAGTTCAAGCCTACTCTTACATATGTCGTTTCTGAGCACCAGCAAATTGAGAATCATTCAAAAACCTGTTGTTAACTGCATGATTCGTTGCAATAAAATAATGACAGACATTATATTCGAGGCAAAAGAAGTATTGTAACTTGTTTATTATGAGAGTATATCAATTGAAGGTGGCGACACACTCAGGATCCACGAAAAACACATTGTTCTTAGTAAAATTTGATAAAATTAAATTTCAGTTAGTAACATAATTACGATTAAAGCTTTTAGCAAGTGCCAAGATCTTATAAAAGGGCCTTTCGATTAACTGTCCTTTTAGCGTAGTGGATAGGGGATATGATGATGGCTCGCACCTTGCAAAGTCCAAATACTTTTTTTCATAATATTCGCTAATATAATAGGTTCTGATGATCCTTTATTCTTAGTTTAATGTAAGTAATACTACAGTATTTGGTGTTATGTAAAAATCAGTTCACCTTACTTTGAGGAGTGAGTTTGTTCGATTGGCTTAATTTACAGGAGAGCTTGCGCTACTTGTATAAAGCTATTTTGCTCCGTTTTCTTTTGAGTTTCGTGATTTACATGTTGTAAAATTTCTGATACTGCGTAGGAACAGTGAACAAGTAAGAGTGACTTTAGGGTTTTACTAAAATGTGGGAAAGATAAAATAGTGTGTATCTTGTGTGGAGAACTATTACAAATTTGTGTCGCACTGTTTCTAATGTAACTTTTTAAAGTCTGTGTCCTTATTCATTGGCGGTTCAATCCCGCCTCCGGCCATCCTGAGTTAAGTTTTCCGTGATTTCCCTAAATCGCTCCAGGCAAATGCCGGGATGGTTCCTTTCAAAAGGCACGGCCGACTTCCTACCGCATCGTTCCCTGATCCGATGAGACCGATGACTTTGCTGTGTGGTTTCCTCCCCCAGACAACCCGACCCTTATTGATTGGACATGGTACATATTGTGTATATTACATATAGAGCAACGTGACTAGGAGGAAATATGTGTTTAGATAGAGCTAACGTGGAAATATTACGCAGCCTGTTGAGTAAACAGTGTGGTTTACGAACTAGAAACATCCCACAACTGCCGCTGGATTGCGTTGCGATCGCTTGTACCACGTTGGGGCCCACGTACCGTGTGCACAAGTCGCATCGTTCCTGAGCGTTCAGCAGCACGTTGAACTTGGCAGGCTCAACGACAGCACGGTCCGAGTGCCGACGGCTTAACGGATACTTTCGTCGCACGTCCCAATTGATTTCTGCGGTTATTATACGCAGTGTTGCTTGTCTGTTAGCACTGACAACTCTACGAAACAACTCGTCTCGCACCTTTTCATGATAGCACTGCCAATGCACTGCCCTTTTATACCTTGTGTACGCTATACTATCTACATCAGTACATGTGCATATTCGTATCCCAGCCTTCTGTCACATCAGTGTAATCGGACTTTACGTAACTACGCACCGTAGAAATTCAATGTTTACCACAAGCAGACGACTCAAATGCGGACTTTCTTTATCATAAACAAATGAAAAACAAGGAGAACGAATATTAGCCGCTGAGGTAAAAAGCACTGAATGCCAGTGTAGTGGGACGTGAAATTGAAGCGTCACCCATCCACCAGTGTCAGCCCAGTTTGCAGGTGAATATTACTTTAATTTAGTGTTTAGTTTATGTATTTAGTAATATTTGTAATTGTTGTGAATTATCTGAAGTTTTGTATTTATTTTTATGTTTCATGTACGGAGAGGGCGGCGCAACGAACGGAGACAGCATCTTCACTGCCGGGATCAGAGAGAAAATTGCTAGTCACTATACGTCGCGGGTCGACAGCCAAAGAGCAACAGAAGATCCTGAAACCGAGATGTTCCGTCGTGCTTCTAAAAACTGAAAAAATAATAATTTGTAATGAGTCTACAACAATGACGTCATAGAAAGTTTAATCGTGTTGTAAATGTTCAATCCTATCTTGTCAAGGCTCAGGTCCACGTCTATATGTAGGATATAGGAAGATAATAAACTAGTGTACACTACCAAAGGTAAATACGTGTTCCGAGAATTTATTTATGAAGAATTATGATAAGGAAGAGGTATTACTAATTTATTTGACAAGATTATTAATTTTTGACAACGTTCATCGCGAGTTTGAGTCTTGAAAGTTTATTCAGTGGGGTTCTAATATTTATTGAAGCAGACAACTTGCATTAATATAATTTCTGATAAGAAACAAACGACAGCTAAATTGAAAAACGTTTGCGCAGACCAATTGGACTGAGTGACGTAATTCTGCGCATACGACTCAAATGGTGATGTTTTAATTACAGTTTCGTTCAAGAACCATTCAGAGACAATTTTAAAAAGAATTTAAATAATTTTGAAGTGTTTTGTAACTGACGTCTGCACATGGTCATATGTCAAAAGAAAAACACTTATACAAAACTTACGTCGTTACACTACACCAGCCAACAAGTGTGCGCTCGAGAGGGAAAACATAAGTGACGGCCAAGGCCGACCGGTATTGAAGAGTAATGCGAGTGCAAAAATACCGCCCAGAAAAACTGGCCCGTAATCAGTGTGTGCGGCGCCACCGTCCATTAAGTGCAATTCAGGAGGACTGCAGGTGGCGCGCTGCAGCAGATCGAGGCCACGCCGCCGTGCCGCCACTGTGCTGACCTAACGCAACGCCGAAGCGGCCGGCGCGGCTCGTAAAACGGAATGGCCAGGGCTTTCGCGTCGCCCTGTGTCCACAGCCTCCACGAGGCGAAAGGTTCTGCTAGCCATTGTCCGTGGTCGGTGGCATGCCACAGGGGAAATAATATTACACTACTGGCCATTAAAATTGCTACACCGAGGAGAAATACAGATGACAAGCGGGTATTCATTGGACAAATAAATTATACTACAACTGACATGTGATTACATTTCCACGCAATTTGCGAGCATAGATGCTGAAAAATTAGTACCCAGAACAACCACCTCTGGCCGTAATAACGGCCTTGATAAGCCAGGGCATTGAGTCAGAGCTTGGATGACATGTACAGGTACACCTGCCCATTCAGCTTCAACACGATACCACAGTTCATCAAGAGTAATGACTGGCGTTTTGTCACGAGCCAGTTGCTGGGCCACCATTGACCAGACGTTTCCAATTGGTGAGAGATCTGGAGAAAGCGCTGGCCAGGGCAGCAGTCGAACATGTTCAGTATCCAGAAAGGCCCGTACAGGACCTACAACATGCGGTCGTGAATTATCCTGCTGAAATGTAGGGTCTCGCAGGGATCGAATGAAGGGTACAGCCACGGGTCGTAACACATCTGGTGAGAGATATGGAGAAAGTGCTAACCAGGGCAGCAGTCGAACATTTTCTGTATCCAGAAAGGCCCGTACAGGACCTACAACATGCGGTCGTGCATTATCCTGCTGAAATGTAGGGTTTCGCACTGATCGAATGAAGGGTAGAGCCACGAGTCGTAACACATCTGAAATGTAACGTCCACTGTTCAAAGTGTCGTCAATGCGAACAAATGGCGACCGAGACGTGTAACTAAAGGCACCCCATACCATCACGCCGGGTGATACGCCGGTACGGCGATGACGAATACACGCTTCCAATGTGCGCTCACCGCGATGTCACCAAACACGGATGCGACCATCATGATGCTGTAAACAGAAACTGGATTCATCCGAAAAAATGACGTTTTGCCATTCGTGCACCCAGGTTCGTCGTTGAGTACACCATCGCAGGCGCTCCTGTCTGTGATGCAGCGTCAAGGGCAACCGCAGCCATGGCCTCAGAGCTCATAGTCCATGCTGCTCCATACGTTTTCGAACTGTTCGTGCAGGCGGTTGTTGTCTTGCAAACGTCCCCATCTGTTGATTCAGGGATCGAGACGTGGCTGCACGATCCGTTACAGGCATGCGGGTAAGATGCATGTTATGTCGACTGCTAGTGATACAAGGTCGTTCGGATCCAGCGCAGCGTTCCGTATTACCCTCCTGTACACACCGATTCCATATTCTGCTAACAGTCATTGGATCATGACCAACGCTAGCAGTAATGTCCCGATACGATAAACCGCAATCGCGATAGGCTACAATCCGACCTTTATCAAAGTCGGAAACGTGATGGTACACAATTCTTCCCCTTACACGAGGCATCACAGCAATATTTCACCAGGCAACGCCGTTTAACTGCTGTTTGTGTATGAGAAGCCCGCATCTCGTGGTCGTGCGGTAGCGTTCTCACTTCCCACGCCCGGGTTCCCGGGTTCGATTCCCGGCGGGGTCAGGGATTTTCTCTGCCTCGTGATGGCTGGGTGTTGTGTGCTGTCCTTAGGTTAGTTAGGTTTATGTAGTTCTAAGTTCTAGGGGACTGATGACTGTAGATGTTAAGTCCCATAGTGCTCAGAGCCCTTTGAACCATTTTTTGTGTATGAGAAATCGGTTGGAAACTTTCCTCATGTCAGCACGTTGTGTGACTGCTCTGAATAGCTAATCATTCCATATCACAGCATCTTCTTCCTGTCGGTTAAATTTCGCGTCTGTAGCCGATCATATTGGTGGTGTAGCAATTTTAATGGCCAGTAGTGTACACTCGGTGCGTTGTCTGCACGTCGGCATACTTTCTGTCTTTGCTAAATGATTAGAAAAGATACGTGACGTACTACGAACACCTTAAGGACAGTCGTAGGGCATAAGGCAATCTTGTACTTAAACGTATATGTCTCCAAAAATACTACAGCTAAAATAGTACCACTGCACAACTGGTGACTGCTATGTATTGATATTCTATGCAATTTTTGTTTGAAAATGCAGTTCGACATACATATTATAAGGATTTGTATTTTATTTACCATTGTTTCTGTAATATATATTTTCTCGTAAACTAATCAAGCAATAAAACTGGTGTTTCACAGTTTACTTCTGCATAAGGAGCTGATAAAAGGCACGGAATAGATTTTTGTTTAACGTCGTAGCTGCTTTAAAATTAATTTTTCTGTTTTGTTGCCGTGGACTGCTCTATTGTTCTCAAATTTCGAAGGAGAACTTCTCTTAGATAAAAGTTAACGGAAAAGTGCTGCACAGAAGTAATTCTTAGTAACCAAGCCAAGTTTCAGGATGTTAGCTTTCGTAATTCCTGAGATAATGTATAGTATAGCTCCAAACAGTCAGTTTAAGATAAATTCGCATTTAAAGTTCTCATATCACTTTTCGAGAATATTCCTATACTGCTAGTGAATAATGCTGTTCATATACATAATCTTGATTCTCTTCCTGGAGTAATCTCTTTCCGTGCGTCCTTTGCCTAGCCAACTTTTGCATTTTTCTTCTGCTGAACTTTGCCCAGCCGCGCTTCATTGATGCTTCTGATCATCTTCAGTGTGAATGCACCTAGATGGAAGCATAATCTTTGAAAGCACTTAATCCTGTCTACGTTTCCACCATTGATCACAAGACGGCCATCACATGCAACTAATCTCACAACAATTCAGGCAAAATACCTCATGACAGGTGAAGCAGGGAGGAAATAACTAAGCAGAATAGCACAGGCAAAAAAGGTATAAGCTAAATCCACTGGAAAATTTGTCTTTGGCACTGCAGACATCAGTTCCATCACTAATTTCCTTCTCCGATGAACACAGTGACTTTGTCGAAAACTGTTCTCCACACTAATCAGCAGCACCTGTAACACTGTTGTTTAAATTTCCCGTAGCTTTTAACGTTAAATTCGATATTTCCTCACTGTTTTGAACATGCACTCACTGTTTCGACCGATTTCGAGAAAAACTGTTTGATATATACGTAACTGAAAACTGAAGTACGTTTGTAGCACATATTATTCAAAAAAACACCTTACAAACAAAAGAACAAGCAAGGATAATCTTTATCACTGCCTTGTTGAGTCATCTGCAGTTCGTTTCGATTGTGTGAACGAAAAATTAACGCACAAAAAATTTCTAGCATCGAGAAAGTGTGGATCACTGCATAAAAAGAAGGGCGGAGTGGTAGGCACAGGCGCCCAAACAAACTTTTTTAAA
This sequence comes from Schistocerca gregaria, assembly GCF_023897955.1. Taxonomy (NCBI): domain Eukaryota; kingdom Metazoa; phylum Arthropoda; class Insecta; order Orthoptera; family Acrididae; genus Schistocerca; species Schistocerca gregaria. Next base: position 44,402,747 of record NC_064924.1, read on the forward strand.
ACATGTTTCTAGCCAGAATTAGATTATGAAATTTTGCGATGTTCTTCTTACAGAATCAATCTAATAAATTATGCAGTAAAAAATTCGAGTTTTTTCGTATTTTTGCCCCACATCTGCTCCTAAGACAGTGTGTCGAAGTGGATGCCCACCTACTGCTGGCAGATATCTCCAGATTTCCTCACGGACGGACTTCTCTGCAGTCCTACTGCGTACAATGACCGCTTGAAGACTTCGGATGCTGCATTAGCGTATTTAATTTACGATCGTTTACTTTGAGAACACCTACTGTCTTCCGCTTATTTTCACTGAAATGACGAAACAAAACAAAACGCAGTATGTTTTGTGAAAAAATTAGGTTTACTGATACACTACACAACTGTTGCAGCACACGTAGCCTTTGAGTTTCTATACTGCGAATCTGCTTGCAGCAGCTCTTTGTAATGTTATGTGAACCTCACTGCCCTTTTTTTTAAACTAATTAGTGCCTGATTTTATTCTGAGAAGCTCAGTAATGTATGTAAATACCGTAAATGTAAATGTGATTCAAAAAGCACTTGAAGTGAAGTGAAGCGCAGTTGGACAGCAAGAAACTCTTCAGCGCGCACAAAGACAATTGATCTTAAAAAAAAGAGGACTGTTAATCTGTATCTTGTGAAAAGAGGACGTGTTGCTAGGCCGTCGCTCAGAACGTATTGTTACATTTAATGAAAATTGTTATTTTAGTGATGAAACCGAGTAAATTATGTGTAAGATCTGCCAAACATTTATGTATACAAATTTTCTGGTTTTCTGGAAGTGACGAATAGAAATGTCTTGTTTTTGTAAAAGGAGGTGAACTTCATTGTCGTCGCCGTCTATCAATCGACAGAATTGTAAGTGTACAAAGGTCACTAAAATACAGGAAAAGAAATGCATTTCTCTATAGTTTTCATTTAATAAGTAACAACCTCTCCTAATTTCTTAATTACAGTAATTGAATTATGTTCTTGTACAATAGTATGGTGGTGAACTCCACTGACCGATTTTGATGTGGCGGAACGTGTAGTTTGAAGGAAGTTTGGGTGCCAAGCAATCGCCTTTTCTCACGAAAAGCAGATTGATGTTTACTTACAACAGTGGTTCCTTAGGTATGAAAAGCTAGGAAAACTTGGGGTCAAAGTTACCCGCAATACGGCCAAGTAACTAACAGAGTCGTATTTTAAACATTAAAGAACAATGATTTCCTGCAAATTATAAGACGTCACCAACTGGTGCAGAATCTGATCATTCAAATAGGCAGCAACCAAAATTCAGGTATCAGTAACGACTGAAAGTAAAAATCTCAATAAAAAAAAATCAGTCTCTCTCTCCAAACACATATATAAATATTCATATTAATAAGATAAAAGTCATTTTATAGCTTCCCAGCTACCTAGTTGCCTTGACCAAGGAACAGACTGCTGAACGCAGAAGCCCGCGAGTATAGCAAGTGGTTAAAAAGTGCAGTTACTCACACCGCTCCACAATGGGCATAGCAGCGAAACTTGGTAGATATTCTAATGCGTTAATGCGGAACCGATCTGCGTTGAAAAAAAAAATTAGTTCCAATTTTGGCCACCAGGAGCAAATCTGGCGATACGAATGCAAGAAAGATGTATAGAAATGTTTCCACATGTAATAAATTAGAAATGGGATGTGGTTACAACAGGCCAAACAGGTGAGAAATGCCTAACGTTGATTTTATTATTAACCACAGACTACACAGTTTGTTGAGTATGAGCTCTGGAGATGCCGACGAGATGCTGCATCCGTTAAACGACGGTACCAAAATTTGCTTGGAGCGGAACGGTGGAATCTGAGCAACGTGTTCGTGTGTACTGGCCTTCAGATAAGGTACAGGCCGTACGTGTCCCTGGTAAACGACTTATTTTAGGTTTTCCCAGCGCCAAAAGCCACATGGATTCAGATCAGGTGATCTTGGAGGCCTTTGGAGATAACACGTTCGTGGAAGGTTGCATTAATGAGATCCTTCACTGAACGACGGAAAACACTGTTGAAGGAAGACGTCATCTAATATCTATCCTGCAAAGTTCGCGTAAACTCTAGTAGTATTTCACGTCCTGATATCTCTCTTTTATCGGGATTTCATGTGGTAATATGATGCATTTGACTGAAATGAGCCGGCCGTGGTGGCTGAGCAGTTCTAGGCGCTTCAGTCCGGAACCGCGCGACTGCTACGGTCGCAGGTTCGAATCCTGCCTGGGGCATGGATGTGTCTGATGTCCTTTGGTTAGTTAGGTTTTAGTAGTTCCAATTTCTAGGGGACTGATGACCTCAGATGTTAAGTCCCATAGAGCTAAGAGCCATTTGAACCATTTCTTTGAATGAAATGAACGCCCTACAATTTTCAGGCTAGTAAAGTTTATTGTTGAATAACAAGAGCATATGCGCTACCAAGTCCGCATTTAGTGAAAAACTATTATATCATTCTTAATGCCCAATCAAACAACAAACTTCACACGCAAAGCAGCCAGAATTTTACACAAGTCTGACCCGATTGATGACGCGATCTCACAGTGACAGATCCGCTAATATAAATAAGTTTCACATTCGGTCCTTTTCGGTGGGTTTCTTTAAAAAATAGTGCTCGCCAAGTACTCCATAAATGACTACAGAATATGACACGCGGAATGTTCACAAAGGGCGAAAGTTCACACAGTCTTAACTGTCCAACAAAACAATCCAAAAACTCCAAAATTTCATCGAACTGTCCGTAGCTGTAACGCCTCGTTTTAAATGCGCAACTCTCAATAATTCTTCATCTTTCGCATAATGAACACTGATCCATTTAACATGACCTTTGCGCGTCCGAAGCTGGCTAGCGACTCTCTCGAGACTCTCTCACTCACAGCATTTCCAACTAGTTGTGCACGGAAATTACTTAACTCTGACTGGCTGATCAATCTGCCAGACCAATCAGAATGATCCTTCGAGATCACTCTCGCGGTAGAACTCGCCTAAGCCAATCACTATTTAGAAACGCATCTGCGTCATCCAAAATGCAAATCTATCACAATGTTTAATATAACAAAACGAAAATAAAATTAATCTTGAAAATAATTCAGAAAACGTTTGCACTTCAAGCTGATATCCTGGGTGCCTTCTTACAAAAGCAATCACACCTAGACATACGTCATCAGCAATGAGGGAAAAACATCTCTTTCTCACGTTCCAATTACGTACTGTTGTACAGAATATAATATTGAATTTTTTAACGTATATCGCACATAAACGCTCTCCCTCATTCCCATATATTCCCACAACAACATCATAAACAGATATTAATTTTTCCTGAATTTTAATCTACGAAATGAAAAGTAGTTAAAATTTTGAAAAATAATCCAAATAAATTGATTGGCTACCTTGAAAACTCTGTTAGGTAATTTTCTGAATCCCTGAAATTTGAAGAAGATCTTCTTCTCAATAACAAAAAATAGTATACCAAGTCTGAAAATAATCGGTTAATATTTAATATGTTTTATTTAGATTCATAGGGGGTATGAACATACGGTCGTAATAAGTGACACAGAAGCCCGTTCTCGCGGTGGCTCGTAGTGACAGATGTGCTGTCAGTCATGGCTAACACACAAGTTTGCAGCCTCTGACCAGACATATGTCATCAACTTCGGTTCGTACCTGAAACAACAGAGCAAATTCTGAACGTTGCTGCGGATCGTGAGATTTCTGTTGCGATACCGTCTGGATATTGTATGGGTAACATTGTAAAACAGAACTCTAAACTTTTCCTGCTGTACACTATGGGACAGACATTTCTTGTGGCACTGCACGAGCTGTATTACCACCCGGGGGACGTTGCTGGATGGTCAGTTAGATCAACAGCAGCCTCGTCGACAGCTTCCACCGGGATAGGACACCTTCCGCTTCCAGAGGTCACAAAAGGCCACCCGTGTATTCGAATTTCGTCATCATGTTCTTTAAACCATTTATTGACATCGTGCCTATCCTGAGACCTTTCAGTCAACAATATTCTCTCAACGCACCATTGTAACTGCTGCCGTTCACACAAAACAGTTTCACTAATAGCGCACAGTCTCTCTGTCGACAGCCATACTGTTCACTCACGCTCTGGCTTGTGAGATAATGTACCGTTATGTAGACAGTGTATAGCGTCAGATTTGCACCCTGTTCAAACTTGGATGTAATTTGAAACTTCCTGACAGATTAAAACTGTGTGCCGGACAGAGACTCGAACTCGGGACCTTTGAAAAGTAGGAGACGAGGTACCGGCAGAAGTAAAGCTCTGAGGAGGGGGTATGAGTCGTGCTTGGGTAGCTCAGTTGGTAGAGCACTTGCCCGTGAAAGGCAAAGGTCCCGATTTCGAGTCTCGGTCCGGCACACAGTTTTAATCCGTCGGGAAGTTTCATATCAGCGTACACTCCGCTGCGCAAGAACTAAACTTTGTATACACCCCGTACTTGTATCAACTCCGTACCTCCAAGGGCAAATTTGGCGCAGTGACAGAAGGGGGAGGCGATTTCCCTGTGCTGTGGCAGACAAGACAGGAGTAAGTGCCTGTGAATAGTATACGAAATTACTAGTTTTTCCTAGGTTATTAGCCGGCCGCGGTGGTCTCGCGGTTCTAGGCGCGCAGTCCGGAACCGTGCGACTGCTACGGTCGCAGGTTCGAATCCTGCCTCGGGCATGGATGTGTGTGATGTCCTTAGGTTAGTTAGGTTTAAGTAGTTCTAAGTTCTAGGGGACTAATGACCACAGCAGTTGAGTCCCATAGTGCTCAGAGCCATTTGAGCCATTTGAACCTAGGTTATTAAAAGAGATATTGCCGTCCACAATCTGAGTTCCTTTATTTCTCTCGCACATTGCCCCACAGACTGACAGCGAGCGAATTCCATATGGACTTGCAGCAAGTCATCTGGAGATGCTGGAACGTAATATAGAGAAAGTAACTGTTCAACAAAAGACTTTATCTTCTAGAAAAGAATGAAAGAAAGTTCGGACGACTTCCTTGTACAAGTACGAAAAGTTGAACTTGCACAGCTACTTACGTATTATTATCGCGGTTGGACGTGAGGCCCAGTAAAAAATAAATAAAATAAAATAAAAAAAACAAAAAAAACACACACGCTTCCTATCTTTAGACGAAACAAATTTTTATTACTTTAACAGTGTAAAACACCATCGGAAGTTTGTGGCTACTGAGTCGTGGCAGCGGCTCCTTGTCGATTCTTCCCTTCTACGTGATTACTCTGCTATTCACAATAAAGGGTCAGTTAGACCGTCAGCGAGAGCGCACCGCTAGTTCCTGCTACTAATAAGGTGAGTACACCGTTCGCTTGTTACATATTTTTACGAGCTTCAAACAGGAGCGACTGCAGTAATGGATAGGAACTCTGATTGTTGTGTACAGATGCGAACTGAGCTGGCGACCCTTCGCTGACAGCTCCAGACTGTGTTGGCTTCCGTCACACAACTTTTGGTGCTGCCAGGGGGCGTCACTGTGGGGGACCGGACGCGGGGATGCGAGGGACGTCGAGCACGTCCCACGTGTCCTCCGATCGGACCACTGCTGTGACCTCCCCGGTTACTGCCTGCACTGAGGTTAACCCCTCACCCGTGGTCGAGTGGGAGATCATTCCAAAGTATGGCAGGCAGCGAAAAACTTGCCAAAGGGGGCGATTATAGGGCCTCCCAGGTTCGTCTGACGAACAGGTTTCGGGCGTTACCTGTGGTCGACGATGTCTTTGAGCCGGATGCAGTCATCCACCCTGTTCCAGAGAAAGCTTCTCGGCCCACAAGGTCTGGGCATTCACATACGGTTGGTTTCTTGGTAGTTGGGAGCTCCAACGTTAGGCGCGTAATGGGGCCTCTTAGGAACTAGGAACATGGCTGCCAAGGAGGGGACGGGGGGAGTCATTCCAGATGTGGAAAGGATGCTTCCGGATGCCATGAAGAGTACAGGGTGCAGTGAGCTGCAGGTGGTGGCTCATGTCTGTACCAATGACGTGTGTCGCTTTGGATCGGAACAGATTCTATCTGGTTTCGGGCGGCTAGCTGAGATGGTAGAGACTGCCTGTCTTGCTTCCGGGATTAAGGCGGAGCCCACCATCTGCAGCATCGTACATAGAACCGACTGTAGTCCTTTGGTGCAGAGCCCAGTGGAGAGTCTGAATCAGAGGCTCAGGCGGTTCTGTGACCGTGTAGGACTGCAGATTCCTTGACTTGCGCCATCGAGTGGCTACACGGTTAGCAGGGGCTGTGTGGAAGGGACTGGGCGGTTTTTTTTTATGTTAGAGGGTCTCAGGGAACCATAGAAGGGGTGTCCGTCTAAAAGTGGACAGGTAAAACACAGTAATGTAGTTGTAGAAACGATTGATATTGTAGTTGTAAATTGTCGTAGCTGTGTTGGGAAAGAACCAGAGCTCCAAGCCCTAACAAATAGCACTGAAGCTCAAATAGTTGTAGGTACAGAGAGCTGACTAAAGCCGGAAATAAGCTCAGCCGAAATTTTTTCAGACGATTTAAGAGTGTTCATAAAGGATAGATTAAATACAGTAGGTGGTGGAGTATTTATTGCTGTCAGAGGTAGTTTGCCTTCTAGCGAAATTGAAGTAGATAGTTCATGTGAAATAGTATGGGTAGAGGTTATACCTGACAATCAGACTAAACTATTAATTGGATCGTTTTACGACACCCGACTCAGGAATCATAGTTGTTGAACAATTCAGACAAAACTTGAGTCTCATTTCAAATAAGTACGCCACTCATACAATTGTAGTCGTTGGTGACTTCAATCTGCCCTCGATATGCTAGAAAAATTATACGTTTAAAGCCGGCGGCAGGCATAAAACATTATCCGAAATTGTACTGAATGCTTTCTCAGAAAATTATTTTGAACAATTAGTTCATGGGCCCACTCGAAGCGTAAATGGTTGCGAAAGCAAGTCGTATACATCTGTGGCGTCACATTTCTCTTTGTGTATCGATTCTCCTTGTGAAGTAACATCTGTGGCGATGCGATGAGGAGGCGGCGGCGGCGGTGGAACTTGAAGGGAGCCAGTACGACGAGGGCAAGCGGACAGCTGCGTACGGTGTACCAGGGCGAGCAGTAGCCTGGGCTACCCGAGGCAGCCATATTTCTCGTGTGCTTGTTTTGGTCACGGCCTTAGCATTTCTCACCTGCTGCCATTTCTGGGAGCACGGCGTCGAGTTGTATGAATTCCATTCATCTTGACTTCCGCTGATTAGTGGTCGCTTGTTTGTGATTAAGGCGATTCACTGCTGTGTGCATATTTAATGCTGCCCTGACAATATTCGACTCGCTTCGCCATTTGCACCTTTCATGGTCGTACTACGAGAACTTGTGGCTTTGCCTGGTCTTTATGGCTTCCTGAAGGGCTGAATTTAATGTGAGTACTGATTGAGCACCATTTTTTATTTATTGGTATATTTTATTAATTGTGTGTTTGTGCCTTTCAGTGCCTCTCTAAGGTGGTTTTCTGCGTTATTTATTACATGTGTAATTTGGTCACTGAAGTCCAGTTACAGTGGCCGAAGGCAGTTATTTAACTAATGTTATTTATAGTTTTATTGTATTGGTTATTACGTTGAGATTGCCCTGTTTTATTTAAATGTTGGTGGCCACCTCATTTTTTAAAAGAGTGTTGTTAATTGCATTTTAGTCCTTTAGTATCCTATAAACAATTTTATGATGTAACTGGGTCTGAGTTTTGTACGTGAAATTGTGATTGAACTGAAATATTTAATTAACCATATGAACACCTGAGTGTAAACTCAATTAAATTTACTATTTGTATTTTCGGCTGCTGGTTATTTTAGCAGTTGCCTTTTTAATTTTTTATGTCTAGGGAAATGGATTTAAACCTTACATGTCTAATACGTATGCAAATTTTGTTACAGATTCCCTTGCTTAAAGTGTTGCGTAAGCAGCTATTCGGCGCGAGAATTTGTTAAATCCCATTTCTGTATAGGTAAGCTTATTCCTTCTTGCCTTATTGTAGCCGCCTGGCAGCCTGACAGTTGCCAGCTGTATTTGTCGCTGAGCCTCTGATAGTAACTGTGACTAGCAAGCTGAGTAAAGTTTGAGGTTGCCTTTAATTCTCATGATCTCGTTTCTTGAATTGAAATCTTTGTTACGAGAGTTTAAGGTAAGTTGCTACCCTCTGTTATGTTCTCGTAAGGGCTTCATTTGTGACTGTTAATCCGCTCTGTGGCTCTCACTTATTTGGTGCCTTTTGTTAAGAGCACTAACCTGCCTCGTCTTGCGGCCGACTTCTACGCCCACGGGGGCAGAGACCTATTGATGTGACGCGCCACCCTGTTGTTTGCTGCCTTCTGCCGTCTGCTTATTAGAGTTTTAGATTTAAATAGCTGCGTGCTGGGTATTGGCCTAAGCACATTATCTCAGATGTCTGTTGGAATGCGCAACTTAGGTTCTCTTGCTTGTTTTATGCGCTGTATTCTTATTCAAAATTGTACCCTTTCCCTAACAACATCTTGCTTATTAGAGTTTTAGATTTAAATAGCTGCACTGTACCTGCTTTCTCTCAATCATTAGGCACTCATAGTTCACCTTGTATCATCTAGAGGCACTTTGGTGTTATTTATTAAAAAAAACTTTTTTGTAAAAGAAAGGGGGGGGGGGGTAATATTCTGCTTTAACAGTATATTCGCTTCTTTTCTTGGTTTAGGGAACTATTAGTCTTACTATGAAACATCTTGTTCTCTTTTATGAAATTACTGATTGTACTATAGACCGTAGCAGTTTCTGCAATCAGCAACGTAGCTTGGGCGAGTGCAGACTTAATGTGGGAATAGCCTTCGGGCCTCACTTTTACCAATTTCTTAATGTGAAATACTACTGTTCTTTATTGTGTGTATATCTCTGTTATACACTTTTACATATTTGCCCTTCGGATGTTGGTTGCCAAGAGGAAGTCTGGTCATTAGTGTGTTTAATATTATTTCTTGTTCTTTGAATAAATGTAACAAAACGATAAAATACGTTACTACTCTGGGTCACCCTCTCACGCTTCCTTAACCATCCATCCTATGTGAAGGGGTTATCAGCTACCATTACTCTGAGACATTCACATTTTCACATACTCAGTATCAGTAATTGAATTTTCAGTCCTAAGACGCTGTCGAAAGGGAACAATTGCTCAGACCGACGTCAAATTTGAAGAGCATAATATTGACACAGGGCAAACGTTATGGAACAAAAAGAAAAAATTAAAAAAATAAAAAATGAAACGAAAATTTCACCAACAGATGGTGCTAAGCTACCTAAGGTAAATGGGCTCGGCTCCAAATGACAGATGAATCGCAATACGACGGTTGTTGTTTGAGTTGCAAAATACACCACCCGTAATGCTCAATGTTCATGACTGAACAAATTCGGCAGTCGACAGCTGCGGCACTGTTATTTACGGAAGCCGGCCACTGTGGCCGAGCGGTTCTAGGCGCTTCAGTCCGGAACCGCGCTGCTGCTACGGTCGCAGGTTCGAATCCTGCCTCGGGCATGGATGTGTGTGATGTCCTTAGGTTAGTTAGGTTTAATTAGTTCTAAGTCTAGGAGACTGATGACCTCAGATGTTATGTCCCATAGTGCTTAGAACCATTTGAACTTAAGGGAGACCCTCCACCACGGCAAGGCCGTTCCACATCGGATGGCAAAAATCGGTTTTTGTCCCGAGGCCACAAACCTCATAAAAAGCAAAATAATATCAGTATTTAATAGTCCTGGGGCGAAAAGCCGCATAAAAAGTAAAAGTCATTGGTTTCCATTTGTCGTGAGACTAGTCCAAGATATGTTCAATGTGCTCTCCACTGTTTTCTATCACAAGTGGAAATCGAGAAACAGCATGTTCCACAAGTGATAGGCGTTTCTCGGGGGTCACGTTTAAAATGCATTCCACAGTGCGATCCTGCAGTTCAGTTACGTTCGTAACCGGAGCAGTGAATGCATCTTCCGTTCGTCTTTTTCGGTGATGGATCTTCTTTCTTCCAACAACATGGCGCTCCACAACACTGTCATAGCGATATGATCGCCTGTCTGGATAACATTACAGCCGGCCGGAGTGGCCGTGCGGTTCTCGGCGCTACAGTCTGGAACCGAGCGACCGCTAAGGTCGCAGGTTCCAATCCTGCCTCGGGCATGGGTTTAATTAGTTCTAAGTTATAGGCGACTGATGACCTCAGAAGTTAAGTCGCGTAGTGCTCAGAGCCATTTGAACCATTTTTGATAACATTACACTGGACCGTTGGATTGGATGAAGGGGTCCTATCAAGTACCCTTCACTTTCTTTTGATTTGACCCCAGTTGACTTTTAGTTGTGGAGTACCCCCAGAACGTAGTGTAGAGCAGGAAGCCACCCACACTGACAGAACTGCGCCATTAAATTGAAATTGCTGCTAGGCAACTGCTGTAGTTAATCTGGAAGATGTAACGTTCAGTGCAGGTGTCGTGCACAGAAATGTTTGGAGGTGGGCGGTTTGAAGCTTGAACACTTCTTGTTATTGATTCACGTTGAGTCAGTGTAATACTGAAAGTTCCTGGCAGTTTAAATCTGCGTCCCGGACTCAGAGTCGAACTCGGGACTTCCGCCGTTCGCGGGCAAGTGCCCTACCGACTGAGGTACCCAAGGGCAACTCATGGCCCGTCCTCAAAGCTTTACTTTCACTTGTACCTCCTCTCCTACTTTCCAAACTTCACAGAAGTTCTCCTGCGAAACTTGCGGAATAGCACTCCTGAAAGAAAGGATATAGCGGAGACATGGCCTAGCCACTGGTCATGGAACAAGTATACGTAATAAGTTCACATTTATGTCACATATTGAGGTCTATGGCCCCTTGGCGGTCTAAAAATGGTTCCAATGGCTCTGAGCACTATTGGACATAACATTGGGGTCATCAGTTCCCTAGAACTTAGAACTATTTAAACCTAACAAACCTAAGGACATCACACACATCCATGTTCGAGGCGACAGTAGCGGTCGCTCGGTTCGAGACTGAAGTTCCTAGAACCGCTCCGTCGCTCCGGCCGGCGCGGTCTAAAAAAAAAAAATTTGCTTCTGAGTCAATGCAGTGAAAAGATACGGCCATTTATGTCACATATTTTGGTTTCCGCAAACTTGCTCATCAAAAGCCGTTGATCTACAGTCATAAAACTTGACTAGAAGCAAGGCTTCACAATATAAGTAAAACTTCTAAAATTGTTAATTAATAGTAATGTCAAACGAAAAACAATTTTTTTTTCCAGTTTTTATCCGGCTGCCTGCCTGTCCGTCGGTTAGGACCTCTTTTCCTACCCGTTTTTCTCGGGCACGAATAGGTGTGTTCAAATCTAGTTCACATATTAAGAGTTGCGATCCCTTGGCATCTAAGGTTGTAAGTCAATGCAATTAAAAGATACGGCCATTCATGTCAAGCATTTTGATAGTCGCACACTCACTCATGGAAACCGGTATCGTATTTCCCGCTGATCTAGAACCATGGAATTTGGCAAGAAGCAAGGCATCACAGTGACGATCATGAGGAGTCCCATACTTCTTTACAGCGCGTAGGCAGTAGGGGAAAGACGCGGGAGACTCGCGCCGCATTACTAGGCAAGGTTCTAGTGGAGGTGGTTTGCCACTGCTTTCCTCCGACCGTAATGGGGATGAATGATGGTGATGAAAACGATACAACAGCACCCAGTCATCTCGAGGCAAAAAAAATCTCTAACCCCGCCGGGAATCGAACCCGGAACCGTAGGCTCGGGAAGCGAGAACGCTACTGCGAGACCACGAACTGCATCACAGCACAAATAACATTAGAGCTTACATTGCATTCATGATCTGTAAACACAAAACGTGAAATGTACTCATGCTGGGAAGTAAGTCAAAATTATTTTATTAAATCTTCTCTCTCTACAAATATAAAGTCCCCTGCTTGCTTTATTTTGTATATCCTATCAAGTCTCGGGAACTACTGTGAAGTTTGCATACGGTCTTGGAATTCCCGGACTGATATCTTGCCAGTGTCAATATCGATAACAGACGAAAATTTTCGTAATTCTCGATTCCCGGCCGGGATTCATGAACTATCTATATACATAATTAAGTTTGCATCGAAGCTCCAGTGCGCGGATCCTTCTTGCACTTGGCTAATTCATTCTATTTTTTTTTTATGACAACAGCTACGAGGTTCATAGACTGATAGCACGTATTATCGTAATGGCTCACTTTCTAGGGTAAAACATTGCTTGTAACTCGATTGGAATGTTTGAGTTAGACGCTCTTTGGTGTTCGGATGACTGAACTCACAGCAGTAGAAAGGACCTCTGGCCAAGCTTAGAGTCCGGTGTACACGTCTCCTCCTCCGTCACTGAAGGGAGCGAGGGTTGAGACACGTAACGAATGCGAATAAATTCCTCTAGAGACATTTTCCCTCATGCACTGACTCGCTTAGGACTATCGCAGATGTATAACTGTGTGTAGAAGAAGGGTAGCCCTTATTCCTCGTGTCAGTCCAGGTGTGTCCATTATTTTCCCGACGACGCGTGCCTCACTTCCACACCCCCTCCATAATGCGGCCCGCATGCGCGGCTCTCTATCTCAGAGCAGGTGTTTTGCTGCCAGCGACGCAAAACGCTTCCGGCCCGCTCGCTGTTCAAGCATGCGTATCGGCCATGTCCAACCGCAGATAACTTACCCGCTGCACGTGTCCGAAGCAAGCGGGTGCGAGCGAATTCGTTGCTGAATCGGCGCGCGTCTGACCGTAGTGTGACTCTCAAAGAGGTGTAGGTCACAATATAATTACACGAATACAAATGGAAATCGAAACTTCCTGGTAGATTAAAACTGCGTGCCGGAGCGAGGCTCCAACTCGGGACCTTTGCCTTTCGCAGGGAAGTGCTCTACCAACTTTTTTTTTATGTGTAAAACCGCCTAAAAACCACATCCCAGCTGGCCGGCACACCAGCCATCGTCGTTAATCCACCGGGCGGATTCGATCCGGGGCCGGCGTGCCTACCCGAGTCCAGGATGCAGTGCGTTAACGCTTTCAGCTATCCTTTTTTTTTTTAAAAAAAAAAGAAAATTACCTCTTCCACTTCAGGCATTGGCCCCTATCACCCATACTACCCCCAAAAACCTATCTAGCCTAAAAACAAAAACAAAGCTAGTGCCACCGCCACTTTCATCCTAAAGCTAACTAGGACGGCCGTTCGCCACCACTTCAGGTTTCGCCAACGCAACAAAAATTAAATATGCCTCTGAACTTTTTATAAAAAAATAATAATAAAAGGAGAAAGGAAAAGGGTATAATACTTTATTATATTTTATTTGTTGTTCATTTTGTTCTTAGTTTGTTCTTGTGTATTTATTTGGATTGGAAACGCAGGTCTCCAGCCCACTTTTTTTAAATCTTTTATTTATTTATATAGGTATCAATGTGCGAACAGTCATAGTTAATCAAGCCTGGGAAACTAAAACAGAATGAAGACACCATCGAAGATATTGAACGTAAATAACATGAAAAGAAAGCTACCACGTCGTAGTTAGGCTTCCCAGCGACTGCGCCCACTGATAAAGATTGTTCAATATATGCTCGTTTGCAGTTCGTTCTGACCTCATCTGCCGCTGCCTGGAACATTCCAGCTGCGCGGCGGGGTGTGAAAGGCACTCCATAGGTAGTTTGCAAGGCATTGTCGATATCTGTTATCCCGGAAATAGTATGATGTCTTTCTTGCAAATAGAGCCAGAAGTCAAGGAAATTCTTGTGTCCGTCACGACAGAGGTAATGGACCGCATGTCCACGTATCCAGGTGACGGAGTTGGTTCGAGTCTTGGGGTAAAATATCTCATCCGGAAATAATAACGTGCGTGCAGATATATGCTCTGGCCTAACTCGCAAGAGATAAGCCAGCATCTGCCGCACTAGGTGCCAAACCGGTTCCGCCACTCCACAGCTGATGCGGTGCTCGTCAGAATCTACTGTGTTACAACCCACACAATTAGGAGATTCTGCCATGTGGATATTGTAGAGACGTTCTTGAGTCACCAGCTTCCCATTAACTACTACGTACCATTGGGAAACAACGTCGGAATCAAGCATGGCATCGTGTACAGTCTTCCACACCACGCACCACCGTACGTCAGGATATTTTAGTTCGACCACATTTAGGGGACGGCGTTGCTGCATGTCGTAATATAGGCGTCGAGTCGTGGCCATTTGTGGTGTCGTGAGCGCTACACTGCAATAACTTTGTTCTAAATAGAAACGTCCTATATAAAAGAGGGGTGTTGGGATGTCCTGTAGTTGCACCGGCGCTCTTAGTGAAGCATGTCGTAGCTCCGTCAGAAGCAGATTCGTGAGGCTCGTAGGACAACGGCGCAGCAGACATAAACGTGAACTAACATAGAGGGCAATGGCCCTATCATGGACGTCGACTAGGTCGAGACCACCTTTTCCCTTGGGGAGGGTAAGAGATACGTATCTGATCTTCAGTAACATACCAGCGGTGACGAAGTATCCCAGCGCTGCCATAATGCTACGACCCAAGGGTTTCGGAATGGGTAGCGTTTGGGCGACATGCGGTATGCGGGACGCAAGGTATACATTGGCATAATACGCCCGCTGAACGATGTTCAGGGATCGCAAGCGCTGATTTGCAATTCCGGCCCTAATTTGGTGAAGAAGGCGTCGATAATTGAGCGTCGTCGCGCGTCGCATGTCGTTCATGAACTGTAAGCCCAAGCAGCGGACAGTATCACTGAAGCGTAAGGGAGCAATGTGTTCCTGCGGTAGCCCAATCCCGATGCTCAAGGCAACAGACTTCTCAACGTTGATTTGGCTACCAGAAGCTGTACCGTAGGTTGCAATCCAGTCCAACGCCGCGGTCATATCGTCAACTCCTCGTATGACGATCATCAAATCATCCGCATATGCGGTGCATCGATAGATGGAGCCGCCGAACTGTATCCCAGTGAGCCTGTCTCGGAGACCACACAACAAAGGTTCTAAGGTCAATGCAAATAACAACGTTGATAATGGACATCCCTGTCGTACTGATCGGCGGATAGGCATAGGTGCCGTCAGTCTTCCATTAACAAGAAATCGAGAAGTAGCCCCATGCAGAAGGCGTGTCAACACTGTGATAAAGGGGTCGGGATATTCCATGCGCCGTAGAACGGCCGTGAGGAAAGTGTGGCCCACACGGTCAAAAGCCTGGCTAAAGTAGATAGACGCCAGGGCTGCCGGCAAACGTCTCACCCGTGCAAGGGAGATGAGATCTCTGTAACGACATAACGCAGTTCTGATGTTGTTGGGTCCTCCTAAGGACATCTGATCGCTGGACAGGACGTGAAATAGTGTGCCCCGAAGACGTCCTGATAGCAGCCTCGAAAAGATCTTGAAGTCGCTGTTCAATAACGTTAAGGGGCGATAATCGCGGACATGATTCCGTCCTTTCGGCTTATGGATGGGAACAATCAGTCCTTCCAAGAACGGTGCAGGCAACGGTATACCCGGGGACATCAATTCCTGACAAATTGCAACCCAACACGGTACCAACAGTTGTTTAAATACTCGATAGAACTCTAATGGTAATCCATCGATTCCTGGTGATTTATAGGGAGTACCTTTACCAATGTTGTCGAGCACTTCCTCTTCTGTCACTTCTCCCAGTAAAGTCGGTACCATGTCTGGTGGAACTGTACCGTGGACATGTGCTGAAACGGTGTCTACCGTCGCCATATCAGGGAGCACTGCTGAATAAAGTTGAGCGTAATGCCCATAGAAGGCTTCTGCTATATCTGCTTGTTCTGCCACGTGTCGTCCGTCGTCCGTTATCATGTCGGTTACCAGTGCCCTACGGCGCCTCCTGCGTTCTAGGAGCACGTGGTGCATAGATGGCCTTTCTGATTGTATCATGTCTGGAGCACGCGACCGTATAACAGCGCCTTGTAAATGTTGGCGTGCTAAGGAGCTGCGCTTACGCGCGATTGACGATCTGCCGGTCAAGTGAGGGCTCCATAGCAAGACATTCCCGCAGGATGGTGTAGTAAAAGTTTTCCGTGCTCCTTCTCCATGCCGCCGCTTCCCGGCCGTAAGCCATGAAGGTGCTCCTAAGTGCAGGCTTCGCACTTTCAATCCACCAACTGAGGGTCGATCGGTAACGACCACGACGCTGTAAGGACGTGTTCCACGACTCTTCGATAGCACCTTTACATGCCGGCTCGTCCAGATGGGCGACGTTCAGTTTCCAGGGGGCCTACTGCGCCACACACGTGCAGGCTGGAGGGCAATGGCGCAAATATAAGCTGTGTGGTCGGTGAATGCAGTGGTACAGAGCTCTGCTCCTCTCGTCACCATCGAAAGGGTGCTTGTGACGTAAATCCTGTCTAACCGACTTGATGAATGACTTGTATAATGGGTGTATCCAGGAGCTGGGCCATGGATGTGGCGCCACGTCTCAATCAGGTGGAGGTCACGCACTAGCATTTCCAACTCCGCACACGGGACGTGATGTGGCTGCTGATCAGACGGAGATATTGTACAGTTAAAATCTCCTCCGATCACCATATCGTCTAGGCGGCCCATAAATAGACGCGTAATATCTTCCGAAAAAAAGCGGGCCCGATCTCTCCGTCTCCCTGATCCTGAAGGGGCATATACATTAATGAGTCGTACACCGTTGACAGTTACCGCCATGGCTCTTGCACTCGGTAAGTACAGTACGTCCCTAGCCGTCAGACCGTCTCGTAGCAGAACAGCTACACCATAATCGGTAGAAGAGGCGTGGGAGATGTGGGCGGTATATCCGTAGAAGTCAGGGAAACTAGCGACACATACTTCCTGTAAGAGGGCCACGTCGACGTCCGCCGCATCAAGCATGCGTTGTAGCATTGTCAGTTTGTGTGGTGCCCTTATCGCGTTGATATTGATTGTGGCAAGGCGAAAGGTGTGCTGTCTAGCCTCTTCA
Source organism: Schistocerca gregaria (assembly GCF_023897955.1). Taxonomy (NCBI): domain Eukaryota; kingdom Metazoa; phylum Arthropoda; class Insecta; order Orthoptera; family Acrididae; genus Schistocerca; species Schistocerca gregaria. The sequence goes on from NC_064924.1 coordinate 44,419,749, forward strand.
CCTAAGGTAGACGCTATAGCAATCAAAGCTAACCGCGAGAGATGCCGGCCCCGCCAAACCAGTTACAAATTAAGAGTCTTTCATGCTAGGAGTGGCATCCCCAATGCCGCCCCCTCCCCTGTCACCCGTGCCCTCTTCAGGAAGTTCTTCAACATCGTCTGACCACAGTGGCTGCAACACCATGCTGTCTAGCTGATCGGTACCTAAATCTCCCTCACGTACGTCGTCTTTGGTAGAGGTAGACGCAGCGCCATCCATCGACGCGACCTGCTGCATCTGTGGTACAAGAAGTAACTTGGCACTCGTGGTATGGGAAAGTGAACCGTCTACACCACTTAAATCCTCAGCAGGCGCAGCATCCATGCCGTCTGATGAGATGTCACCTTCGTGACCGGCCGTGTGTAGGAGACAATCGACAGAAGGGGTCCGCCGACGTCGCTTCCGTCATCGAGGTGAACGTTGCTTTCGAACGTGGACATCCGTATCCGAATGTGGGAGGCAATCCAGAGTCGTATCACCTTCCGCTAGGAAAGCCGCGGTTGGGACAATGTTCGCGTCCACGTTCATCGCGTTCTGAATGTTACGTTGCGTCTGGAGTCCGTGGAACTGTTGCTGCTGTTGTTGCTGTGGAGGGGGCGACATATGGGTTGGCATCGGGGGTCCTTTCTCTTCCTCCCTTGGTACTTCTGGCGTCGATGGGTGTGTCTGATCGCCCGTTTCGTCCTCAACTATGGTGCGCATCGTCGTCTGAGCGTACGTGAGGGGCAGGATTGTCGTCCCCGTCGGGGAAACGGAGGCTCGATCGAACATGGCCTTCCTGCCCACATCCGGAACAGGTACGCGGCTTACCATCGTACATGATGATTGCACGACAGCCACCGATGTTCAAATAGGACGGCACATGTTTCTTGAGCTCATGTTTAATTTGGCGCACACCACTGTAGACCTTATACGTCGAAAAAGTTTGCCACTTTTCTGCAACGTGGCTGATAACATTGCCGTATGGTCGGAAGGCGTCCTTGACAACTTCCTCTGGGACCTCGAAGGGGAGCTCAAAAACCCTTACAGTCCTTAGGCCCATGCCTGCATGATCCACCGTCACTGCACCGATCTGTCCGTCAGAGTGTTTAAGCCTGGGAGAGTTCGAGTATTTAGACACCACTCTCGCGCAGACCTCAGCACTGGTCATTTTAACGTAAACCACGCTCGCCGTTATAGAAAAATGTATTCCGACGACAGTCGCCGGATCTAAACGTAGATCGTCGCGTATGAACTGTTCTATTTCATAGGCTCGAGGACGCGCGTGATCTGGTTGGAAAGTAATTTTGATCGTATCGTGGCGCCATCTGTGTGCCATAGTCACACTGAACTTGGAACTAATACAACTCGCGCCGCGAGAAGGTAAACACAAGCAAGCGCTCACGTCGTTGGTCTTCCATCTTAGTTGTAGAAAATATTGTGTATGAACCGTATTCGCTTATAGCTTACATATTTTTCTGAGGATTTCAAACATCTTGAAGCATTTTAATTTGTGGAAAGCTTTTTGTAAGCCGACATACCTCTTGATTTTTCATAAGTGAATCATGACAGCAAAACTTCCTCTCTGTTTCTTTTACACTACTGGGTATTAAAATTGCTACACCACGAAGATGAGGTGCTACAGACGCAAAAGACACCTAGAACGTGCTGACATTAGGAAAGTTTACAACCGATTTCTCATACACAAACAGCAGTTGACCGGCGTTGCCTGGTGAAACATTATTACGAAGCCTCGTGTAAGGAGGAGAAATGCGTACCATCACGTTTCCGACTTTCATAAAGGTCGGATTGTAGCCTATCGCGAATGCGGTTTATCGTTTCGCGACATTGCTGCTCGCGTTGGTCGAGATCCAGTGGCTGTTCGCAGAATTTGGAATCGGTGGGTTCAGGAGGGTAATACGGAACGCCGTGCTGGATCCCAACGGCCTCGCATCACTAGCAGTCTAGTTGACAGGCATCTTATCCGCATGTCTGTAACGGATCGTGCAGCCACGTCTCGATCGCTGAGTCAAGAAATGGGGACGTTTGCAAGACAACAACCATCTGTACGAACAGTTCGACGACGTTTGCAGCAGCATGGACTATCAGCACGGAGATCATGGATGCGGTGACCCTTGATGCTGCATCACAGGCACGAGCGCCTGCGATGATGTACTCAACGACGAACCTGGATGCACGACTGGCAAAACGTCATTTTTTCGGACGAATCCAGGTTCTGTTTACAGTATCATGATGGTCACATCCGTGTTTGGCGACATAGCGGTGAACGCACATTGGAAGCGTGTATTCGTCATCGCCATACTGGCGTATTACCTGGGGTGATGGTATTGGTTGCCATTGTTGACACGTCTCGGTCACCATTTGTTCGCATTGTCGGCACTTTGAACAGCTGACGTTACATTTCAGATGTGTTACGACCCGTGGCTCTACCCTTCATTAGATCCCTGCGAAACCCTATATTTCAGCAGGATAATGCACGACTGCATATTGCATGTCCTGTACGTGCCTTTCTGGATACAGAAAATATTCGACTGCTGCCCTGGCCAGCACATTCTCCAGATCTCTCACCAACTGATAACGTCTGGTCAATGGTGGCCGAGCAACTGGCTCGTCACAATACGCCAGTCACTAGTCTTGATGAACTGTGGTATCGTGTTGAAGCTGCATGGACAGCTGTACCTGTACACGCCATCCAAGCTCTGTTTGACTCAATGCCCACGCGTTTCGAGGCCGTTATTACGGCCAGTGGTAGTTGTTCTGGGTATTGATTTCCCAGGATCTATGCACCCAACTTGCGTGAAAATGTAATCACATGTCAGTTCTAGTATAATATATTTGTCCAATGAATACCCGTTTATCATCTGTATTTCTTCTTGGTGTAGTAATGTTAATGGCCAGTAGTGTACTTTGTGGAAAGCTTTTTGTAAAGCGACATACCCCTTGATTTTTCTTAAGTGCTGCTTCCTTTACCAGACATGTGATTACATTTTCACGCAAGTTGGGTGCATAGATCCTGGGAAATCAATACCCAGAACAACTACCTCTGGCCGTAATAACGGCCTCTCTTTATAACGACACTACGGACGTTGGCGTTGTAGTCCTAAGCTTTACGCTCTTCGTCGGTAAACAACCAAAAAATACGAAAGTGACCCTATGAGGGACCCCCCCTCATGGACGAAAAGGACACAATACAAATATTTGTCTGAACTGACACGTCGGTCGCATGACCTTGCTTCTGCCTAATCGCCCTCGGAGCTTGTTTGCGTACCTACTCGATATAACTTTGGTGTGTTTACCACTCACGTGTTTCAGTACTCGACATGTTTTCACAACAGTTGTTCCAACTGTACTAAAACTGTTACCGTTATATAGTCTCAAAAATAAAAACACCTACAGCCGTCCTTACGATTTTTTTTTATTTTGTCGCTACCAGTTTCAACGCTTCATTACGTCATCTTCAGGCTCTTTTTGATGTGGTACAAGTTGATATGATCCCCATGCATAACCCATCAGTAGCCAGCATTACTGGATACGTAGATAATGTGTCAGCACTCCAACCATGCTGTTAATTGCTGTTAGTTGCTTATTTTTTGGTAGCGTTATGTCTCGTGGTTCCGTAGTTTTTTCTTGTGGATAGCAAAGCATCTACAAGCTTCTCGAATATTCCAAGCCCTTCCAGTACAAGGACGTCGTTTACAGTTTCGTGTTGCTGTGGTCCCCCATGGCCTCGTGACTACTGTGCAATACATGTTTACTCTCTGTTAGTTGTCCTTGCTGCTAGCGGAAGTACTTCTCCACCAATTTTCTGACGTCTGGGTTGTCACTTCCGCGAAACGTCGGTTTCTTTAATACGCCAGTCACGAAATGCTCTTTTTTTCAAACCTCTTCATCTCAGAGTAACACTTCCATCCTACGTCCTCATTTATTCGTTAGATGTATTCAAATCTCTGTCTTCCCCTACAATTTTTACCGTCTACAGTTCACTCTAGTACGATGGAGGTTATTCCTTGATGTCTTTTTCCTTTGAAAGGACACGAAGGATCTCTTTCTCCACACTTTCTTAATCCGTGCTTGTGCCCCATCTCTAATAATCTTCTTCTCCACCTACTCCTCCTCCACCTCCTCCTCCTCCTCCTCATCCTCCTTGATGTCTTAACACGTGTCCTATCATCCGTTCTTCTTGTCAACGTTTTCCACATGTTCCTTTATTCGCCGATTCTGTGGGAGAACCTCCTCACTCCTCATAATCTCACCTGTCAGCCTTTGGTAGCTGAGTGATCAGCGCAACGGAGTGTCATACCTAAAGGCCCGGGTTCGATTCCCCGCTGGGTCGGAGATTTCCTCCGCTCAGGGACTGAGCCCACCTAACGTTCAACATCCTTCTCAAGAGCAGCACTTCAGATGCTTCGATGCCTTCCGTTTCCCCGCAGTTAGTGATGCCACTACCACAGAATCACGTACTCCAAACGTACATTCTCAGAAAATTGTTCCTGAAATTTAGACTTAGACTTCATTTGACCAGGAATGTCCTGTTTACGTCATGCTCTCTCTGTCTATCAGGTGTTATTTTGCTTCCAAAGTCGTAGAATTCTTTAACATTGTCTGTTGCGTTGTGCGCAGTTTTTATGTTAAGTGTCTAACAACCCTACCACAACAAAGGTCAAAAATTAATTATGAGTGTGGTGTTGTTGCTCACGCTGCTAAATATTGCATTTTCATGCAAAAACAAAGCTATATTATGTGGCAGGTGTCATTAGAGCACAGTTAATAAAGTCATTTCATGAAATAATGAATAAACTAGGCACTCGTCTTTTTTTGTTTCCCACGATGGTCTCGTTGTAAAACCATGCCTCAATCGCCGAAAATCTAGGTGGTGACGATTCCAAGCTCGGATGCAAAAAAGGCCTAGGTGTTATTCTGCGATACTCAAAAGTCTTATAGGTGTGTTTCATAAACCATTCTCGAAGATTGAACTTTTACAAGGTAGCACAATGGTGATGTAAAAAGGTAATCAGCACTCCGAATTTAAGTTCCACTTCTTTTTTTATTACTTTTGTTACAATATCACGTAACACACAAAACATCACATTCTAAAATATACTTGAAAGTATCTTCCTCAATGTTAAAGTTCACATTTTATAAACTGACTACAACTTCATCATGACGACCAAGACTTGACTTTTTAATAACCACTTATGCGCCCAAAAAATCAGAGTTACAAATACGACAAAGATCATAGTGACAAAAGAAAAAATACGCATAAGAATGATATCATTGCAACATAAACATATCGATGTATGAAAGTACCTCTACATTAATGAAATAAAATCTGAATGTTGTCCCAGAAATATGCTAATTACTTTACAGAAACACAGCAGAATATTGCTGGTATCGGGAGGTTGAGTTGAGGTGGCGTAATGGTTAAGTAATTCAAGTACCATTGAAAGTGTATCATACCTGATACCCTTCATTACTTTCGTATTCCTTCGGTTTACTCTCATTCCTTGCTCTGTACTCATTAGACCGGTTATTCAGTTCAAAACGTCCTCTAATTCTTCTTCACTTGCACTGAGGTTAACGATGTCATCAACGGATGTTATTATTGACACACTTTCACTGCAGGTTAACCCCTGGTTGCGAGGCGACAGCCCAGAGCAGCGAGTGCCGGCACCCACACGAGTCCTTCCGCGCCTCGGCCTGCATGCCTGAGCCTCGAGTCTTCCCCTTCAGTGGGCAACGCGACGCCGGCAGAGGACGCCATGAAAGCACCTGTAGGAGGACGGCGGACGCGAGACGCACGTGTCGCCGACGCGACAAAGGGCTGCTGGCTCCGGCCGCAACAGGATCCCTCCAGAAGGGGTTTGTCTGGGCTGCGCGGCGCCAGAGGACCCACAATGGGCCTGGCCGTAGCAGACGCGGGCAGGGGCGTCTGCAACACGATCGGCCGGCGGGCGCCGCGCTCACTCTGGCGTGACGTCTGAGCACGCGACTGCACTGCAAGGCATCCGCGCGCGGGCTCCAAACCACACAGACCCGCGAACCCAGTCGCGTCACTCCATGCTGGGAAGAGTGCTACCGTCGATCGCTGAGGCGACACTAGCACCCCAAGCGGCGAGAAAGTCGGCCGTCTCTTAGCGATTTACCTTATGCCTTTCAGAGATTAAAAACATTCACAGTGAATTTTTCTTTTCGTATTTTCCAATGGAAGAGAATGTAGATGACGATGAATTGGGAGATATGATACTGCGTAAGAGTTTGACAGAGCACTGAAAGATCTAAGTCGAAACAAGGTCCCGGGTGTGGTGTCACCGCCAGACACCACACTTGCAAAGTGGTAGCCTTTAAATCGGTCGTGGTCCGTTAGTATACGTCGGACCCGGGTGTCGCCACTATTAGTGATTGCAGACCGAGCGCCGCCACACAGCAGCTCTAGAGAGACTTCCTAGCACTAGTCCCAGTTGTTCAACCGACTTTGCTAGCGATGGTTCACTGACAAAATACGCTCTCATTTGCCGAGACGATAGTTAGCATGGCCTTCAGCTACGTCATTTGCTACGACCTAGCAAGGCGCCATTATCAGTTGTTATTGATATTGAATCATGTACCGTCAAGACCGACGTTCGTCATAAATGGATTAAAGTTAACTATTTCATCAGCTACGTCCGTTTTTCTAAATTCTAATATCCTTGTCCTGTTCCAGACCTCACGCCAGCGTGCGTGAGCTGAACTCGTGCCTTTCGGCCTCCTCTAGTAACACGGTGTTGGCTCTCCTGCCAACCACAATACCGGGAGTAGACAACATACCATTAGGACTAATGACAGCCTTGGGAGAGCCAGGCCTAACAAAACTCTACCATCTGGTGAGCAAGATGTATGAGACAGGCGAAATACCCTCAGACTTAAAGAAGAATATAATAATTCTGTGGTGTCACAGCCAGACGCCACACTTGCTAGGTGGTAGCCTTTAAATCGACCGCGGTCCGTTAGTATACGTCGCCACAATAAATCATTGCAGACCGAGCGCCGCCACACGACAAGTCTAGTCTAAAGCGACTCCCTAGCACTCGCCCCAGTTGTACAGCGATGGTTCACTGTCTACATACACACTCATTTGCCGAGACGACAGTTTAGCATAGCCTTCAGCTACGTCATTTGCTACGACCTAGCAATGCCATATTCAGTTATTAGAATCTATTCTGAACAGATAATATTGTGAATCATGTACCGTCAAGAGCGACGTTCAACGTTAATGGATTAAAGTTAAGTATCGAACTAATTACGTCCGCTTTGGCAATTCTAATTCCTTGTCATGTTCCACACCTCACGTCAGTATAGTTCTTCCCTCCTCACGCCAGCCTGCGTTAGCTAAAACGCATAAATTTCGGCCTCTACTAGTAACACGGTGTTGGCTGTGCTGCCAACACAACAAATTCCAATCCCAAAGAAAGTAGGTGTTGACAGATGTAAAAATTACCGAACTATCAGTTTAAAGACCCAAGGCTGCAAAATACTGACACGAATTCTTTACAGACGAATGGAAAAACTGGTAGAAGCTGACCTCGGGGAAGATCAGTTTGAATTCCGTAGAAATGTTGGAACACGTGAAGCAATACTAACCCTACGACATAGAAAATAGATTAAGGAAAGGTAACCTACGTTTCTAGCATTTGTAGATTTAGAGAAAGCTTTTGAAAATGTTGATTGAAATACTCTCAAATTCTGAAGGTGGCAGGGCTAAAATACAGGGAGCGAAAGGCTATTTACAATTTGTACAGAAACCAGATGGCAGTTATAAGAGTCGAGGGGCATGAAAGGGAAGCAGTGGTTGGGAAGGGAGTGAGACAGGGTTGTAGCCTCTCCCCGATGTTATTCAATCTGTATATTGAGCAAGCAGTAAAGGAAACAAAAGAAAAATTTGAAGTAGGTATTAAAATCCAGGGAGAAGAAATAAAAACTTTGAGGTTCGCCGATGACATTGTAATTTTGTCAGAGACAGCAAAGGATCTGTAACAGCAGTTGCACCGAATGGACAATGTCTTGCAAGGAGGATACAAGATGAACATCAACAAAAGCAAAACGAGGATAATGGAATGTAGTCGAATTAAATCGGGTGATGCTGCGGCAATTAGATTAGGAAATGAGACACTTAAAGTAGGAAAGGAGTTTTGCTATTTGGGAGCAAAATAACTGATGACGGTCGAAGTAGAGAGGATATAAAATGTAGACTGGCAATGTCAACGAAAGCGTTTCTGAAGCAGAGAAATTTGTTAACATCTAGAGTTAAGTGTCAGGAAGTCGTTTCTGAAAGTATTTGTATGGAGCGTAGCCATGTATGGAAGTGAAACGTGGTCAATAAATACTTTGGACAAGATTGGAGTAGAAGCTTTCGAAATGTGGTGCTACAGAAGAATGCTGAAGATTAAATGGGTAGATCACATAACTATTGAGGAGGTATTGAATAGAATTGGAGAGAAGAGAAATTTGTGGCACAACTTGACTAGAAGAAGGGATCGGTTGGTAGGGCATATTCTGAGGCATCAAGGGATCACCAATTTACTATTGGAGGGCAGCGTGGAGGGTAAAAATCGTAGAGAGAGACCAAGAGATGAATACACTAAGCAGATTCAGAAGGATGTAGGTTGCAGTAGTTCTTAGGAGATGAAGAGGCTTGCACGGATAGAGTAACATGGAGAGCTGCATCAAACTAGTCTCTGGACTGAAGACCACAACAACAACAATTTTCTAACAAACCAGTTTACAATCGTTTCCAATGCAGGTTTTTGTTGAAGCTCTGCAATGCAAGGAAATAAGAATCACACAGTAATTTCTGACAAGCAAAAATTTGTTGCTGCCAGTAAAAAATATTTACATTTTAGTATAATCTTAAGAATAAACATTTTCCACTGTCCACAAATTTCACATTTGTCTTGGAATTACAGCTAGATTCCTTGCATTTTGAAACATTCTTCGCAACAAGAAATTTTAGCAAGTGCTCAGTATTGTCAAACCTAACTTCTGCAATTGGTTTCAAAAGAGCTCTTCTTGTCTATTTACTCAGGTTTTCTACATCATCTTCATCACCAGTATCAGAGAAATTCAGTGTACAAGAATGCCCTCTTCTTCTGGCAACTAGTATGACACATTTGTAATTAATTATAGCTTTGCCAACATGTGTATCTTCATGACAGACTGAACACCACAGGCAATCAAAAGGTCTATAAAATGATTAAAAATCTATATGGGCTATCACATGTAATATGAGAAAAATCTGACACAGAGATCAACATCACCTATGTTTTCATCCTAGAGTTTCGCTATCGTTGGTTGTGGAACATCTGATTTCTTTTTCTCTTACTTACATTACGATCTGAGGTCCAAAAACGAGGACGCTCAAAATGTGTTTTAGTTAACAGTACTAAACTGAATTACCACAAATGGAAAATAATTCCCTCCATCCAAAATAGTTAGAGAACTTTAGATGAAAAACATAGATTCTCAGTCTAGTATTTAGGCCCTATAATTATTTAGAAATTACTCCGGTTGGTACAAGCAGCCATTTTCAACACAAGACCAACCCTAAACTAACGAACGAATCGTTCTTTCCAAGACGAGTTTTAAAACTAAAAACTAGAAAGTCAACACTTGTGGGTCATTATTTTATAAGCGGAATAATCAGCGTATTGGCGGAGAAAAAAATAATGAAGGAAGGTCCACCTTTGTGAACCGAAAGAAAGAAGCGGATATGTACCGTCACATTGTAACGGTCCAGATTCAAACGTTTCTGTGATATACGTTTTTTGACTTACCGCTAAACTTTTTACTGACCTGTAGGGGTCTGGTGACAATGAATTACCTTTTTCTTAAACCCAAACCTCATTTAACTTTTAAAAAACGGAGCCGCCACAAAGTTAATGTTTGCCTTTAATTTTTCTACTCAATTTACGAAATAGTTGAAATACTCTTTTCGTCGAGACTGTTAGTAAAAAATTTCTAGAGACACGAATTATCGTGAGATACATAAATGCGCACAGAACCTAAGCCCACGAATAAAATGGCATAAGTTACAACGTCTCTTTCAATAAATGTCTTCGATTTTCCATCTCTCCATCCGCTCCACCTTTCCCACCCAATAGCATTCTATTTTGACTCACTAGTAAAGCATCAAAAGCGGATTTTTTTAAGTACCTCGATAAAATATTTCCTTTGAATATATTTGTCTTTTTGTTTCTGTGATTTTTCTGTTGTTCTCTTTTCCTATCTATATTTGTGTACATCATTTACAACATCTTTTATCAATAAATACTTTCGTTTCTTAGTCTTTGCATCTTGTCCCACGTGTTCCCCTAATGACATACTAATGTGGCTTAACAGTAAATCAACAAGAGCGTATTTTTTAACCATCTGGAGACAGTAATTTTTAAGTATGGTTCTCTTTGTCACCAATATTTTTATGCGGCTCTCTCTTCCTATTTACAACTATATACTTAAGGCAAAAAAGCTTCAATTGCACGATATTTGAGATTTGCGTTATTATAGATATTCTAAGCAGTAAGTTACCAATCAGTTACGGAATCTCATTATCAACAGCAGGATGTTGTTTTTTGTATCTGATTTGAAGAACGAAAATTCTGAGAAAAATGAGCACGCTACACTAGAATTTCTGAACACCTACGAATGTTACAAATTAGGAATCTGGTATCCTAATTCTTACCACTGGATTCCTAAATCGCACTATCATTGTAAATAACGTCCATAAGTTAAAAGATATACACTAATCGAAATTTAGGAAAAATGTTTCGTATTTTACACCCTACATCACTATTTCCAGGCTACTCATTTTAACTTTTTCACACTTTTCCCCATCCCTGCACACTCTCCATTTCTTGCATTTGGTCATTTCTTCCGTTAGATCTTCCTCATAGAATTCGCTGTTCCGTTCCTCAGTGGTACGTATGAATTTCTGTGGTGACTTCCCCACAGAGTCTGCAGAACTCTTCCTTTTCACAGGTGGGACTGTAGTTCTACATTTCTTCACCTTTGCTTCTGTCAGACCTTTTATTTTAGCCTGGACTCCTCCTTTCTTTTATTCCCTCGTTTTAAGAGACATTACTTGAGTGGACATTTGCGGCCCAGTTTTTGAGCATCATGACTTCTTCTGCATTGAAATTATGGGCAATCCGTTTATTTCTGAAATCTCGAAGGCGAGTTTTCTTATGACAGTCATACTTCAACTGAACATAATCTCTTCAAATGTAAGAATATTCTCTTCAAATTCGTCTTCAACTTTATTTGAAAACATTTTACTACATCCAGAAACTTACGTTTCCCTGACTAGATTTTTGTTTTTATTTTTCTTAATTATTGGCTTAGGCGCATTTTATATGCGTTCATATTCACATACTCCATTATCTCCATTTACATATAGTGATACAGCTAAAGGCTCAACTTTCCACAGCCTCTCTCTGACGCCGTATTGCCGGCCGGAGTGGCCGTGCGGTTCTAGGCGCTACAGTCTGGAACCGCTATGGTCGCAGGTTGGAATCCTGCCTCGGGCATGGATGTGTGTGATGTCCTTAGGTTAGTTAGGTTCAATTAGTTATAAGTTCTAGGCGACTGATGACCTCAGAAGTTAAGTCGCAGAGTGCTCAGAGCCATTTGAATCATTTTTTGACGCCATACTGTAATAGAAAATATTGTTTAGTTAATAACACAGGATGAAAAATGCATTAGAAAACTCACCACGTCTTCCCCAAACATTATGTTGCACTAAAAATGCTAAACGAACTTTTTGAAGTTCCCTTTATGAGCAAGTTTCTTAAATTCTACCTATACGATATAGGAATATCAGATGGTTATAACCAAAGTACAGCTGCTGACAGAGGTCCATTGTGGTCTGTAATTATCTAATGGCAGCGAAATGTAGTAGATATTCTAATGTGTTAATGTGGAACCGGTATGTGGTGAGAAAAATTTAGTTGCAGTTTTGGCCACTAGCTGAAAATGTGGCACTGTGAATGCAAGAAAGACCTACAGAAATGTTTCTGTGTGTAATAGATTAGGAACGGGACTTGGGCAGAAAAGGTGAAATAAGTCCGAAAGGCACAATGTTGACGTTATTATTAACTGCCACTTACACAATTTTTTAATATGAGGACTGGAGATATCGACGAGAAGCTGCATCCATAAAATGACTGCAACATTTCTGGTGGAATCTGAGCAACGTTTTCCTGCATAGTAACATTCAGAACAGGTAGATGCCGAATGTCTCCCTGCAAATCTTATATTCATGGAAGGTTGCATTGCATGTTTTTCACCTGCTGAGAAACATGAAAATCAAATAGGGGTAATGCAGGAGTAGGTTTAATAATATATAGGAAAATAGGAATGCGGGTAAGCTACTACAAACAGCATAGCGAACGCATTATTGTGGCCATGATAGATACGAAGCTCACACCTACTACAGAAGTACAAGTTTATATGCCAACTAGCTCTGCAGATGAGGAAGAAATTGAAAAAATGTATGATCATATAAAAGAAATTAATCAGATAGTGAAGGGAGATGAAAATTTAATAGTCATGGGTAACAGGAATTCGGTAGTAGGAACAGGGAGAGAAGGAAACGTAGTAGGTGAATATGGACTGGGGCAAAGAAATGAAAGAGGAAACCACCTGGTAGAATTTTGCACAGAGCACAACTTAATCATAGGTAACACTTGGTTCAAGAATCATAAAAGAAGGCTGTATGCATGGAAGAAGCCTGGAGATACTAAAAGGTATCAGATAGATTATATAATGGTAAGACAGAGATTTAGGAACCAGGTTTTAAATTGTACGACATTCCCAGGGGCAGACGTGGACTCTGACCACAATCTATTGGTTATGAACTGTAGATTAAAAAATATAAAAATGCAGTAAATGAAGCAGGTAAAAAGGAATACAGACGTCTCAAAAATGAGATCGACAGGAAGTGCAAAATGGCTAAGTAGGGATGGCTAGAGGACAAATGAAAGGATGTAGAGGTTTATCTCACTAGGGGTAAGATAGATCCAGGAAAATTAAAGAGACCTTTGGAGATAAGAGAACCACCTGTATGAACATCAAGAGCTCAGATGGAAACCCAGTTCTAAGCAAAGAACGGAAAGCAGAAAGGTGGAAGGAGTATATAGGGGGTCTATACAAGGGCGATGTGCTTGAGGACAATATTATGGAAATGGAAGAGGATGTAGATGAAGATGAAATGGGAGATACGATACTGCGTGTAGAGTTTGACAGAGCACTGAAAGACCTGAGTCGAAACAAGGTCCTCGGAGTAGACAACATTCCATTGGAACTACTGAGGGCCTTGGGAGAGCCAGTTCTGACAAAACTCTACCATCTGGTGAGCAAGATGTATGAGATTGGCGAAATTCCCTCAGACTTCAAGAAGAATATTATAATGCCAATCCCAAAGAAAGCAGGTGTTGACAGATGTGAAAATTACCGAACTATAAGTTTAATAAGTCACAACTGCAAAATACTGATCCGAATTCTTTACAGACGAATGGAAAAACTAGAAGAAGCCGACCTCGAGGAAGATGAGTTTGGATTCCGTAGAAATGTTGGAACACGTGAGGCAATACTGACCCTACGACTTATCTTAGAAGCTAGATTAAGGAAAGGCAAACCTACGTTTCTAGCATTTGTAGACTTAGAGAAAGCTTTTGACAATGTTGACTGGAATACTCTCTTTAAATTCTGATGTTGGCAGGGGTAAAATACAGGGAGTGAAAGGCTATTTACAATTTGTACAGAAACCAGATGGCAGTTATAAGAGTCGAAGGACATGAAAAGGAAGCAGTGGTTGGGAAGGGAGTGAGACAGAGTTGTAGTCTGTCCCCAATGTTATTCAATCTGTATATTGAGCAAGCAGTAAAGGAAACAAAAGAAAAATTCGGAGTTGGTATTAAAATTCATGGAGAAGAAGTAAAAACTTTGAGGTTCGCCGATGACATTGTAATACGGTCAGAGACAGCAAAGGACTTGGAAGAGAAGTTGAACGGAATGGACAGTGTCTTGAAAGGAGGATATAAGATGAACATCAACAAAAGGAATAGAGGATAATGGAATGTAGTCGAATTAAGTCGGGTGATGGTGAGGGAATTAGATTAGGAAATGAGACACTTAAAGTAGTAAAGGTGTCTTGTTATTTGGGGAGCAAAATAACTGATGATGGTCGAAGTAGAGAGGTTATAAATGCTGAAGATTAGATGGGTAGATCACATAACTAATGAGGAGGTATTGAATAGAATTGGGGAGAAGAGGAGTTTGTGGCACCACTTGACGAGAAGAAGGGATCGGTTGGTAGGACATGTTCTGAGGCATCAAGGGATCACAAATTTAGCATTGGAGGGCAGCGTGGAGGGTAAAAATCGTAGAGGGGGACCCGGAGATGAATACACTAACCAGATTTAGAAGGATGTAGGCTGCAGTAGGAACTCGGAGATGAAGCAGCTTGCACAGGATAGAGTAGCATGGAGAGCTGTATCAAACCAGTCTCAGGACTGAAGACCACAACAACAACGTACCTGCGCAAGAGATACATGCGTCAATCTTACTGTCAACAATGTTGTGACGCTACACTTAGCGCAAAGCAGACATTCCCCGTCACCGTGTCCTGTCGCTGGTGTGAAGCGAGTGGGTCCTGTTTGGACGGCGAACCGTTACGCCCACAAATAATACGTACAGCCGCTGTACTACCGATAATTTTTTTTTACTGTACGTGGCGACAGAAGCGCTCCAGTGACCAAGATACGATGTTGTGTACGATATCCGATGAATGCGAATCGTTTACATTCGATTTGCAACAAGGATTTTACAACAGGGAACATGTGTAACAAAATAAACTGCAGCAAATAAGCCTTGTGAAACGCAAGAAACACCGCAGTACTAGGCCGTATAGTGAAGAATCTCTTTTAACCTACAGATATTCAGTGAAGACCAGTGACCCACCACCTCAGATTCTTTCAAGAATCAAACCACTATTTGTAAAACAGCTTCAGACCTCTGGATAAAGCTGCCCTCCATTTTAAGAACTGATAGTTTTCCACCCTTCTCAATGTTTACGACCTGATATCTTCTGAGCTATGTGTTCTAGAATGGCATAATTTTCTAGGTACAATCAGTGTTTTATGTGAACTGTGTATGCAAAACATGTTACGATAGAGTTGGTAGCGAAAGAGTAATAAATTAAAGCGTCACGGGTGATGCATGAACAGCGAAAATATAGTAAGCGATATACCTTTTTCTTTTTGTTATTTTGTGGTGATGTTGGCGAGAAAAGCTTAGAAAAGGTTTCAAAATATTTATAAGTCTGCTGGACTGCATTGACTCTCAAATAATGGACGAATGTAGTCTGCGTAACTTTGAGTACCGAGAGAGTTTCTATCTTTAATATCTGACTTATTGTGTTAAATATTCAACGTAAGGAAATACCTCGTAATTAGTAGATTATGTCAGCATTTTAAATAACCAAATTCAGCCAATAATTACACAAAACACC
Source organism: Schistocerca gregaria (assembly GCF_023897955.1). NCBI lineage: Eukaryota > Metazoa > Arthropoda > Insecta > Orthoptera > Acrididae > Schistocerca > Schistocerca gregaria. Next base: position 44,435,326 of record NC_064924.1, read on the forward strand.
GAAAGTCAAATGCTTGACTCCCATGGAAGCCGCTGAAAAATTGCAAATAGGAGCACGTGACCGGGTACCGTTTTAGCCTTTTATTAATTTAAGCTTGTGCCTTTTTACAAACAAGATACATTTAGAAAACAGTAAAAGAGATCACATTTTACCCGAAGACTTTGTATACCTACATTACAACGAGAAATTTTGTTTCCTACACTTCGAGCCAAACCAATTAGTGAACATGGAATACAGCAAACTGATATGGAATAAAGAGTCTATATTATTTAAATTACCAAAACAGCCACTCCACTGTGATAATAAAATGACAAAAGGTGTGAAACTGTTTCTGTCGACTGAAAAACCAGTCCCAGAACTGTTGCTGCATCAGAACCGCGAACATGAGACCCACAAACAACACAGTGTTTAGCAAAGTTCTCTTTTGAGAAAATAAATTAGAATAAGTAAAATTATTAGTGATTTGAGAAATCGAGTGAAGTGTAAAAAGATGTAAACCGTTACACTTCGTGCAAAATAATTACTTGAGGTGGACAGCCCTATCGTTATAGCAGTACTCTCAAAGCCATGGGTCAAGGCAAACAGATAAATACAGTATTTCGTGTTTTTCGTAAAGTATTTTATGATACCGACGTAAAAAAGAGCGATTATGTCCTGTATGAAACAAAATTAGTGAGTAGGCTGAGGTTTTATTGGTGGGGAGGACGTCGCATTTTTGTGTTGGAAGGAGGGTCAATCACGAAGACAATATTAATTGTAACCTCAGACTTTTCGCAGATGTTGCAGTTACATATATTCAGGTACTGTGGGGCGGCGAAGAAGTCGTCGAATGAGTTGTTTGAATGTTCATTTCACGTAACAGACTATTGCCGATGCAACATATGTGGGACGGCGAAGAAGTCGTTGTTTAATGTTGAATGAAAGTTGAACATTGCCACCTTAAATCACGCGAGCCTGGCAACTAATTTGGTGGCCAGACAGAAAGCGAAGGGAAACTTACTGACCTTAGTTCCCAGTCTGCACGGCCACATTCCTGTACAGCCCAGCTAAACGAAAAATATCCATAGTTCTTCACGGGATTAGGACTGCTTCAATAAAATTTAAAGTTCCAAACAAGATTTTATTATCTTAAAGGCTCACACAAATTACTCGAAACTTCTGAAAATGCCAAAGACATTAAATATTGTTAATTCAGCCAATCGTTTAATAGTTCAGAGGCGACTTCTACAGCAAGTTCCTCCCGAATAGTTCATTACTCTAACTAACGGTGCTCTATTAATAGTTCGCAATAATGTTAAAAAAAAAATTAATGCTCGCCTTAAAAGTGGAGTTAGTCACCACTTGCCACGCGGAATTATACTTCACACGGACGGCACAATAACAGTTTGTTACCGAAGTCTAAACGATCCAGGACGGTGTACAGTCCTCGCGATTTTCAATGTCCGTTTACATTGCTAAGTACGCGCATGTCACAGCCCGCTATGACGTCACCCGAGGCGAGGCGCGATCGGACGTTAAGCTCGCGTGGACTAGGCGTTGGTCTAATGCGGAGTGAGCTTCCTACTGCCTCTGCCGCTCTTTTTATATAGCTCCGGCGCGTACCGCCAAGAGAGCATCTGTTCTTTCCGTTCCTATGCAGATGCCTGCAGCCTCCAAATGATCGCTATCTCAGGCACATAATCTTAAATATCACATTTAATAATAGCTTTACAAACTTCTCAATTTTTGTATACATACATCTGAGCAGTACAGAAGCACGTAGAAAATCTCAGCCCGCTAAAATTAAAACTTTACTCTCTAGAATTTTTACAATGGAACTAACGGTAGATTGTTACCTCTGAACCATAGCTTTATCAAGACTTGTATCAGCTGTTAATTATGCTACAAGACTAAAACTTGGTGTAGCTTTGTTAATTGTCCTATCTGATCATTGGTCTTAAAGAATTTGTTTTATCATTAAAATTTAAAGTACTTAATCTATAATGCTTATGTACATTTTACTCACAAAAGTAGTTTTTACTAAATTACTAAAAAACTAGAAGAGGTAACTGATTGTGGTATTTCCATTATTATTATTAGGGTGAACTGAAGCATCCTACCAATTTTCAATATTGTAGCTCTATTATTTCGCGCCTCTGATTTTTCCGAAAAACGCGGATTCTGGAGTCAATTTTAGTTTTATGGTTTTGGAAACCAGCACCACTCATTAATGACTTCTTACTGCACCTTCTCACCAAATTTTGGCTTCCTAGCGTCATTATTTAGCGCCTCCTATTTTTCTTTCAAAACGTGAATTTTACGTAAACTACTAATTTTATAACATTAAGATTTGTTACCTGAAACATTATTACATAGAACTATACTTTAACAAAGTTTTACACACAAATCTTAATTTTTACTTTTATGTTAAATGTGGTGCAATACTATATGCAGGCGCGTTACGATGACGTGACGCTACTAGCAGTGAACTAGGGTAAGTCCCGTGCACTCGCTCGCCTCTGTATCTTATACATGATACAGCGCTTGCTTTGCTTCAGTACTACCTGGAAAAAGATACAGAAACATCCAGTCATATTTTGACAAAATATAAAATATAAAAATTTTCAAATTTTCAGGCATGTAGAGCTGCGAAGTCCACAGAAAGCACAGAAGCAGTATCATACGACTGAAATGTCATAGAGTTACATATGGCATCCGTGGACTCGTACAAATAATAATTTGTGGGGATATGACATGAAATGATCATATAAGCTCAGTCTCACGAAAGGCAGGTGGCCATTACAGGAAACTGGCAAGAAGCGGTCCAGAAAGATGACTACTTACAAACTACTTGTGCTTCCCATCTCAGAATATTCCCGAAGCGTGTGGAACCCATACCAAATAGGACAATCATACCGTATTCAACGCTTACAATGAAGGGCAATACAAATGGTGACAGGTTTGTCTGACGCATGGAAGAGTGTCACAGAATGTTGAGAAACCTGTGGTGGCAGAAGCCAGAAGATAGAAAGCCTACATGCTAAGCTTCCAGAACCACTGTTACGTGAACAGTCTACAAGTATTCGTTATCGCCATACATATAGCTTCAATAGTGACCGTCAGAACAAGAGGAGCCTGCGCAGAGGCACTGAAATAGCACTTCTTCCTGGATCACATAGGCAGCTCGAACGATAAGAAACACGCGATATCTTGATAAGCTACCACCTATCATATGCCTCATAGTTCCTTGCAAATTAGCGGAGAGCTACCTATACTATTGTACCGGCTCCGAATTTGTACCAGTACTACAAAATTCGTGCCGTTTGTACTATTTCACATTCAACGAGGAATGCATTTGTCTAAAGATGGTATTGATTTTGTTGCAGTTTTTGTATAACGTTTTGTCTAAGCGATGAAGAGAATTACTGTTATAAGTGGCAACATAAAGATTTATTTATGTGTGAAGTAACCTCAGTTTTCACAAAGTTGTGAATTCGCGTTCGTTGTGATTTCTTTTTTAGGAAAATAACAAAGCGGAAATGACAACTTTGCCATTAATGTACCGGGTGTTTACAACTAAAGTATATATATATATATATATATATATATATATATATATATATATATATATATATATATATATGCGTAAAATAATAATTTATCTGTGAATGTTTCGAGTGCAAAGAAATATAACAAAATGATCTAAAGAGACGACAAGGTGCGTTCTTTTGTTAATTTTTTAGTCGTATTCACTTCTTCTCTTGTTTTGATTGCGTGTAGATGGACATCTTGCGAGTGCTGGCAAATGTAAGCATATTTGTATAAATTAAGCAGATAATATATTGATTTAATATCATTGTTCACTTTTAATTTGTAAGAGGTGATCCCGATTTCATGTCCGCCTTCCTTGAATTAACCTGCATTCAAGTAATTTACAGTTCAACAATCGCAGCAGCCGATGCAGCCAACGACGCCATTACGTATTAACTTATGAAACCTTAGCGGAAGCGAAATAATCGCCCGCTATTAACATAATATACATTTTTCTCCACAGCTGCCCGACGCTGCACAAAATACGTAGCTTTAAGGTTCTTATTTTCAGTACCACAGCCGAGAGCCGGAGCCAGGACTCCGACTACAATGCAATGGTACACGGAGGTAAGAAGAAATACTCTCGTGCGTGTGTGGGCCGCAATTGTAATTAATAACCAAAGATTTTTTGCTTTAAAGTGAACTGACTAGCCGAGGAAATTAATATGAAAAGTTTATTCCATTGTTCAACTTATGTGCTCATGTTTTAAGATTCAGCGAGTCTAACATTCATTAACGTAACAAATAATTTAAGATTAATATTGTTAAAAAGGAGAACTTCACGAAAGAATTTAATAGTAAATCAAAATTGAATGAAATATCATTTTTATTAAGGCCCACCATGTAAGTCGGCAACAATCAAAATAATAATAATAATAATATATTAAATTATGACGGCAAACGGACGCGAGAGCCTATACCTGTTTCTTTGGCGCTTCAATGTATTTCAGACGCATCTCAAGAACTATTACTTTTCAAAAAAGTAAATAGCTACTGTATCTGCTACCATTAATTTTCCATTACGTTTTTATTTTTTAATGCTTCCGTGACATAGTAGTAAGTTTTCAGAGGTGAAAGTCAAAGCTCTGGCTGCAGCTTCGAATATCGCCCTCCTTAACCAGACGACCGGCAGTAACGTAAAGACATACGAGCTCTCGGAGGGGTCACACAGTCGAAACTGCGGCCGGGAGCGAGCCACATCTGAAGTGGCCGCCGGCCGTAATCTCGGCAATTACTCGGCCCACAAAAAGGCCAGACCGGCAACCAGATTGCCGGCTCCGTCCGAGCTCGGCTCGTTTATAATTGACGTAACGAGCGCGCCCGTTTAGCGTACCGCGCGCCACGGACATTACCTGCTGACGGATAGGCCCATCACCGCCGCTGCGCAGTCGCTAAAACTCGGCGTAAAGACGCTTAATGAACTGATGTAATTGCACAGAAAACTTCGCTCTTCATTTGAAACGTCCTGAAACGTTGGCGACGCTCATGTGGTTTTCTACAGGTGCGACCGTAAAGGAATACTCATACGAGAAAAGGCTCCCACAGAACAGTTGAAAGACGGCCGTTCAGAACGGGCGACTTCTATGTAATGTAGAACTGCTCCACGCTCGGCGTAAACCACTTGTTTCACTGCAGACAACCAGTGACGTGTCGCCTCTTTCTGCTAGAACTGTGTATCGTTGCCAAATAGAGGAAGTACATTACTAGCTGACCGCGAGCTAAGGCCGTCGACGCACAGGACGAGTCATTTGCCATAAACGTGGCGCCCGACGAGTCTTGTGACGTCACTTCCTGCTCTTTCACACTGAGGCGCCATTTCGTCACGTTAGACACAAAATAAGTTCTGCGATATTTCGGCAACGTATCAAGTAAAGTAGAACCAATGGTAAGCAAGAACGCTTACTAAGTCACAAGCAGAATGTAATACGCCATACTCTATTTGCCGTGTTCAGTTTACATTACACGTTAACCCTATGAATGTGAGCTGTTTCTGAGCGCCAGCACATTGAATGTCTCGAAACCGAATTGTTGTTGGCACGATTTATCTAGGAAAATGATGGGGAGCATCACATTCGTTGTTAAATAATTTTCAAATTTAGTTATTTTCCGTTATAAATCGTGTGTTGTGAAAGCACGCCGTTGTAAGACAACAGAACACTGAAGATTCACCAAAACGCGTTGTTCTTGGTAGTATTTGTTACAATTAAATATCACTTAATTACACTACGAAGAGTAAAGCCTATAGGGAACTGTAGAATTAATTAGGAAGTCGATAGTAGCACAGTTTCAGATTATGGTGGTTGTGGTGGAGGTTAGTGTTTAACGTCCCGTCGACAACGAGGTCATTAGAGACGGAGCGCAAGCTCGGGTTAAGGAAGGATTGGGAAGGAAATCGACCGCGCCCTTTCAAAGGAACCGTCCCGGCATTCGTCTGAAACTATTTAGGGAAATCACGGAAAAGCTAAATCAGGATGGCTGGAGACGGGATTGAACCGTCGTCCTCCCGAATGCGAGTCCAGTGTGCTAACCACTGCGCCACCTCGCTCGGTAGTTTCAGATTAGTTGCTTAATGCGAATTGAAGGTGGAGGAGGGGGAGGGGGGAAGAGAAGGGAAAGGAAAGGGATGGTATTACTGATGTCAGCTGCATCGGAGCATTACGCAGAATCAGCGGCGACGAGCAAAACTGTGTATCGGATCGGGGTTCGTACCCGGAATCTCCTTACTTCCCTACTCTCCCGACATAAAGTACATCACAGCTGCGGATTCCATGTGGCATCATGTCCGAAAGAACAGACATCACGCATTCATATAATCATGTCCTGTCTGTGTACACGCCAGCATTAACTGGCTCGTCCCGTGGGGTTCGATTCCCGGCGGGGTGAGGGATTTTCACCTGCCTCGCGATGAATGGGTGTTTGTGATGTCCTCATCATTTCATCATCATTCATAAAAGTGGCGAGTTTGGACTGAGCAAAGGCTGGGAATAAGTATGGGCACTGATAACCGCGCAGTTGAGCGCCCCACAAACCAATCATCATCATCATCATCATCATCGTCCCGTGGTCAACGGCTTAGTGATATTGAGCGGTACCGGTCAACGAAAATGCCTGGCAGCAGAATTCTGTTCTGTTCTACCATGCCTTGTGAGACAAAGATATTTCCCTCATGTCTGTCATCCAGGACAGTCTGCTACAGTAAGCAGTTTTTGCAGAATTATTTCATGTGAGGGCGATGACCAGCAAACATCGATGTTATGGTAAGACTGGAGCCGTCTGCAAGCATCGAAATTCCTTTCATATTTCATATACTTGGTGTTAGAAGTCAGGCTAGGTAAAGTACTGTTTTCGTGTGTTTGTGTGTGTGAATTCCTAAGTGACCAAACTGCTGAGGTCATCGGTACTAACTTACACTAACTTACGCTATGAACAACACACACACCCATGCCCGAGGGAGGACTCGAACCTCCGACGGGAGGAGACGCGCAATCAGTGACATGGCGCCTCTAATTCCGCGGCCACTCCGCCCGGCTTCGTGTGTTTTTGTGTCCAGATTTCAGATGCAGAATATCGTGTCTCTCGTCAGACTTTACTTCATTCAGAACGCGTGCTGATCTGAAAACTTCTCTGGGTAAGGCATCCTCAAACCCAAGTGACTTAAAGGAACCGTATTGTCTCACTTCCAAGTTTCAGGTGATCTGTAATAAGATTTCATTTCTGAATCCGAGACATAATTCGGAAGAGGAGCTAACTATCCTCACTCGATGTTTATCCATCGCCATCCTGTCGAAACTGTACAGCTAACTGTGGTTTCCCTACTACATTTAGATTTAGTATATTCATTAAATCAGACCTTTCCCTGGTATCTGCAACTTCAGCCATGTGTAGTCGCATCCATGTTAAAATTCTCACTTACTTTCATGGGGTGGTACGCTTCTTGCTTAGGAACTTGCATTCGGGGTTACATTGCACATGCGTTCCATCTCAATCCGTTTGTGTTACAAAGGATTTTCAGCAAACAAGGAAAGTCGAAGCTGGCGCAATTAGCCCGATATCTTCGGCCGCTGAGACTACGTGGTGGCGGACCACTGCATTCAACACACAAGCTAAGTGTCTATAGGTTATTAGGCAAAGCAGGTAACAAGCGAGAAAGACATTTGTCCTTGGACTAATAGGCCTTATAAGGTGCCATTTAAAACAAAAAAACGGCTCTGAGTACTATGGGACTTAACGTCTGAGGTCATCAGTTCCTTAGAACTTAGAACTACTTAAACCTAACTAACCTAAAGACACCACACACATCCATGCCCAAGGCAGGATTCGAACCTGCGACAGTAGCGGTCGCGCGGTTCCAGACTGTAGCGCCTAGAACCGCTCGGCCATCCCGGCCGGCCCATTTACAATACTTGGAAGTTGTGTCGAACAGGCTTAGCAGTTCCAAGCATCTGTTCAGTATTGAATTCTGTTATTTCCCAGTAACTTTCCCTCATCTTGCTACTCTTTGTGAGAACTCGCCTTCTGCTATCGTTAGTAACGAGGTCAGATTGCGTTATTCTTGCGTCACATTCATATTCAGGACATAAAATGTGTTCTTCACCTTGCATGAACACTCGTGATTTGTCGAGATAGGGGAGAAGAGTGCACAATTAAACAGTGCATTTTAAAATTTCCCTTTGAAATGTGGGAGTATACTGCGCAACTTTCCAATCTCGTATGTCGTTCAGCCATAGAGCACAAATGTCAGTAGAGTGAGAACTGGAGTTCTGTCGCCAACCAACTTCAACTCCAAAAGCCAGCCGTGTATGCTACGGCGTGAGTTCGTCCATAAGCGGTCTGCAGATTTAGAATATCATTACATTGCTAGTACAGACAGTTTCCTCTAGAAAGTACCGTAAATTTTTAACCGCGTTTTTTGTGCACGTTAATTACTTGCGTTCGTTACCTGAATTGGCTGTACCGTATATCACAGTTTAGATGCCTTTATTTTTCTTTTTGTTATAGGAGAAGAAAGGATGGTCACCGCTGCCTTTTAGGTTTTATAGT